>NC_090437.1:396772791-397076291 GCF_031143425.1 Pleurodeles waltl
GTCCTCGGGAGTTTCTTGTCTTTTCGAAGCAGGGGCAGTCCTCAGAGGATGTCGAGGTCGCTGGTCCCTTTGGAAGGCGTCGCTGGAGCAGGATCTTTGGAAGGCAGGAGACAGGCCGGTGAGTTTCTGGAGCCAAGGCAGTTGTCGTCTTCTGGTCTTCCTCTGCAGGGGTTTTCAGCTAGGCAGTCCTTCTTCTTGTAGTTGCAGGAATCTAATTTTCTAGGGTTCAGGGTAGCCCTTAAATACTAAATTTAAGGGCGTGTTTAGGTCTGGGGGGTTAGTAGCCAATGGCTACTAGCCCTGAGGGTGGGTACACCCTCTTTGTGCCTCCTCCCAAGGGGAGGGGGTCACAATCCTAACCCTATTGGGGGAATCCTCCATCTGCAAGATGGAGGATTTCTAAAAGTTAGAGTCACCTCAGCTCAGGACACCTTAGGGGCTGTCCTGACTGGCCAGTGACTCCTCCTTGTTATTCTCATTATTTTCTCCGGCCTTGCCGCCAAGAGTGGGGCCTGGCCGGAGGGGGCGGGCAACTCCACTAGCTGGAGTGTCCTGCTGGGTTGGCACAAAGGAGGTGAGCCTTTGAGGCTCACCGCCAGGTGTGACAATTCCTGCCTGGGAGAGGTGTTAGCATCTCCACCCAGTGCAGGCTTTGTTACTGGCCTCAGAGTGACAAAGGCACTCTCCCCATGGGGCCAGCAACATGTCTCGGTTTGTGGCAGGCTGCTAGAACTAGTCAGCCTACACAGATAGTCGGGTAAGTTTCAGGGGGCACCTCTAAGGTGCCCTCTGTGGTGTATTTTACAATAAAATGTACACTGGCATCAGTGTGCATTTATTGTGCTGAGAAGTTTGATACCAAACTTCCCAGTTTTCAGTGTAGCCATTATGGTGCTGTGGAGTTCGTGTTTGACAGACTCCCAGACCATATACTCTTATGGCTACCCTGCACTTACAATGTCTAAGGTTTTGTTTAGACACTGTAGGGGTACCATGCTCATGCACTGGTACCCTCACCTATGGTATAGTGCACCCTGCCTTAGGGCTGTAAGGCCTGCTAGAGGGGTGTCTTACCTATACTGCATAGGCAGTGAGAGGCTGGCATGGCACCCTGAGGGGAGTGCCATGTCGACTTACTCGTTTTGTCCTCACTAGCACACACAAGCTGGTAAGCAGTGTGTCTGTGCTGAGTGAGAGGTCCCCAGGGTGGCATAAGACATGCTGCAGCCCTTAGAGACCTTCCTTGGCATCAGGGCCCTTGGTACTAGAAGTACCAGTTACAAGGGACTTATCTGGATGCCAGGGTCTGCCAATTGTGGATACAAAAGTACAGGTTAGGGAAAGAACACTGGTGCTGGGGCCTGGTTAGCAGGCCTCAGCACACTTTCAATTGTAAACATAGCATCAGCAAAGGCAAAAAGTCAGGGGGCAACCATGCCAAGGAGGCATTTCCTTACACAACCCCCCCCCAAACGAAAGAGGATGAGACTAACCTTTCCCAAGAGAGTCTTCATTTTCTAAGTGGAAGAACCTGGAAAGGCCATCTGCATTGGCATGGGCAGTCCCAGGTCTGTGTTCCACTATAAAGTCCATTCCCTGTAGGGAGATGGACCACCTCAACAGTTTAGGATTTTCACCTTTCATTTGCATCAGCCATTTGAGAGGTCTATGGTCGGTTTGAACTAGGAAGTGAGTCCCAAAGAGGTATGGTCTCAGCTTCTTCAGGGACCAAACCACAGCAAAGGCCTCCCTCTCAATGGCACTCCAACGCTGCTCCCTGGGGAGTAACCTCCTGCTAATGAAAGCAACAGGCTGGTCAAGGCCATCATCATTTGTTTGGGACAAAACTGCCCCTATCCCATGTTCAGAGGCATCAGTCTGCACAATGAACTGCTTAGAATAATCTGGAGCTTTGAGAACTGGTGCTGAGCACATTGCCTGTTTCAGGGTGTCAAAGGCCTGTTGGCAGTCCACAGTCCAGTTCACTTTCTTGGGCATTTTCTTGGAGGTGAGCTCAGTGAGGGCTGTCACAATGGATCCATATCCCTTCACAAACCTCCTGTAGTACCCAGTCAAGCCAAGGAATGCCCTGACTTGAGTCTGGGTTTTTGGAGCTACCCAGTCCAGAATAGTCTGGATCTTGGGTTGGAGTGGCTGAACTTGGCCTCCACCTACAAGGTGTCCCAAGTAAACCACAGTTCCCTGCCCTATCTGGCATTTGGATGCTTTGATAGAGAGGCCTGCAGATTGCAGAGCCTTCAAAACCTTCCTCAGGTGGACCAGGTGATCCTGCCAGGTGGAGCTAAAGACAGCAATATCATCAAGATAAGCTGTGCTAAAGGACTCCAAGCCAGCAAGGACTTGATTCACCAACCTTTGGAAGGTGGCAGGGGCATTCTTTAAACCAAAGGGCATAACAGTAAACTGATAATGCCCATCAGGTGTGGAGAATGCTGTCTTTTCTTTTGCTCCAGGTGCCATTTTTATTTGCCAGTACCCTGCTGTCAAGTCAAAGGTACTTAGAAATTTGGCAGCACCTAATTTATCAATGAGCTCATCAGCTCTTGGAATTGGATGAGCATCTGTCTTGGTGACAGAATTGAGCCCTCTGTAGTCCACACAAAACCTCATCTCTTTCTTTCCATCTGTGGTGTGAGGTTTGGGGACTAAGACCACTGGGCTAGCCCAGGGGCTGTCAGAGCGCTCAATGACTCCCAATTCCAGCATCTTGTGGACTTCCACCTTGATGCTTTCCTTAACATGGTCAGACTGTCTAAAGATTTTGTTCTTGACAGGCATGCTGTCTCCTGTGTCCACATCATGGGTACACAGGTGTGTCTGACCAGGGGTTAAGGAGAAGAGTTCAGGAAACTGTTGTAGGACTCTCCTACAATCAGCTTGCTGTTGGCCAGAGAGGGTGTCTGAGTAGATCACTCCATCTACTGTACCATCTTTTGGGTCTGATGACAGAAGATCAGGGAGAGGTTCACTCTCTGCCTCCTGATCCTCATCTGTTACCATCAACAGATTGACATCAGCCCTGTCGTGGAAGAGCTTAAGGCGGTTTACATGGATCACCCTTTTGGGGCTCCTGCTCGTGCCCAGGTCCACCAAGTAGGTGACCTGACTCTTCCTCTCTAGTACTGGGTAAGGGCCACTCCATTTGTCCTGGAGTGCCCTGGGAGCCACAGGCTCCAGAACCCAGACTTTCTGCCCTGGTTGGAACTCAACCAGTGCAGCCTTTTGGTCATACCAAAACTTCTGGAGCTGTTGGCTGGCCTCAAGGTTTTTGGTTGCCTTTTCCATGTACTCTGCCATTCTAGAGCGAAGGCCAAGTACATAGTCCACTATGTCCTGTTTAGGCTCATGGAGAGGTCTCTCCCAGCCTTCTTTAACAAGGGCAAGTGGTCCCCTTACAGGATGACCAAACAGAAGTTCAAAGGGTGAGAACCCTACTCCCTTCTGTGGTACCTCCCTGTAAGCGAAAAGCAGACATGGCAGGAGGACATCCCATCTCCTTTTGAGTTTTTCTGGGAGCCCCATGATCATGCCTTTTAATGTCTTGTTGAATCTCTCAACTAAGCCATTAGTTTGTGGATGGTATGGTGTAGTGAATTTATAAGTCACTCCACACTCATTCCACATGTGCTTTAGGTATGCTGACATGAAGTTGGTACCTCTGTCAGACACCACCTCCTTAGGGAAACCCACTCTGGTAAAGATACCAATGAGGGCCTTGGCTACTGCAGGGGCAGTAGTCGACCTAAGGGGAATAGCTTCAGGATACCTGGTAGCATGATCCACTACTACCAGGATATACATATTTCCTGAGGCTGTGGGAGGTTCCAGTGGACCAACTATGTCCACACCCACTCTTTCAAAGGGCACCCCCACCACTGGAAGTGGAATGAGGGGGGCCTTTGGATGCCCACCTGTCTTACCACTGGCTTGACAGGTGGGGCAGGAGAGGCAAAACTCCTTAACCATGTTTGACATATTGGGCCAGTAGAAGTGGTTGACTAACCTCTCCCACGTCTTGGTTTGTCCCAAATGTCCAGCAAGGGGAATGTCATGGGCCAATGTTAGGATGAACTCTCTGAACAGCTGAGGCACTACCACTCTCCTAGTGGCACCAGGTTTGGGGTCTCTGGCCTCAGTGTACAGGAGCCCATCTTCCCAATAGACCCTATGGGTTCCATTTTTCTTGCCTTTGGACTCTTCAGCAGCTTGCTGCCTAAGGCCTTCAAGAGAGGGACAGGTTTCTTGTCCCTTACACAGCTCTTCCCTTGAGGGTCCCCCTGGGCCTAAGAGCTCAACCTGATAAGGTTCAAGCTCCAAAGGCTCAGTTCCCTCAGAGGGCAGAACTTCTTCCTGAGAAGAGAGGTTCCCTTTCTTTTGCTGTGTTGCAGTTGGTTTCCCAACTGACTTTCCTGTTCTCTTGGTAGGCTGGGCCATTTTTCCAGACTCCAGCTCTACTTTTTCACCCTGTGCCTTGCATTGTGCTCTTGTTTTCACACACACCAGTTCAGGGATACCCAGCATTGCTGCATGGGTTTTTAGCTCTACCTCAGCCCATGCTGAGGACTCCAGGTCATTTCCAAGCAGACAGTCCACTGGGATATTTGAGGAGACCACCACCTGTTTCAGGCCATTGACCCCTCCCCATTCTAAAGTAACCATTGCCATGGGATGTACTTTTCTCTGATTGTCAGCGTTGGTGACTGTGTAAGTTTTTCCAGTCAGGTATTGGCCAGGGGAAACCAGTTTCTCTGTCACCATGGTGACACTGGCACCTGTATCCCTCAGGCCCTCTATTCTAGTCCCATTAATTAAGAGTTGCTGTCTGTATTTTTGCATGTTAGGCGGCCAGACAGCTAGTGTGGCTAAATCCACCCCACCCTCAGAAACTAGAGTAGCTTCAGTGTGGACCCTGATTTGCTCTGGGCACACTGTTGATCCCACTTGGAGACTAGCCATACCAGTGTTACCTGGATGGGAGTTTGGAGTGGAACCTTTCTTGGGACAGGCCTTGTCTCCAGTTTGGTGTCCATGCTGTTTACAGCTATGACACCAGGCCTTTTTGGGATCAAAGTTTTTACCCTTGTACCCATTGTTTTGTGAAGAGGCTCTGGGCCCACCCTCCTGTGCAGGTTTTTGGGGGCCTGTAGAAGACTCTTTACTATTTTTAGTTTTGGTTGTCTCATCACCCTTCTGCTGGGGAGTCTTTGTGACCCCTTTCTTTTGGTCACCCCCTGTTGAAGTCTTGGACACCCTTGTCTTGACCCAATGGTCCGCCTTCTTTCCCAATTCTTGGGGAGAAATTGGTCCTAGGTCTACCAGATGCTGATGCAGTTTATCATTGAAACAATTACTTAACAGGTGTTCTTTCACAAATAAATTGTACAGCCCATCATAATTACTTACACCACTGCCTTGAATCCAACCATCTAGTGTTTTCACTGAGTAGTCAACAAAGTCAACCCAGGTCTGGCTCGAGGATTTTTGAGCCCCCCTGAACCTAATCCTGTACTCCTCAGTGGAGAATCCAAAGCCCTCAATCAGGGTACCCTTCATGAGGTCATAAGATTCTGCATCTTGTCCAGAGAGTGTGAGGAGTCTATCCCTACACTTTCCTGTGAACATTTCCCAAAGGAGAGCACCCCAGTGAGATCTGTTCACTTTTCTGGTTACACAAGCCCTCTCAAAAGCTGTGAACCATTTGGTGATGTCATCACCATCTTCATATTTAGTTACAATCCCTTTGGGGATTTTCAACATGTCAGGAGAATCTCTGACCCTATTTATGTTGCTGCCACCATTGATGGGTCCTAGGCCCATCTCTTGTCTTTCCCTCTCTATGGCTAGGATCTGTCTTTCCAAAGCCAATCTTTTGGCCATCCTGGCTAACTGGATGTCCTCTTCACTGGAGTTATCCTCAGTGATTTCAGAGTTGTTGGTCCCTCCTGTGAGGGAACCAGCATCTCTGACTATTATTTGTGGAGTCAGGGCTTGAGAAGCCCTGCTCTCCCTAAGTAGGACTGGAGGGGGGGAATTTCCCTCCAAGTCACTATCTTCATCCTCTGAGTTGCCATCCTCAGAGGGGTTGGCCTTTTCAAACTCTGCCAAAAGCTCCTGGAGCTGTACTTTGGTAGGTTTGGGGCCCATTGCTATTTTCTTTAGTTTACAGAGTGACCTTAGCTCTCTCATCTGTAGATGGAGGTAAGGTGTGGTGTCGAGTTCCACCACATTCACATCTGTGCTAGACATTATGCTTCTAAAAGTTGGAATACTTTTTAAGAAACTAAAACTGGTTCTAGAATCTAATTCAAACTTTTACAAACTTTTAAACTCTAAAAGAAATGCTAAACAGGATCTAACACAAGGCCCTAGCAGGTCTCTTAAGAATTTAGAAAACTTTTCAAATTGCAAAAATCAATTTCTAATGACAATTTTGGAATTTGTCGTGTGATCAGGTATTGGCTGAGTAGTCCAGCAAATGCAAAGTCTTGTACCCCACCGCTGATCCACCAATGTAGGAAGTTGGCTCTGTATGTGCTATTTCAAAGTAAGGAATAGCATGCACAGAGTCCAAGGGTTCCCCTTAGAGGTAAAATAGTGGTAAAAATAGATAATACTAATGCTCTATTTTGTGGTAGTGTGGTCGAGCAGTAGGCTTATCCAAGGAGTAGTGTTAAGCATTTGTTGTACATACACATAGACAATAAATGAGGTACACACACTCAGAGACAAATCCAGCCAATAGGTTTTTATATAGAAAAATATCTTTTCTTAGTTTATTTTAAGAACCACAGGTTCAAATTCTACATGTAATATCTCATTCGAAAGGTATTGCAGGTAAGTACTTTAGGAACTTCAAATCAGCAAAATTGCATGTATACTTTTCAAGTTATTGACAAATAGCTGTTTTAAAAGTGGACACTTAGTGCAATTTTCACAGTTCCTAGGGGAGGTAAGTTTTGATTAGTTTTACCAGGTAAGTAAGACACTTACAGGGTTCAGTTCTTGGTCCAAGGTAGCCCACCGTTGGGGGTTCAGAGCAACCCCAAAGTCACCACACCAGCAGCTCAGGGCCGGTCAGGTGCAGAGTTCAAAGTGGTGCCCAAAACACATAGGCTAGAATGGAGAGAAGGGGGTGCCCCGGTTCCGGTCTGCTTGCAGGTAAGTACCCGCGTCTTCGGAGGGCAGACCAGGGGGGTTTTGTAGGGCACCGGGGGGGACACAAGTCCACACAGAAATTTCACCCTCAGCGGCGCGGGGGCGGCCGGGTGCAGTGTAGAAACAAGCGTCGGGTTCGCAATGTTAGTCTATGAGAGATCTCGGGATCTCTTCAGCGCTGCAGGCAGGCAAGGGGGGGGATTCCTCGGGGAAACCTCCACTTGGGCAAGGGAGAGGGACTCCTGGGGGTCACTTCTCCAGTGAAAGTCCGGTCCTTCAGGTCCTGGGGGCTGCGGGTGCAGGGTCTCTCCCAGGCGTCGGGACTTTAGGTTCAAAGGGTCGCGGTCAGGGGAAGCCTCGGGATTCCCTCTGCAGGCGGCGCTGTGGGGGCTCAGGGGGGACAGGTTTTGGTACTCACAGTATCAGAGTAGTCCTGGGGTCCCTCCTGAGGTGTCGGATCTCCACCGGCCGAGTCGGGGTCGCCGGGTGCAGTGTTGCAAGTCTCACGCTTCTTGCGGGGAGCTTGCAGGGTTCTTTAAAGCTGCTGGAAACAAAGTTGCAGCTTTTCTTGGAGCAGGTCCGCTGTCCTCGGGAGTTTCTTGTCTTTTCGAAGCAGGGGCAGTCCTCAGAGGATGTCGAGGTCGCTGGTCCCTTTGGAAGGCGTCGCTGGAGCAGGATCTTTGGAAGGCAGGAGACAGGCCGGTGAGTTTCTGGAGCCAAGGCAGTTGTCGTCTTCTGGTCTTCCTCTGCAGGGGTTTTCAGCTAGGCAGTCCTTCTTCTTGTAGTTGCAGGAATCTAATTTTCTAGGGTTCAGGGTAGCCCTTAAATACTAAATTTAAGGGCGTGTTTAGGTCTGGGGGGTTAGTAGCCAATGGCTACTAGCCCTGAGGGTGGGTACACCCTCTTTGTGCCTCCTCCCAAGGGGAGGGGGTCACAATCCTAACCCTATTGGGGGAATCCTCCATCTGCAAGATGGAGGATTTCTAAAAGTTAGAGTCACCTCAGCTCAGGACACCTTAGGGGCTGTCCTGACTGGCCAGTGACTCCTCCTTGTTATTCTCATTATTTTCTCCGGCCTTGCCGCCAAGAGTGGGGCCTGGCCGGAGGGGGCGGGCAACTCCACTAGCTGGAGTGTCCTGCTGGGTTGGCACAAAGGAGGTGAGCCTTTGAGGCTCACCGCCAGGTGTGACAATTCCTGCCTGGGAGAGGTGTTAGCATCTCCACCCAGTGCAGGCTTTGTTACTGGCCTCAGAGTGACAAAGGCACTCTCCCCATGGGGCCAGCAACATGTCTCGGTTTGTGGCAGGCTGCTAGAACTAGTCAGCCTACACAGATAGTCGGGTAAGTTTCAGGGGGCACCTCTAAGGTGCCCTCTGTGGTGTATTTTACAATAAAATGTACACTGGCATCAGTGTGCATTTATTGTGCTGAGAAGTTTGATACCAAACTTCCCAGTTTTCAGTGTAGCCATTATGGTGCTGTGGAGTTCGTGTTTGACAGACTCCCAGACCATATACTCTTATGGCTACCCTGCACTTACAATGTCTAAGGTTTTGTTTAGACACTGTAGGGGTACCATGCTCATGCACTGGTACCCTCACCTATGGTATAGTGCACCCTGCCTTAGGGCTGTAAGGCCTGCTAGAGGGGTGTCTTACCTATACTGCATAGGCAGTGAGAGGCTGGCATGGCACCCTGAGGGGAGTGCCATGTCGACTTACTCGTTTTGTCCTCACTAGCACACACAAGCTGGTAAGCAGTGTGTCTGTGCTGAGTGAGAGGTCCCCAGGGTGGCATAAGACATGCTGCGGCCCTTAGAGACCTTCCTTGGCATCAGGGCCCTTGGTACTAGAAGTACCAGTTACAAGGGACTTATCTGGATGCCAGGGTCTGCCAATTGTGGATACAAAAGTACAGGTTAGGGAAAGAACACTGGTGCTGGGGCCTGGTTAGCAGGCCTCAGCACACTTTCAATTGTAAACATAGCATCAGCAAAGGCAAAAAGTCAGGGGGCAACCATGCCAAGGAGGCATTTCCTTACACCTAGCCACTAGAGAGCATTTTTAGGGCTTACAGGCTTTCTGCAATAATATTACAAACAAGGCCTTTAAAACAAACTTTTGGGAGCTATAAAAATAAAAAGCTATAGCCATGAGAAAGCTTTAAAGCCATTAAATGGTGGAAGAGGTTATTATTTCGGAGTCCCCCCTAACATAGTTTGCGGAAAAAAGATGATGTTGACAGAGCACATTATGGTCAATATTTTGAAGATAGTCTCATTGTCCTAGGACCACCACAGGCTGAGTTATGAGCAGTCCTGTTTTGTAAAACTATATATTTTGCTATGTTGATATGACCCTAATGCTTAGAACAGCCCATAGAAGACACCACAATAAAAATAGCATTTGTAAGAATCATGGTCACGTAACTATATAGTGAGCCCCTGTAGGGCAAAAACCACACGATAAGAAAATGGCAATAAATAATGCACAGTAACCATATATATAAAACCCTGGAGGACATAGTGCACTACATATTTTCAGGGGTAGCAGGCCTATAGTAATGATATTGCAAACCAGGCCCTTCAACACAAGCTATTCCCAGCTGGAAAACAAAGTTTCCAGCCATGGGAGTGCTTAGAGACATTGAATGGTGGTAGGGGTTAATGAAGATGGCCCCAGACAGAAAGAGCACGTTGTTCTGAACGTTTTCGTAGTGGTCCCATTGTCCTAGGACCAGCACAGGCTGAGTTATGGGCAACAACGTTGTGAAAAAGAATGCTTTCAAAGCATTATGGGTTGAGTTTTCTGGAGTGTAGTGAATATTGTAGTATCTGCTCTCCTGCTGTGCCGGGAGAACACTTTTGCTTTCAGAATATGTTTTATGTAAAGAATTTACCAATTTCAAGTGTTTTAAGGGGAGAGCAACAAGATATGACTCTGATTAGATAACTGTGAACGGTATTACCAGCACTCCAATACCGCCAATTGAGTTCACGCTATTGTGCTTGTTCGGCTGTGAGCGCCATGGCTGCCATGCAGCATGAAGGGGAGACACAAAAAAAAAATAGATTGGCCACGCTGAAATATATTGGCAATCGTGCAATAATCCATGTAACAGGACAATCTGCAAGGCATGACGAACAAAGCCTCAAGAAGGAACAAACGTAAAGCAATTACCAGTGACATCAAGTGACTTTTGAAAGGCAAGCCCAGGAAAGAGTGGAAGTGATGGGTGTGTTTAAAAGCCCACAATACTTACAAAGGTCAAAGTGCTTGCACGCTCAACGTAAAAGCCCAGTTACTGCGTGTAGTTGGTCTTGTACGTTTGCATACCAGTTAGTTCTTCTGGTGCTCATGGCTAACACTTTATCATTCTTGTTGCCTTCTGCTTTGTCTACTCTGATTGTTGAGTCTCCATTTGATTCTCATTCCACTGTAAGACTTCTATTCATATTATTTCCTGGACCTCTCCAATATTAAAATTCTAGAATACTTGTCTCTCATCATGACTGACTTGTCTCATCCTGTAGTTCAGTGCATGCTAATAAGCAACTACGCTGCTCGTCTTTCTGCTGCAAAATCTCCCTCTTGGATATAAGGGTGTCAACAAAGTTGTGATTGCTGCCCCCGACTTGCCTTTTGATCACGTTTTTCTATAGCATTGTTCAACGTTACATAGAAAAGACACATCCTCTGGCTTGATTTCAGCAATTTATTTGTCTTAAGATCCTTTAAACACCTAATCCACCCACCTGCTTTTGGTGTCTGCCACAGCTGTCAGATATGGAACCCAGAGACCCACCTAACCTTCCAAGACACTCCAAACCTCCACCTTCTTTTCCCCAGGTTCACATAGTAAGTTCCACATATCTCCCTTCTTTCACATTGAAACATAAAACTAAATTTTGACTTACTTCAAAATTACTTAAACTAAGTAATACAAAAATAAACGTTAAGAACACACCTGTATATACTTACATTAAAAAAAAAAACAAATAAATGGATCCCCCACCCACATATCATGCTAAATATAGAACTTCTTCTGGTGGCCTCCTAAAGGTCACCTCTGTTTCTATCCTTCAAATACTGAGGCATTCTTTTCTCCCTGCTACTTGGCCGAAAGTGTTGGTCTCTAACCTTCATGTATAACTCTCTTCTCAAGTTTTCCTTGTGTGTTCATCACTAATTTCCACACTCCGTTCCAGCCACTCATTCTTCTCCCCATTTTTCAACACCACACTCTATGCTATTGCTTTCTAACTTGACTGCATTTTTTAAATATTTTGATAACCTCTGTGATGACCCAAATTCTGACTCTCTGCACAACCCCATTAGTAACCTTATTCTAACCCAATTTACCACAGCCACATCTGTCTGTTTTATGCATGTCTAGCATAATTTAATTATTTTCTCTAATCCATTTGTTCTGGTGTCTCTATCTCCATTTACCTTGCTTTCCTTAAGATGACCAATCCATTGGGGACACAGGAGGGATTTGGGTTGCCTCCCCATAACAAATGAAATGGGAACCTTTCCGTGACTGAATGTGGCGTGAGTTGGTATATTTCTACCCTTTTTTGAATTTCCTCCTTCTAGTCTTTTGCATTCTATTTGGCTGTGTGTATTGCTTCTTTGAGCATCCTATTGAAACTTTCAGCGACTCCCGTTCGATTCTGGGTTCTAGAGAGCACATTTCTTATGCATGATCCCTCTCTGTGATAGAAAAAGTTAAATTTCCTGAGAAATTAGTTGAACCCTATTGTCTGTTAGCATTGAATTTGGAATACCCTCTCTGGCAAACACCTCCTTGAGCAATCTAACCACGTTCTTTGTCTTTACACCCTGCGTTATACATATCTCAGACCACCTTGAGAACAAATCAGTTATTACCACATAATACTGCCCTGTCTAGTTACTGGTCCTAAAATGTCTACAGCCACTTGGTCCCACAGCTTCTCTGATTGCTTCCTTTCTACCTTTTGATTATGTCCTAGTAATACACCTATTGTCACTATTTTTAAAATCCAGACAGTCCGTTACAGCCCTTTGTGTCCAAAGCGGGCCACCAAAAACTCAGTCAAATCCTTTCTTTAGTCTTGCTGATTCCCAAATGTCCTTGATGTGCCAAAACCAGCCCTTATACTTGCTGGAGGAATGGAATGAGTTTTGTTCCTCTCCATAGCAACCCATGATGACCTAACAATTCATTATTTTCCTCCCAAAATCTTAAACATTTCGGTGTTAAATTCTTGCGTTCCTTCCAGCATTTTGCTTCCTGTTCAATCAATCAAACCAACTCTGTCTTTAGCTAACTGATCCTTACAATCTTTTTCAATTATAACGTAAGTCACCTCACAGACCCTACAATCATCTTTCTTTATTTGCTTCCAACTCTTTCCCTTCCACCTGCACCAATCTTGATAGACCATCTTCTACACGTTTTTCGACTCTAATTATGTAGTCTATGCTGAAATCAAACTCCTGTAGTTAAACCACCCATTTACAGATCCTGCTCGATATCGCATTCAAGCTGTTTTTTGAAAGAAAAATCTCTAAGTGCCTTTTAATATCCCAAACTTTTCAGAGAGCTTCCCTCTCTGTAACAGAGTACCTGTGTTTAGCGCCCTGCAGACTTCGTGATATAAACATGATTGTTTTTAATTTACCGGCTTCCCCTTGTTTCAAGACTGCACCTAATCACTTAACACTTGCATCCGTGATCAGTATGGACCTTACTTGTGTGATAAAACATTTTAATGGAGGCGCATTAGATAACACTTCTTTGAGATTCTCATATCTTTATCACATTTTCCTGACCAAGTACATTTTACTCCCTTTTGCAAAAGATTGCTCATGTTGTTGTATGCCTGACCTGCAAAATGAGGAATGACTTTATGGAAATATTCAGTCATTCCAAAGAATTTCACCAAGTCCTCCTTGTTTTCTGGGATGGGGAGATTACTAATAGTTTCCACCAACTCCTTATTAGGCTTAACACCTGCTCCTGACAACGATGTCCTAGATACACTATATTCAAGCAGTTTAACTTACATTTGTTCTCATTTGACGTAAGCCATCTCTTTGAATATTTCCAGCACCAACCTCAGCTGACTGTTATGCGCCAACACATCCTCCGTTGCTCTCTGAAACACTGAAGATGCTGAGATCAACCAAAAAGGCATCCTTGTGAATTTATATACTACAAACATTGTAACAAACGCCTTTAAGTCTCTAGAACTCTCTTCAAGCTCAGTCTGATAGGTTGTACTTGGGTCCAGTGTGGAGAAAACTTTGGCACCCTCCAACTTTGTCAGCATGTCTGTAATATCTCTTAGAGGGTATCTTTCCACTACAACTGCCTTATTCAGTCCTCCTAAATCAACACAGAACCTGATCTCTCCTGCCAAAACCACTAGTGAAACCCATTATGCTGCTACCACCTCCTGAATTATCCAGTCTTGTTTTTTGAACCTCTGGATTTCATTCATTCTTTATTGCCTGCCTCATAGAGAATGGGGCACCTTGCACTTTACACACAACCGGTACTACCCTCCCATTTTATTTTTTTGTGTGTGTAATTTTTTAAGCGCACCCTGTCAAACAGCCTAACCTGCTATTGAGGACTTCTGGATACTCTTTAGCCCAACCATCTTTTTGTTCACCACTACCCTTACTCTTATGAGTTTCCACTTCTGAGACTCCCTGAAGCCCACCCTTCACGTGAGTACCCTTATCATGTTTCCTTTGTATTCCAGTTCCCCTACAAAGTAGCCTACCAATTGGATGGGTCCTCTCCCATAAGCTAGTAGTCTTATGTCAGATTTAAACAATTTTACACTGCTGGCTAAACACTCATAAGTTCTAGGTACTGAGGTGATTTTTGCTCCAGAATCAAAAAGCATTTTTACCTTGGAGCCATTTACATACACATCATCCTCTGGTGCTTGTTTTCCTGAATTTTGAAATGGAAGGATTATCTGAGCACACTGTAACTCATTGTACTCACTCCCTTCTTGCTCATAGGCCACACATCCTTTATTACCTTATGTTGTTTATTTGTGGACATACAGTTCTTAGCATAATACCCTTTAACTGCTCAGGCTCTGCATACCACACCCTAGGCAGGACATTTTTTGTCATGTTTTTGGTACGTGAAGAATACTTCTTGTGAACTGACTTTGATTGATTCTGTGTGCACTCATCCCCAAACCTCTACTCCACTTTGCTTCTGACAGATTTTTAGTTGTGCATAAGGTATCTCAGTGGTTTGAGATTTATATATTTACGTGCTTGATCTTTTTCCCTTTCATCCTCCATCCATATGTCTTTTAGCACCGCTGACTGGACTGATTTTAGGCTTGTCGAGATTGAAGCTGAATCCCTCTTTCTCCAAAATATTCTAGGATGTGATTTGTGTTCATAATCTTCCTTTTTCTTTCATCACATTTTCTGTGCTATAAGGCTCAATTTATGTATGTTTGCCATGCTGGTTGCTAGTTTCGTTTAATCTGGATCATCTGAATGAACATAAAAATACAATTAGAAAGTAACTCTTTGAAACGTAATCTGTGCTATACTTGTTCCTTATTATTCAGAGTTGCAAACTTTGGTATTCTTGTTGTTTATTTATTTTTATGGAATTGATATTTCTGGTACTCTTGTTGAATTGCTTTAAAGTGACGTTCATCGCACTTCTGTTCTTGCAGGTGTTAATCAAACTTGTTCATGCATGTTGTTTTTGGCTTTCTTGCTGTTTTCCATAGTTAACTGAGACAAACAGATGATTGGTTTCAATACTCAAGTGCAATTATACAGTTAAAAGTATAAAAGTTTACCTTTTCAGTGCCCGATTGTGAGTCAGCACCCGTGGGTGGTTACTTCTAGTGACTGGGCTTGTTGTGCCTCTCTATACAGAAACGTGAACGTAGGTTACCTTAGTTTGATATATAAATGGGAGATGTCCGGAGCAGGCAAACAGGCTCCAAAAAGGTAATCTCAATTTCTAGTGTTAATATTTATTATAAATTAAACACCACACACGGTTCCCCTGCCAGGATTTTTGGGGCCCAAGATCATATAATCCCAAATTAAACAGACCGTTTACTTTTTGCCATGCTCATTGTCTATTCACTCTCATAATTGTCATCCAGAGAAGACTTTCAGGAGCTGGTGCTGGTTACTTTAAGGAAACAGAATAAAAGATGTTGCATTTATTCAAATGACAATACACTGGATAGCTTGTAACATTAAATGCTTCCGCACATGGTGAAAACATCTTCTGTTTCCATTGTCATCTAACCCTAATAACCATGTCCTATTCATTATATGCAGCACTAGTTCACTAAATTGTCCTCTCCCTTATGGGGAACAGCACCTCCTCCCTCCCTTCCTCCCTCCCAAATTGTTACTTGGGGACTCAGATCTCCTCACCCTAGGATGCAGAATGGGAGGCATGAGAGGCAACCACTAGTCGATGAACTGGTGTAAGGAGCTGACTCTCCAGTGTTTTGACAAAACAGGCAAACTGACTCTATGAAGCGAAGACTGTAACATGAACTTGATTGTGTACTATGTAACGGATATATGACCCATCATCTTCCTATGAACCAGAATGCCCATCCTAGTCCTTTCTTCTGCAGGTTGCCAGTCTTGGAGGTGACGTGGACTGTGTTGCCTACGTACTGCTCTTCCAGTATCCAGTGGATCTGAAACACAGATCCACTGGATACTGGAAGAGCAGTACGTCTTCCTTTCCCAGCCATTACCAATGATGTGATAGGGAATTGCCTGCATCTGACTTTTGGTAACTCTTGACCTGCCTGGTGCTGCCTTTTCTAGCCCTTGAATCTCAGAGCTGCATGTCCCATTGTCCCGTGAGGGCCCATCCCAAACTCGAGGGCCTTTGGCGGGACCTTTGTTCCCTGACACCCCTATCTGAGGAGCCAGGGCATACCACTCCCTTTGTTTAAATCTTTGTATTGAGCAATCCATGCAAAGAGAAAGGTATATGCATGATACCTCCACAACAATCAAAACACAAAAACCAACAACTCTAAGGAAAAGTGTTCTGTGTGCTCTAGTACACAACATTTATTTAATTTAAATTCATACCTCAGTGCCCATCCACTGTAGGATTAAAATGCATGCACCCTGAGCCGAAGCTCCAACAGAGCTCTTTAAGATTGCAACCATCCTAGAACTCCTACCCCCCTCACCTCCCTCCAATCACCACCCCCACCTTTCTTGACCCAGTAACATAACTAATTCTGACTTGGGAATTCAATTGAACATTCTTCGTTCAAACACACATACACACCCGCACAAGTGCTTGATTAATCAGGCACACAAAACACTGTCACTCACCAGACAGCTGTTGGACACTTCCTATAGGTCCTCCTGGCAGACCCTCCCACTACCTGCTCTCTCAAAGTCCGTTGCACACAGAGTTCCATGGTCCATCTTTGCATGCTCACACAAACTTGAAGGGCTGAAATCTTTGCAACCCAGCATTTGGGTTTAGTCATTTAAATTGTTTCCCCTGGCCTCATTGCTGAAGTTGTGATCTCCAGAGCAGTGCTGTTTTCGGGTTATGCTGTAGTTCAGTGCAGTTGGTGCATGTACCACATTGGCTGTCTGGTTTTTACAGTGGTCCTCCATTTGGACAGACTTCTTTAATTGAAATATAGATAATGGTTATGAAGTTAGCGGCCCTGGTGAGTTGCAGTGCGATGAGACCCTGACCTGGCTGCAGAGCTGAACAGGGGTCTAAGACCAATAAGGCCCATAAGATGGTGCCCCCGAAGTAGTTTGTGCAGAAGACCCAGAGTCCTGCAAAGAGGACTTCAGCTGTGGTAATGCAGAGCACTATGCCCCTGTGACTCCAGAAAGACCCGCCTGGAAGGCTGCGATCTATTGCACATACTTGAAACCCCAACGTGGGCTGCAGTGGTGAGTTTGGGACCTTGAGAAAAGGAGAACGTCCGGCGTGCAGTGGAGCTCCTACCATCCCTGACCTCGCATGGGTGGGGTGACTGATAGAAACTAACCTTAGTCCTGTGCAGCCCCCGGGCAGATCACAAGGTATTATAGTGGGCCAGAGTGGAGTACTGCTCGCCTGAGGGATCAGGAACACCTGCAGATGTTCTGGACATTATGGCAGAGGAGAGTGAACTGATTGGAGTGGGCCATAGACCCCAGAGCAGACTGTCAGAGACTGATACGTAGCATGGATATCATTGTTCCTAGACTGCAGCCCCGGTGCCAGGCTGTGTTTGACTTGACACCCTTGGATCACCCGGTAGAAGGAGAACTGCTATATGAGCCACGGATCAGCACTGATGGACTAGGGACCTTGGGGTGACCTCCACCCCCCACTACATCCTCTTATACTCTTTCCCCCACCCCCCATTCACCACAGTTTGGGGTGAGTTCATCGTGGGGGGGGACCTGAGCTGATGGTGTTAGTGTTATGTTGGGTTACCCCATTGGGGTTGACCTGGGCTGGTCAATGACTGCCTGCAAATTCTTTGCCTACTTTTCTGTTGGGTGTGCATAATTGTTAAAGGGGGGTTGGAGACAAGAGCACATCATTCATGAGGTTGGGTGTGATAGTGTCACTCTTGGTTGGGCCAGTAGTTGATGAGGACTCTGGTATCTGCCCGGTGGGAAGGTGGGGGTGAGTGGGTTCAGTTTTAGTTGAGGCTTGACCGTTGTTGGGAGAGTTCTTAGATTGGCAACCAGCTGAGATGCATTGTGGGTGTAGTAGAGAGCGAGGTTGACCTTCGCTTGACAGGGGTGTCTGTTGAGGCAGAAGCAACTAGCCAAGAGAAAATATTTTATGGGTGAAAATCATTTTATAACTATTATAAAGACCTTTTGATTTTTTACAATGTGGCATAAATAGCACTTGGAATAGCAGACTGTTGTGGTTTTCTTACTAGACTACAGCACCAGTGTTTAGCTACTTTTTTTTTTTACATGCGAGAAGTGTTAATAATAAGGTAACCTCCTCCATATACATACTCCTGTGTACAGGAATATGAATCCCTAAAGGGGCCAGTGGTGTCGTTATTTAACTTTTGTTTATATAGCAAAGTGTATTTTTTCTTTTTTTTAGGTCTGGCTTAGACTCCTTTAGTATCTTATTAGCATCGTGCTTTCATAATGAAAATAAATACATAGAGTTGCAATTGGTCATTTCCATTGTCCTTCACATTTTGCTTCTGGCCACTGCAACACAGTGTATGTGGCAATTGGTCACCCTACATCAGCCTTTGGCACTCTTCACTGCATTTGCTTTTGTATGTGCGCATACCCACATGGAACTGAAGTGAACTCCTTTCTAAGTTGGTGGGCCAGTCTGTTTTCGTTTCGTGTTATCTTTCTTTAGACACTGACACTTTTACTTTTAGTAACTTGTACAATTTGTAGGCTGTGGAATGTAATAAAAAAAAAAAAAAAAAAAAAATTATTGTTGTGACCAGGGCACATCTATTGACTTTACCTATACTTGAAAAGCAAAAACTGGCAATGCGAACAAAATGTTCTTAGTTAATGACGTGGAAGTGTTCAGAAAGAGACGGTAGATGTTGAAGTTTGTGCAAATGAGGTACCCAACAGGAAAATAATGGCTTAGTGAGGTGCAAGGGTTTCTATCTGATATTTGGTATGTGCCAGACAGTGACAAAGTGGAATGTAGTGCAGGGGCGAGGAAGGGGGCCAGAAGTAACTTTAAAGGCGAAGTTCAAAGAGTATAAAAAGACATAGGCATAAATAAACACTGACCACACACCTCTTTCATTCTTTTCGTTGTGCGTTTTAACCCCTTAACTGCTGGGGCATTTTCACCCTACTGCTGAGCCCTTTTTTGGCTATTTGGGATACTTTTCACTTAGACCTCTAACTTTTTTTTTTCCCACATAAGTTTTTCCTCACCAAATTTGTGTCATTTTCCCCATCCTGGGAGTTCTCAAAGTACCCAGAGTTTGTGGATTCACCTGGAGGGGACTGTGAAAATAGCCAAAATATAGCTAAATTCTGTGTTCTTTTGGGAAACACAGGAAAAAAAGTGCTCCGCAGAAAAGCTTCCCGTTTTTTTTTTCTCCCTCCTAAAATGGAATCTGCAAAAGGTTTGCTGTGGCAAAATCACCAACTTCCCAGCTTTGAGAAACAAGCGGAGCTGAATTGAAAAGGGGGTGTTGGTGTTGGTGTTTTTTTTTTTTTTTTTTTTGGGCAGTTTTGTCATTTTTCTACGAGATAGCTCTTTTTCCTAATGTTTGTGCTTGCAGCCTACTTCCAGTTTATGGTGGATAATGGGTGTGAAACCCATGGGTGATCTTGGACAGCTATAGATTTTTGAAAAGTTGACCACTTTCTGAATTACTCAAGGAATCACTTGTGTAGATCCCTCAAGGGTTTTCTAAAGAAACTGTGGGATTCCTTTGTTAAAAAATAAAAATAAAACCCTAGTGCCCATACTGGGGAATGGCTCATTGCCAGAGTAGGCTGCCCCATACTGTTGTTTGCTTTGGCACCGTGCCTTGGTATCTGTTGGGCTTTCTGACCTCCCCAAGGGCAGATGAGGGGCTAACCCCCCCCAGTCTGCCCTGGGGAAGGCAGAAAGAGTAGGTTGTCCTATTTGTGGTGGAGGCATTGCCCTATGCATGGTGGGCAGCCCCCATCCCTGTATTTTCTAATATATCTTTACTGCACCTGCTGATCAGCTTGTTTTATTTCCACTTTTGTGGTAATGTTGAGAGGGTTCTTTTCACAAACCCTCTCCCCACTTGACGACCAGTGGCTGTCAGGCACCTTGCTAACACTGGCACTTAAAAGGTTGATAACCAATTTTCACCCATTCTCTTCCCTTCAAGGGGAGTTTATTTTGTCCAATGGTGTTTGAATATTTACGCCTGCCGCCTCACCACCTGGACCCAAGTAGACGACACCGAAACCCTAACAGCCATGAATTCCATCCACTCAGGCTCTCCCACGGACCCGTGCCCACATCACGTATTCAACAAAGCCGACGCCACCATCGCCCCCAAAAACTCCGCAAAATCATCAACCTCTCCTTCAACACCGCTACCTTCCCGGACAGCTGGAAGCAGGCAGAAATCCAACCCCTCCTCAAGAAACCCAAGGCTGACCCCAACGATCTCAAAAACTTCCGACCGATCTCTCTCCTCCCTTTTCCAGCGAAAGTCATCGAGAAGATCGTCAACGCACAGCTCGCCCACTTCCTAGAAGACAACTCCATCCTAGACCCCTCACAATCTGGATTCAGACGAAACCACAGAACTGAGACCGCACTCCTCGCCGCCACAGATGACAACAAATGGACAACGGCGAAACCTCAGCCCTCATCCTCCTCGACCTATCAGCCGCTTTCGACACAGTCTGCCACCGCACCCTGCTAACCCGTCTCCACGAAGCCGGCATCCAAGACAAAGCCCTCAACTGGATCTCACCCTTCCTCTCCGACAGAACCCAGAGAGTCCGACTCTCACCCTTCCGCTCCAAAGCCACCAACCTCATCTGCGGCGTCCCCCAAGGCTCCTCTCTTAGCCCAACTTTGTTCAACGTCTACATGGCCCCCCTCGCACAACTGGCCCGTCAACACAACCTTAGCATCATCTCCTACGCCGACGACACCCAGCTCGTCCTCTCCCTGACCAAAGATCCGCTCACCGCCAAAACCAACCTCCACGAGGGACTAAAATCCATCGCCGAGTGGATGAGCAACAGCCGCCTGAAGCTCAACTCCGACAAGACGGAAGTCCTCATCCTCGGACGCTCCCCCTCGGCCTGGAACGACTCCTGGTGGCCCACCGACCTAGGCCCCCCACCCACCCCAGCCAGCCACGTACGAAACCTCGGCTTCGTCCTCGACTCTGCTCTCACCATGTCCAAACAGATCAACGCCGTCTCCTCCTCTTGTTTCAACATGCTCCGCAGGATCTTCAAGTGGATTCCAACAGGAACCAGGAAGACGGTGACTCAAGCCCTCGTCAGTAGCAGACTTGACTAAGGCAACGCACTCTACACAGGCATCCCAACGAAAGACATCAAACGACTCCAACGCATCCGCCCGCCTGATCCTCGACATACCCCGCCGATGTCACATCTCCCCCCACCTGAAGGACCACCACTGGCTCCCTGTGGAAAAAAGGATCACCTTCAAACTCCTCACCCACGCACACAAGGCACTACACAACACCGGACCCACCTACCTGAACACCAGACTCAACTTCTACGTCCCCACACGCCAACTCCGCTCTGCCAACCTCGCCCTCGCCTTCGTCTCCCGAATCCAGCGCAAGACCTCTGGCGGCAGATCCTTCTCCTTCCTCGCCGCCAAGACCTGGAACTCTCTCCCCACCTCTCTACGCCAGACCCAGGACCTCCTCACCTTCAGGAGACTCCTCAAGACATGGTTCTTCGAACGCTAGCAGCACCCCCACCCCTCCCGAGCGCCTCGAAACCCTGTCGGGTACATAGCGCGCTTTATAAATTCACTGATTGATTGATTGAAAGTCAGGCAAGTCTGTAATGATGTGCAAAATAATTCTGTGAAAAAATGCTTGTCTGCAGCTCGAAAAAGAAACACACACACCTACACCTGTTTGCAATGAGATTCAATCCCTTTGTTACTAGGAGACAAGCCACGCCTAGTGATAAATGTGCACACTGTTGAAGAAAACTGACGGACGTTACAGGTCAAGAAGCAAAAGAACATTCGTAAAACCCAGCTACAACAAAGAGCATCACGGATTCAAACGCCAGTGGGTGAAAAGTCATTGATCTTCGATAAAATTGTGTTTGTGCTACCCATGTCATTGATTCTCTGAGGTAATGAACTTTGAAAAACTCTTGCAAAATTGATCTCTCGATATTTCAGAAAAAAAAACTCTGAGCTCTATAGAACACTTGGAAACTACCTGGTGAGTTTCTTTGTGCAGATGAAAGAAAAGATTTTGCTCTAAGGAAGCAGATGTTTAAGCATGACTGGTGCCTTATTTAATCTTGCAGTCACACACAGAATTTGGTCCCATCCTCTACAAATCAAGCTGCTAACAATGCAGAGCTTATCTGGTTAGCCAGAGCTGCTTTTTTGGAACCGCGTAAAGATGTAGTGTTCAATGACAGGTTAGTTGCAAGCTTTACAGATTGCAGAAAACGTGTCTGTTCTGAAACATGGACCCAAAAGTGCTATATGTAAAGTACACAGATAAAGGAAGGGGATCAATCCAACCTAAGCGAAGATGGACGATGTGGCTGGCAGCACTACTGGACTTTGTGGGCAGGCTTGAACACTCCTGTTTCTTTGGTATGGTTCACTCCTTGCCCGCTGCTGCAAAATTCTTTATAATAGCCCAGTAGTGTCCAGTGTACATTGAGTCTTAACAAAGTAAAGAATCAACATATGAAATGAAGTGTTTGAACACTTGTCCAACTCCTACATTGTCCTCAAAGGTGGAAAGCCTTGAGTGTCTTCCCACATATAATTTGAGAGCCAAAGAGGAGATTTATTTTGTAACAAACAATGGTAGTTCCACCTTGCCCTCTTTCAGCTGTAAATGTGTAAACAAAACGTGTGAAGCATATTTACTTTTGTCTTGAACATTAAAATTAATTTATTCATTCAACGTGTCACTGACCACTTAACATTATTTCTTGTTCATGTATTACACACTTAGAGCTATCTGGCGTAATTGGGAAACTATTGTGTCCTGTTTGTTTATGCCACCGTTAGCTGCAAGTTAGAGAATGTATGTATACAGGCTTTGATAAACGTCTGCCAGTCGATCCGAGGGGCAGTCTCCGCCGAGGCTGCGTGGACCCCTTCCAGATACATTGAAGGCCTTGTGGACCCTATCCCCGGAGCCGGTTAGTAAATCCAATGGGGAGCCTTTTCTGGCCCCAGGAACCCCATCCCCCTGGAGTCAGCTTGCTTACAGTGTCCTGGGGGGGCCCACCCCAGGACACAGTAGTTAGTGTGAATGGGGAAGCAAGGTTTGCTCCTGTCTGACTGGAGCATTTTCGAATCTTCTGCCAAATGGGAGCAACCACTAAGTCTGTCCCCAGCTGGTATGAGCCGACTTGTGGTCTGTTTTCCTGCCAGCACTGATAGAATACACATTGCTCCCGTCCGGAGGGAGCAAGCATAGATGGCTGGTCTCTCCAGACAGGAGCAATGCCAACTCCTGCACCATGTGGTGTGCAGGCTGTGTTTGTTGGAAACACAGAGGCTTCCACCTTGGCCTCCAATGTGGTGATAATTGGGGTGGGCACTGGTGCATCCACATCCAGGAGGCCCTGGGTATGAAGTCCCTGAGCCTAAAAAAGGCAAAGGCTGTGCTCAGCGTGGACCTGGCTGCTTGTGCGGGTGGTAGGAGGGGTTAGCATCAGGGTCTGACCTCATGCCAGGTCCTGCAGCCCAACTGACAGCATGGAGCTGGTAGGCTGTGGAGCGTTTCAAGCAGGGCTGGACAGCCTTCACCCTCCCCCTCCCCCCCCCCCAAAAAAAAACACCTCTCCGCTTGCGGTGTGCGATTTAAAGGCCATGCATGGCAAAGTGTTGGCTTTGCATTTGGTAACAAATATTACTTAAAGGATATGAAAAAAAAAACTAGAAATTCACTGAACAAAAGGAAATGTTATAGTTAGGTGTGATTTAAAAAGATTTGTTTTTTTTATTTAAAACAAAATGACATGTTCTGACATTACTGATGATATCAGCCAATGGATATGTTAGTTTTATAGTTTACATAGTTATCTGCTACTATCATGTTACTTTAAACTTAATTTTGTACAACATGGATACTGCTATTGGGTGTAAGTGCTTACAAAATGCATGTGCTCACAAAATGCATGTGCTCCTGTTGCATCATAGGTTTGTAGAGTGTAGGAAACTGGGTTCTGGTTGCAGTACTACCATTTCCCACACAAATACTCTTTTTGCATTGTTTGTGATGCTGTGTTTACTGAAGTGCACAGGGTTCCAGCTAACCAGGTCTCCAGTGCGAGTGTTCCATAGCAAAAATAAGACTCCTGGTCCCTTTGTTTTCCCAGTGGCCAGGCCCGTCAGCACCTCTAAGTCCCTAGCCAATGGTACCCCCGGTACCTAGGTCATGGGTACTGAAGAGGGCCCCCTAAGAGCTGCAGCACAACTTGTGCCCCTAAAGGGACCCAGCACCAACCTCATGCAGACTGCCATTGCAGGTTGCATAACAAGGTGCTCCCAAAAGTGAAAACACGACCTGGCACACAGCCTGTGTGCCATGTCCCATAAACACTGTGTGTAATATTTGTAAGCTACCCTACAGCAGGCCTTACCACCCAAAGGTAGAGTGCATTATATTACATGTGTGGACATATCTGCAAGAGCAGGTATGCCCCTCCTATGGCTGTCGATTCTTAGACATAGTAATTGTGCAGGGAAGCCATTTAAATATGTGCTGGACACTGGTCAGTACAAGCTCCCCAGCTACATTCACTGACAGTATGGATGTTTGGTATCCAACATCTCGTATTAATAAACCCTCTGATTCCAGTGATGAATTTATTGATATATGCACCCAGAGGACATCTTAGAGATGCCCCCTGAAAACTACCTACTGCTGGTGGGCTCACTGACTAGTTGTAGCCAACCTGCCACCAACGCATGGGATTCTGACCCCCAAGGAGGTCTCTGGAGGTCAGAAACCAAGCATGCGCTGGCAGGGGCATTACACACCCCTCCCAACAGGATGACCTGCATTCCAAGGAAGGAGGCTTCAAAGAAGCCCACCCTCTTTGATATGCAGATCTAGCCTTCCTCAGAGGAAGACGCCGGCACCCTCTGCCCCGGGGCCCATCAGGTACCTGGACAAGTGGGAAAATTAGCTATGTAAGAGGTCTGTTGCATTTCCAGGCGCACACCCCTAGAGTGACCAGCCTGAAATGAACACAGCCTAAGGAATCCTGCCATCTGCTGTGTGTGTGATGGAATTAGAAATTATGTGACAAGGTGATGCTCATTCCCCACAGAGTGGTCATATAGGGGGTGTAGTGACCCCCCAGGCTAAGAATACTTAGATATTTGCTGAGCACAAAAGGAGTGGACAAGAAGCCTGCTGAACTCAAGAACTGGAGCCGAGGAGCACATCTGACTTGGCACCAACCCTGCTAGCCTCCCTGCTGCACCTGACCCTCAAGAAGCAACTATTCTGACCTGCTGCTGTAGCCTCCAAGAAACCAGGCGAGCTGTCAGTGCTTTGCAGAGTGCCAAGACGAACTCCCCTGGAGTAGAGAAGCTGCTTCCCTGTATCTGCAGGCAACCCAGGAAAGAACTGTGACTGTCAAACTCGACACCGGACCTCACCACTGCACCTGAGCCACCTAGCCTGAGCTGAAGTGGGGTAACTGTGTCAACATGGGTCTCAGGCCCTCCGCAGACTAAGTCAACCTTGGGTTTGCCCACTGAACTGCCCAGTGGTGCCTGCAGCCTGTTTCTGCAGATCACCCTTCACTGCAACCACTTCCAATGACTGAGACCTGACAGTCCCCTGCACCTCTGCATGCAGACATCCTGGACTAAAGAGAAGAGGATCCCTGGTGTCCCTACATCCCCCAGACTCGTGAGACCCGGGCCAACTTGTTGGTTTGGCCGAACTGGGCCAGTAGTCCTCATCTGCAGCCTGTTTCTGTGGGCCACTGCGACTCCTCCCTAGTGACGGTAAACCCAACAGCCCAAACCACCTCTGCACCTGGACATCCCAGACTGAGGAGAACAAGACCACTAGTGTCCTTATGTACCTGAGGATCGCAGGACTTGAACCCCCTTGGTGGTTTGCCCAGACTGGACTCTGTCCATCCCGGACCTATCCCCATAGACTTACTCGGGGCATCTAACACTGAACTTCACCCTTGCACACGGCTGTCCCAGTGCTGCTTGAGGGGACCTGTTGGTGTGGCCTTTGACCTTGCCTTATACTTACCTTAATTACAGGAGATTGGTCCTGTAAGTCTGTCAACTTTTGCAAACTCTAAAAATTCATAAGTCAAAGTGCTCACCTGATTTCAGTACTCTTGGTATTTAAACTTATATAAAAGTATGTTTTTTTTAAATTGGTGTCAGATTTCTTCGAGTGTGTCTCATTTACAGCTCATGTTTGTGCATTAAATGCTTAGCACTACCCTCTGAAATGCCTGACTGCTCGCCCACACTACCACAAAAGAAAGCATTTGGGATACCTTTGACACTTTTTGCACAGATACCTCTTTTCGGTCCACTATATAAAGAGCAAGGTTCCTACAAAGAGGTATTATAAATATTTCTATTGAAGAATAACTGTGTGCAGTTGACAGTGTGTTCAGCATGTTCCACTCGTTTTTTTCGCTTTTTTAAGAAAATGTTTCCAAAATGGCAAAGATTCTACGTTCTAAATGTTAAAATTTGTAAGCAGCCTAGTTATTAGAAAGAATCATCTCAGCACTGCAATTTCTACATAACGTAGAAGACTGTGCTCCAGGCACTAACTCATATACACGTGCTTGTTGTGGTTCAGAAGATGGATTGTCTTTAAATTGTTCACAACAGTATGAAGGTTGCAGGTAGTATCTTTAGCACCATCAGACCTTGGTTATGTTAAGTGGATAGTCTCTCTTTGGATACGTTTTTCCATAGAGTGTACACTGTTCTTAGATACCTTTTTTAAAAACATTTTAAATATTTCTCATGAGAGTTTCACTGTGTGCAAACCGTGGTACAGAGTAAACTCTCTTATTATAAACGCAGTTTACAGTACCTGCTTTTCTACTCTAATCCACTTAATTTTTTAATGTAGGTTCACTGACTGAGAGGCTTGCTACAGGTAAAGACGGCCTGCAGTAGGACTTTAGTTATGTATCAGGGATTGAGTTTCTAGAGGATCTTTATTTCCCTGAACAATTTTATACAGATAGAACATTGTGTGCATTGAAGGTTACCCTTCTATCTGTGGTTAATAGTCAACATGAACTCAGCTACCCATGACATGTACGGTATAGGGTCAGTGTTGCGCATAACAAGCTTCTTCACTATTCGGTGTTGTATGTATGAGAACAGTAATGATTCTGTCACTGACTAATTCACCTAGCTATAAAGTCACTTAACCTTTATTTGTGTGTGGGAGGTTAAGGAATGTGATGATGGAGACCTTGGCAGCCACATATTCCAAGCTGTTACCTTTTGGAGCCAAAATCTCGTAACAGTGGGGCATAAATTCAGTGCCTCCATCTATACCACCCTACCTTGCCCCACTGGAGGATTTACTTCATCCAGGATAACACTAATTCAGAATGGAATCTGGGTAACCAGGTTATGCAACTAGATTTCACCTGACCTAGGACCCAGTCACCAGTGCCTCGTTGAATAATTGACTTTTATCCTCCCATTATTTATTATGGGCACTGTATGACATTTATGTAAAAAAATAAAGAATAATAGTTCTTGATCCTTTACTTGATTTTTACCATTGTATGCTTCCTCTAGGGGTCTCAAGTTAAGGGAGCTTAGAAGGCGAGGGATGGGTCAGGAAGGAAGCTAAGGCTCCATGCCACGGCTTCTTTAACCTTGTACCTCTTGAATGGGTCTCAAGGCCAAGCGAGCCAGTTGGGGACCCCCATGAGCAAGTTCTCAAGCAGAGTGAGTTGGTTTTGAGCTGCTGGGCAAGTTGGTGAGGAAGAGCAAGAAGTTTCACACCTTCACTTTCTCTTGTGTCCACCCTACTGTATTGTGGTGCACTTCTCCTTTCACACACAATCCTCTGTCTCTTTCATGCCCCTAGATAGCGTGTATGTCTACTTAATGATCAGAAGGGGTCATGAATCACAAAGTCAAACTGTTCTGTCGCTGTGATTCTTTAAGAAGTGCATCTGGTAATCCCCCAGTGACCCCTACATACATGTTAATTATTCTACATCGGTTTGCGTATACTGAGATCAAAAGACAGCTTTCATCTTTATATGCTTGTTGAGGAGGGCTCCCATTTTATTGTAGTAGAAGAGACTGCTATTAATATGTTGGTTTTCACTCTGATAAGCCCTGAAAATTGAGACTGATCAGTAGAGAGCCCTGTGAATAACCTTTTGGTTCAGATCATCATCTTTAGCATGACTGTCAGTCTTTGTTTGTACCTCCTGCCATGCTAATGGTATGATTGTACCAGGTGATCTATCCGGAGTGTGGGGCTGAATGTTTTGCTAGAACTGTTTGGAAAATTGTACAAGAAGATGTACCTGCAGTTAAAGGCAAAGGTTTGAAGGTGCTACACTTGAGAAAACCAGTCCCTATCTAATTTTGATGGCCGAACTACCCAATACGAAAGTCAGACAGCCAGCTTTTTCCTAGTTTTGCGAATCGTGTTTGTTTTTTTTTTTTCCCCATGAAATTTGAAGAGGCATGCAACTCTCGCTATTTTTATCTTGTCTGCTGAGATAAAACAAACATTTTATTAGTGTAGCAGACCTCCTGCCCTAAGATGGGATAAATCAGGGTCTCGGAGCCTGGCAAACAGCAACTTTCTCCCATTCCAGGGCTTCAGAGCGTCCCTCTTAGAGATACAGCTGGGAATCCAGGCTTCTCATATCTGTGAAGCATATCTCAATGGTCAGGATAAGCATGTATGTAATTCGGCCACCACATTGGTATTCCTCTTTCCTGTTATGCATCAAAAGTTAATGCTTTGGCAAGTGAAGGTGTACACCGTTATTGCTGAGAGGATAAATGTAGATGTATGAGTAAATGGATAACTGTGTGGAAAGCGCATTACCACAGGCATAATGATAGAATTTGGAGCTTTTTATTTCTTTAACTTGGGTGACTTGTGCTTTAAATTTAAAATCCGAAACTAAAACTAATGAACGGTATGTAAATTGGTGCAAAACAGCTGCCAGAATCTCACTGTTGTACTGGAAAATTTCACATACGCCTTAAAATTTCCTGGTCTTTGCCGCTGTATCTTGGAGGGTCTAGAAAGCATGCATCCCATTTACCGTTCTCATTGTATAATCTGTCTTGCTGGGGTTTTAGGGATTTGCAGACAGTCATCCTTTGTTGAGATCTGGACCTCTGCCACACAATGGTATTTAAAAACAAAAAAAAAAGCTATGCTAGTAGCTGTGTGTGCTTACTTGCCTAGGGAAGCCAGTAAGATGTAATTTGAGCTTAGAAATTCTTTTCTCTTTTCCATCCCAGCAGACCGGGAATCATGTGGGTTTTTTTTTCTGTTTTTTTTCTTTTTTGCCCTTTCCTTCCGAAAGTTGATCCTCCTGTGAGGTGAAGCAAATGTTTCCAGAAAATGGAAGTTCTACAGTAAGGGCACTGGGGCAAAGTGAACATTAGCTGTAAGCAAGACTTTAAGAACTCCCCGTAGGAACTTCATGGCTATATTCTGGAAATGAATGATAATTTTTTTTTTGTTGCGATGAGGGTTTGGTCTGACACAACCATTCCATGTTTGAAAATTGCTTTGAAACCTTCCGTTTTGACTTTCTTAGCACTGGTCCATAGAGCTCCTGTGAGCACGTATATAGCAGCCGAGAAGAGATGTCGAACTTACTACCCTTTGAGATATATATATATATATATATATATATATATATATATATATATATATTTTTTTAACACCACACCCAGCAGGGTGCAGGCCTCTGCTCTTCCTTTTTTAGTGGATCTGACAATGAAGATGGAAAGTTAAATTTTTTTTTAAGCACATGAGACTGTAAGGGGGCACACAGGTACATTGTAACAAAATTAACATTGTGGCTTATAAATATCCATTTCTTTTCTTGTCTCCTTCTTGTTTGATTAATTTTGCTATATTAGAAATGCCTTCTTTAGGAACTAGAAGGCCAGTCAGCCTTACCAAAGGACATGGTTGCAGGCCCCGTGTGCACCTCTAGAACAAAAGTTTTGTTTGTGCCCCCCCCCCCCACACCATGTTCTGTATGCCCCCCACGTGGAGAGGCCCCCCTCACAGAGAGGCACAAAATCACCCACAGAACAGTTTTGAAGTGGACTGAAATGGCTGAAAGTAAGATGTTCCCTGTTCGTAACATGATCTTAATACGTTTTTTCTACAGGAGTTACTTCTCTTTGACAACTTCTCTTTGACAACTCTTATCGACCTAGTACTGTGTTGCTATTAATAACATTTGTCTCTGAAGTGAGATCTCTTTTGCAAGTTGCGACTACATCTGAAGATGTCCTTGTGGTAGTGAGGGTTATGGGAAGAGAGGGTTGCCAAGGGCTATTTAAGAGATGATTCAGTTCTCCTTTCTTTTACACTGTCTGGAATTAGAGATTGTGACATTAAATGTAATATCTGTTGATTGAGAAATCGGAAAAAATGACTGGTGTCTTGATATTGAAGATATCTATAGCTAAGCCTAAGCTGACTGCGAGTCCCTTGATGCACAAGAGGTATCTCACCAGTGATGTTCTCAAGTTGAAAAGGTTGCAGATAGGCTTAAGCTGGAGAGGCAGTGAAGATGGTACCTCCGGTCTAACCTTGAGGAAAGCATCATCTGCTCAGCCTCCTACATGGCATCTAGTGTCAGATTGTTCTGGATCTAAAAGTCAGATGGATCATAAAAATGTTCAGTTAAAAATACTTCTTTGTTTGAAAGACTTGAATTTGTATGGCTAGTTCATGTATTTAGTTTCTGTTTTTAGTGCATTAGTTCTTTTTAATTAACACTTAAGACGTGAGAAATACCTAAATATTAATCTTTGTAATGTTTCAGGATGAAGAAACTCGTAAGGACTATGACTACATGTTGGATCATCCGGAAGAGTACTACAGGCATTACTACCATTACTACAGCCGCAGGTTGGCCCCCAAGGTTGATGTAAGAATAGTCATCTTGGTCACTGTGTGTGCCATCTCCCTCTTCCAAGTAAGTTATTGAGCAACCTATTCTAAACTGGTATGATTTACATATTTTATCATTTGTAAGTAATGGCATGTCCTAAAGCAGTAGCATCATAGTCACAAGACTCTATTGAGAAAGCAGTAGTATGAATAGTTTGATTTGTTACTCTACATAAGATACCTAGGCAAATACACACCTCCTCATGTATCTTCCCTGTCACTAGAGCAACTTCCTTGGCTCTAAAGGTATTTTATTCCCAAGAGACACATTTAAAACAATAGTTTCTAGTGGCATTTTGGTGTTAATATCTTTTTATCCAAGAATCTTAATGACATGTTAAACAAGTGCCACAAATAGCTGTACGGAAAGCAAACTTTAAAAAACATAAAGAAAACTGGAACGTGAGTGCAGGGAATGCACTATACTTTTCAATCATTCACAATTCTTTCTCTGTTCCTTAAAAACAAAGATTCTGGCAACGGTGTGGTACTTGCAACAGCAGTGCCACCTTTTAAAGCAAGTATGCAAGTTTTCAGCACCTTCATAAAAGACAAGAATTAAACAAGTTTTCTTATGCTCTCTGATAGTGCATTAAACAGGTTACACATAGTATTTGGCAGCCCTCTTCCACCTGTTGCTCTTAGTTGGCATAAGCAGTGGCTGTTGAGTTAATTTCAATGTCTTGATTGGCTTAGGACATCCATTAGTCTATTAGGCTATTAACGCACTTATTTATGCGTTAATAGCTTGAGTTTGATCCAACTAGCCTTGATTCTCTCAATACCTATTCTGTGCCTTATTATCTTGAAATAAATACTGAGAAAAATAAGTATATCCTGTAGCCACATACTGTACATTTAACGGCTACAGGCTATCTCAGAGTAGGCCTTCCTTCAGTTTATAAACCAATGTGGCTAAAAACTGTTTTATCAAATGCTTCAAGTTTAAAATGGTAAAAATACCATCCTCCATTTTATACACCTTTTGAATATGTCTCCTTTCCTGCTAACTTGATTGTAAATGTGTTAGAAGGTACAATTTTAAAATGATCTATGGTGTACAGTTATCCTCCCAATACATTGTTTGCCTTGAATTAGGGCGCATTGGTATGACATATAAAGTCTGTGGAGCTTTGTCGATTGGGGTTTTAAGAATTTTGAGGCAGACCTTTGTAATAAAGGAAGAATTCAGTTATGCAACATTGAACTCTACAGTAGTGAATCTGACATTTGCTTCTCAGAAATTAAGATTATTTTGGGGTCGAAACTTAAATATCCCTTCAGCATCCCCCTGTTATGTAATGGTTGAAAAGCCAAATAGTGTGAGTTTCTAGGGACTGTTAACTTCTATACGAAAGAAGTACACCACAATATTGTGTGCATAAAAGCAAGACCAAGAAATATGCCTCCTAGCTGGAATTTCTGAAAGATCAGAAGATATGTGAATTTGCCCCAATTTTTTTAGGCAATGTAGTCTCCTATTGAAGTGTAATACTGCACAATGGTGTGCAATGTCAGGATGACTTTATATGATAGCACTGTAACAGTGAGATCCAGGATAATAATCCTACTATGTTACGTACCCAGCCTTAACGACTTTCAGATACTGTATTTACAAATAATGGTCATGAGAAGTCATGTTTGATTTGCTGTCAAACTTTACGTTTTATAAATAATTTGTGAGGGGTGTCTGACATATGTAATGTACACTTTTTTTTACTTTTCTGGATTTGTAAGTGCTTGTATTAACCTAAGTTGTATGGCTTTTATTTTAGTTTGCCTTTGGTACAATTTCCCATCTTTTTAAATAAATGGTGGAAAAGGAGGATATGTTCCAGCCCTTTCGTACTCTAAATCTAGGGTTTCTTATACTGTGAATTTAGTCACCAGATGCCCTTGTGGGGCACGGCACACACTTCACTGATACTAGGTCAAGCAGTACAATAACTCCTAGGATCCACATCCTAAAGCAGAAGCATGGATGTTTGGTTTGGGGTGGCTGTTGGAAGCAATTCTTTGAACTAGAGAAGCTTGGCCACCGGGGTAGTTGGATGGGCACTTCTACTTGTACTTGTTGACAGTGCCTTGTAGTTGGAAATGATTCACTCTATCTCCTGTGGGGGTAACTTTGCGCAGTGTGGATGAGTGGTAAAAAGAAGACAGTCTTGCGTCATGCCTGCTGCCTGTGAGACTTACTGTTAGCCATCTTATGCTGGTGATAACCTGGTTACAGGCGATTTGAAGACAGGCTGCTGGTGAGATGACAGCAGCCTTGAAAGCAAGAATATCAAATTAGCCTGATGTAAAGCCTGTCTCTACAAGGCTATAACTTATATAATCAATGTGAAATTCAACCTATCAAGAGTATTTATTTGAAAATGGCATTTTCATAGCTCATTAGGTGTCTCCTTGGAATATCAACTCTAAATCTTATAAGTGGCATGCACTGTTTTACACAACGAATCCCTTCTGAAAATCTACTAACTAAAGTAAATATGTGCCATTCTCTACTCCATGTATTTTGTTTGTAGAAATCATGATCCATTAGAAGAAAAAAAAAAATCTTGACCTCTCTGCTGTCCATTGTTAGTGCCCCCCCTCCTAAAATATTATGAACCTGTGGCAAATTATTAATGTATGTGTTAAGGAAAGCATGTTTGCATTTTCCTGGCTGGTAGGCTCAGCTGCTGTAGTGTTGCAGTTAAAGCTTATGTCAAATTCCATATTTTCTAAAAATGGAAATGTGGCTGCGATCACAAATGTAAAAATGTTTATTTTTCTACATTTTCGCCACCAACCTCATACATGCCTTCCCATTGTCATGGCCACACTGCCTAAGGCTTGGACGTATGTGGCCTCCAAAGCCCTGCGTCATGAGCGATAAAATGTCATTTCCTTTTGTCTCGTCAACTATCTTGCTATGGTAATTTGCCAGTAATGAGGTAATTGGTTTAATTTAGTGATTCACGTCTGACCGATGTTACCTATGACGTGTGGCAAGGCGCTGCATGGAAAATGTCTTTTGTGTAAAAAGGTAACCAGATTAAAACAACTCCGAATGGTTAGCGATTATGTTCTTAGTGCTTTAGAGTCACTTCAATTTTATTTTTCTCTTAAATTACACGTCTGTAATTGGCGAGTCCACAATGGAATGGGTGAAAACTGTGTGCTTGTCGTGTATGTTAAGTAAAACCTGCTTATTTTTAAATATTGTAGCTTTACTCTAGCTTTCTTGCATGTATCCTGCCTCTAGGCTTAGCCCTTTGTGGTCATTCATGGAGGTTTTGTATTTGGGTCAGGGGCAGTTTTTGTCTTTTGTGCATTGCTAGTTGCATTGTATGTGCTTCCTTCTTGTAAGATGATATTTTAACGTTCTGTTTACCTTTGATGTTCTAGTTTTACAGCTGGTGGGCCAGCTATAATGAAGCCATAAATTACCTTTCTACGGTGCCAAAGTATCGCATTCAAGCCTCAGAAATTGCCAAGCAACAAGGTCTTTTTAACAGAGCTAAAGAGAAGGGCAAACACAGACGGTCCAAAGAAGAAATAAAAGCAGAGGAAGAAGAGATAATACGGGACATTATAAAGACTAAAATAGATATTAAAGGAGGTTATCAGAAGCCTCGGATTTATGATATTCTTCTCTTCCAAATTATCTTATGTCCTGTATACCTGTGCAAATATATAGTGTGGTACTGCTGGTGGATTTACACATTTAACATCAAAGGACAAGAATATGGCGAGGAGGAAAAACTCTATATTATACGCAGATATATGAAGATGTCCCAGTCTCAGTTTGACACCATGGAAGACCATCAAAAAAGTGTTTTCCTTGAACGAGAACTGTGGAAAAGAGAAAACTATGAGGTGAGTAAATCTGATGTGATGAGCATTGGTGGATTTAAAAATGCCAGTATAAATTAACAATTTACGTTTTCCACAGGCTAGAGGTTTTCTGGCACTTGTCCTCTTATCCCTACAATCACACACCACACAATTTTCCATTACCCTATTCAGACTACTATAATCTGGTACTCTTGAAGGATTATTGCATACTGTTATCTCTTTCCATTTTTAATAACACTGTGCTTTGTTGTATATTCTTTACAATGTATTACTAAAACATAGCATTTCTAGAAGACCAGTTACTTACAAGAAACCAAACTGACTAATGATGCAGATGTAGATTGTGGGAGATGAATAACTTTGATATGATTATCCATCTCCTGCCACCATCCCTACAATACTGCCTTCCATCCCTCTTTTCCACTCTCCAGTGAAACATAGAATTCCTGAAAATACATCACCCAGTATCATAAACTAAGAATTCAGTAACTTCAATGGTTTAGATTTTGAGGGCTCTCTCTTGAAGCATGAACTACTACCTTCATAGTACCCGACATCTGTTGGTGCCCCGATAACTAAATTTGACTCCCCCTGAAGATTAGGGTTCTTACTGTTCAGTCATTCCCCCAGGCCACCAGTAAGCCCACGGGCAGCTGCAATTTACCCAAATGTTTTATCAGAAAACTCTTCTCACTTGACTGAAACTGGTCCACATATAAAATTAACCCTATGTTTTTCAAAATTAACAATAGCCTTTTAATCGTGCATCATATGAAGGAGGAAGTTGGGTTCCTTCTAACATTTATCTATTTGACATTTGTTGCTTAACTAACTTGAGGATCTGCTGCTGAGTAATTCAAGATGCAGAAACTTGAAATTGAATGAATTGATTTCCATACATTTTGTTCAAACCTTTCAGCTTTCAGAGAATTTGGTGTTGCAGGACTTTTGGGCAAAGTTCATCCTTTTTTTTTTTTTTTTTTTTTAATTTACTTTTTGTAGGGAAGAGGCTCAGACAGTAGATTTGGTCATGGTTGTGCATGGCAACACCTTTTAGACTCCATTGTACCTTTCAAGCACAGAGCTTTACGCTGTCTCTTAATAAGAGAATTGTGAAAACCCTCCAGTATTCGAGAGAAAACGGTTTGTAGTTCTAAAAAGTTTTACACTCCTTGTCTGGGGAGTTAACTTTCAGATTGTCAAAATACGTTCACGTTGAGCATGGTGAAAGGCTGCTGACATGAGTGATGAGCATCCTCCTATAAAAGGCAACATCTGAATATGTTCTCTCAGTAAGGCAAATCCTGGACACCTAGGCTTCACTAGCACTACAGCCACACCCAGTTGGTCAGATTAGCAACATTTCTATGGTCTCTAGCTTCAGCCCCTTACAGCTGGAAGACGTTAGTACTCCACCAATGCATCCCAAGTTCAATATCGAATACAAATATTGTGATAAGTGGTACAAGAAGTGTGAGATGCGATTGTCTCAAAAGTAGGCTTTTAAGACCGCTATTCTGTGTCTGTACTGTGCAAGAAAAGGGAGCCTGAAAAAGTGACCAGGAAGTGTGTTGTATTCAAAAAGTCTAGAATTCACCACAATAGTAGTGGGCTGCGTAGACAAGAGTTTGATGTAATTTAAAGCTAAAATGTTCACCATAGATTTTAATCTGGGTCACTTGAAATATAAAATTTGGCACACTAAGCTTCTTCCCTATGGAGATGAGTCTTTAAATGATCTGACTTGTCTGCACTTTAGCTAATTAATTTATAGGCCTCTGACATTTCCATAACTGTAGAGAAGGCGACTGATGGACCAAGAAGCAAAGATGTCATCTGTATATCAAATGACATCCGGCATGCACTTATTAGTGCCTGCATTTCTCTAGAAAATCCATAGCCAGGGAATTAAACAGCTATAGGCCATCCTAGACCTTGCAGCTTTTAGGATTGAAAATGGTTCTCATTTTATGCTATTAACTCTCACATTAGCCTCTGGTTTCATCTAATAGACTATTTTGTTTTTCAAAAGACTGGACATATTGGTATCATTTGAATGTCATTGTGAACTAACGTGTCCATTGAAGGAATCCAGTACTATTTTGCACATGAAGCAGCTGCTGTCATGTCTTTATTAGAACTATAATACAGTGAAGGTGGCAGAACCACTCTGTTGTATCATTCTATGTCGAGTTCACGTTGGTCTTCCCACACATCTTTCTTTAGCATTGAGTGCACATTATCCAGATTTCACACTGCAGTTTTAAGTTAGCACGTTGAAGAGGAAAAGTTGCATTACATTAGTTTACCCTCTTGCTTACACTCTAACGTAAATAGTGTGAAGAGATGTTAAAGTTGTCTTTTACTTTTTTAAAGAAGTTAGTCTTTATGCATTATTGTTAAACTTCCTTTGCCTTAAGGAGGTATGTAACTCCAGCATTATCTTGCCTTAAATATCACCAGCTGCTCGGAGCCCAGAAAGCCATGCACGTCCAAAGGAGAGTGGCAGGTTTAAAAGGCTTTTTTAATGCTGTCAAGCGTAATATTAACATAAGTTAAAGCATTGGCCAATGTAAAGTTTTTAATGTACATGTTTCAGCTGCTTTTGGGGGCTTGCACATGTGTTGTAGAGAAATTCAGTCATCAAGGTCCTCTGCCTTACCAAATGTATTGGACATATTTAATAAATATATTGATCTTTGTGACTGTGCATACTAAAAAGAGGCTACAAAAGAAGATGAGGAAGTAATTAGTCACTCCTTATCTATTAACCAATGGGGTGAAAGACTGTTTTCTATGGTAAGGACTGCACCATTTAATGCACTCACACTTTGGGAATACTTGTTACTGACTAACTGTAATTTCAGCAGCAGAGAGCCATATAGCCCAAACAGCTCCAGACATAGTGGTAGGTATAAGCCACCATGAAGATCTGCTGTGGCAGGTAGTAGCCTCCAGGTGTACCTGTCACAACTTTAGATAGTTCATCCCAACAACTTACAAGGTTTTCAGTTGACAGGCAGATCTTGGTTGTTGATTTCTCTGTGCGTTTTTAGGTTGAGTCCACCAGACAGCATATTGTGACTTACCATGAACATAGAGGAGCTTGGAGTCTAACCACTGCTTACCATTGTTTGGCTTTCCTTTTTGCTCTCAGTTGACTGCTTCTTGTTTTTGTCCCAGTTTGTCAATAATCGCCTTCAAAAAGTTGGGCCTATTTCTGAAACTGTTGAACTAGACCAGTGGTTCCCAACCTTTTGATTTCTCTGGACCCCCACTTTAACATTAATGGAACCCAGGGACCCCCACTGAATCATCATGGAAATCCGGGGACCCCCGCCTAGGTCATTACTGGAATCTGGGGACCTAATTTAGGAATATTTGTTAATATTTTTTAATTTTCTAGGCTCTCGCGGACCCCCTGAGAAGGCTTCGCGGACCCCCAGGGGTCCCCGGACCACAGGTTGGGAACCACTGAACTAGACCTCTTCAGTTTGAGTACACTCTTGTTTCAGCACATTGGATACCACCTTCATAACTTCAAATGTATTTCTTCATTCTTTAATCAATCTGTTGTTGGATCAGCCCCCCTACCTTCAACATCAAATTTCTCGAATCCATAACATGTCGATATAATGTGAACCTTTTGAAGCATTTTCTCTAAATTAATAATTCAAAACTCTTCTATGGCGAAAAATAATAAACCCTATTTTATAAAACTGGGGATTGGGTTATTCAGGCTAGGATAATCAAATCTGTCCCCCTCTCCCTCCCCCACCCCACCCCCAAAGAAAAGATTCTCTAAAAATATACCATTTACATGTGCTGGTGATGACCACAGTTGCATGCAGGAGTTTTGGTTACTTTATTTGTTAAGTGCCTTCACTAAAGCTATTTATGTACAGGACTCGAAAAATCATAAAATTGCTACTAGACCTGCAGGTCGAGTAACTTAAATAACCCACTCTACCTAACTGTAATGTACTTAACCTGTAAACAGGTCTCAAATTGTGTGATCCTAGGCAAATATTTTATTTTACAGAGTTGCCTTTTCAATCATTCTCACATATGAATGCGTCTTCAAATATGTGAGTTGAGCGTTTCCACTGTACAAAAAACTTTTGTTTGATTAAATAGACTGAACATTTGCTCCATGTATAATAATAATAATCTAGTCCACATATAGGGTACACATGATCCATGACTTGTCTCTCAGTTTACTAATAGCTTTGCCATCAGGGCAGAAGTATTTCCCAGTGTGTTTAAACACTCACGTTTAATAAATATATCACTAACACATGATGTGATAGCACACTGTCATTTAGAAACAGTACATTTCCAAGAAATGTCCACAAACCTTCCCGCTATCTTGCAGCCTTACTGATAACACTATATAGTGTATTAATAATCTGTGAAAACTGGGCATCAGAAAACATATTTCATATGCTCATCACCAAGTAAAGTGTTCTTATTTGTTTGCATCCTATTAAAATATTTTTTCATAAGACTGCAGAACAAACAAAGGTATTTCACAACTACTGGCGTGTTTTCAAATGTTTGTACAGTTCACTTAGTTATTTAAATGTTATGTGTTAGGACAAACCCACACAGCCTTTCATTTGACCCTTTTTACAGCAGGTCAGGCAAGTTACCACACAAAATCCTGGAACTCTACAGTCAGAATGAAAAAGATAAACTGACTTTTGGCCTCCGAGCAAATGTGACAAGAATAAGGTTTAAAGGTCTCTTTATTGCTGTGTTTTTCTGACTGAACAGATCATCTGTTCTTTGTTAACTTGTCAGATGGGGGGGTATGTCCTAAAAATAACTCAACCTGATAAAAAAATGACTCTCCATAGAGAGTGGGCTAGCAGATTTTTCAAGGCCTGATGTAGGCAACAAGGGGCATGATGATATATTTACCATGATATTTACAAATAACAACAATCCAGGTTTTAAGAACAGGAAGGAAAAACAATCTTAGGCATGCAGCTGCTGTTGAAGTGTGAAGTAGTACATGTCTGTTTCTTCAGAAAGCTAAGGAAAGAAAACCCATGAAAAAAATGGGTACTGTGATGGGTTAGAGGTGCAGTAAAGCATACCTCAACAAAAGATGGAGAGTGATAATATAGCAACCTAAAAACTGCACAAAAAAGAAAAAGCCTGCTCATAATCTAGCCGCAGACATGTTAGTGTGTGTACGTGCCCTTTTAGAACATCTAATATTAGTAGTTTTAGAACTAATTTAAAACAGTCCTTTTTATGTTTCGCCTGCATGGTGCACACTTGCGAAATCTTTTTTTTATGTTGTGTGTTTTTTTTTTTTTTTTTTTTAAGTCTTAAAAGGGGTTACAGCCCACCAACATGCCACACGTTACTTACCATTGGTAGACTTCGTGTGTCATTCTTCTTTTCTTGCTTCACATTGGTCAGCAGCCACATCTGACATCAGGCTGCACTGCCTCTTTCCACTGCTTTGACTGCTGTTCCCTGGAGCTTGGGCCAAGTTTCCTTTCTGGCTGGCGGTCAGTGGCTGGCAGCCAGTGTGCCTCCACTGGCCGCATGCTTCCAGAGGTATTTCTTTTTTATTTTGTCACCACGTTCAGAGTGGACAGGACCACCTGCCGTGCCAGCCCCCAAAACAAACCGCCACCTCCACAACCATAAGTTTGCTACTACTTGTTTGCAGGCACTGTCTTACCAGAGGTGCTAGACTAACAGCTGGGTTGTACCTCTTACAGCAGGGGTGGGGGGTATGAGTCTCCCTTCCCCACATGCCTTTTCAAACTAACGCAAACCTCAGAGAGCTCAGTGTCCTATGTCTGGAAATTACTGCATTGCTGTTACCCAGCAAACGTTAATCCCTCGCCCCTGCTTTCCCCTCTCCTCATTTCTGCCCCTCTACCCCATCTTCTTGGGGCCTATTTGTTTGTTTGGTATGTTTTGAAATCCGAAGGCCAGTCTCCGTGATCAGCCTTGTGGCTTCCAATATTTACAAGGGCTACACTTTTGTGACTGCAGACAATATAGACTAACTGCACCTTTGCCATTATATGTACTGCACATGGGCTGGAACAAATCGGCTTCCTGTATTGCACTCTTTTTTTGTATTTACATGCTGCATGAGTGCAGCCGCTACATTCTTGTAGTCTCAGCAGGCGGTTAATACCCCATCCCCTGCCGGCTCCCTTCCGTTGTTTTTCAACTCACCCCGACCCGCGTTGCTTTTAATCCGCCCATTCCTCGTTGCTTTAACCATCTTAATGGTCTCCCTACCTGAACTGCCCTTTGTGTTCCCCGCCTCCTGTTGTCAGTTGTTTGTGCTTGCTTTTCCCTTTTTCCATCGCCTAACTTTTGAAAACAATAGTAAAACACAGTGGCGGTTTCTGTTCAAGGGCGTCGGGGCTCCGCCCCCTTTACATTCATATTCAAAATGAAAGTAATGCTAAAACTGGTTGTTTAAAGAAAAAAAAACACTTGTATGCACAGTGAATGCACACAAACTATCTTGCTGTATACTCCCACTCACCGTATTTTTTGTTGTTGTGATGACAGACACGTGACGTTTTTTCTAATAGGGCGGGCCCAAAATCTAGTGTTAATTTTGCCGGGCTGACAACCTACAGCCCTGAGCTGTGTGAGGTCATCAGCTCGGCAAAGACACAGAATCAAGGAGGAGTCTCCACCCCCTAATGACGTAGCGGTAAAGTTAGGTCTGGGCGTTTTAGAATCAAGCCCTGTTGTGCTAGCCCGCCACGTCAATCACATGGAGAGCATTTTCATCCTAGCCTTTCAAAACATTGGAAACGTGTACCAAAACACTGAGAAGACTCACGTTGAAATGTTGGTAGAAAATAATCTCCGAGACCAAACAAACTGTTTAAACAGTTTACGAAATAATTCGACTGTTTTGGACACATCAGCATCACTGTGATAATATGTTCATTTTTTTTTCTGAAATCTCTATTTGGACTGTCCGTGCTGTGTGACAATCATGGCACTTTTAAACCGATCTTCTGAATGGCCACTTGTATCTGTTTACTACCTCAAGATGGCCACGTGCTGAGCAATGCAGAGAGCAGAATTTCAGCTCAGCTCTTCTGTGTTTGAGTTTTTATCCAGGCCACGCCCACACATCTACACTCCCTATAGAGGGCAGAGTCCTGTCCTGCAGACAGCGTATATACTTGGAGCGTGGATGTCTCCCAGCTGGACTTTAGGGATGCAGGAGCGGAGGAACGAATAGAGCGCACTTTCCCAGGCTTCCCGACAACAGGTGAGTCTTTTGAAAATGTGCACGCAGTAGGCCGAAAACAATGAGCAGAACTTGATATAAATAACTAACTAGCTATTTAGAAAACCAGGCTAAATAGTGTTTGAAAGAATACTGGACTTCTAGATGTCTTTCTTCTTTCATTGCTACCAATATGTTTCCAACTGTTCGCCTTTCAGACGAAGAGCTCCTGAAAATTGTAGATACTACTACATTAAAATATTGTAACGTAACGGAAGACTGGCAAGTGTCCCATGTCTATGCGTGATGCAGACACATTAGACGAGTTTCTATGTTGAACTCTGCAATGAAAAATAAGGTCAGTGAGTCGGAGATCGATGGCATGAATAATTTGCCTCAAATCGCTTGGATAAATCATTGGGAAGCTCCAAAAAGCAGAATAATTTATTGCACTCTCTAATCACCAAGGAGTTAAAATGAGAGGCTGGAGATGGCACATATATTGGAAACATTTTCCACAGAGACCGCTGTAGTGCTATATTGCTGTGAGCTTATGCATTGCAGTCATTGTGGGCTTTATGGTCTTGTTGAAAAATGCAGAATTAAGAGCCTTAGAGCTGGGTTATGAAGTTTTTAGCATCCGTATGAGTGCTTTATACTAACCAGTTTCAGTTTTTCACTGCCCACCTGTGCCAGCTGCTAACCACCGATGTTAGCTTCTCACACACTGCCCACCAGAAAAGTTGTGGTCAAGACCATGCCCATTCAATGCATGGCCTCTTTGCTGGAATTAAGAAGGCCCAGTGCTATGCAATTGCTTTAGCCAATTTGTTCTAAAGTGTTTAATGTAATTTTTCTTTATTCCTAATTAGTATTCGCTTTTGAACAGGGCACAAGAGCCTTTCTGTTACTACTGTACTGTCTCTATACATTTCTAGCACTCGAGGCTTGCTCTGCAGTTATTTTGATTGATGCCATGACTTTATATTGTATAGGGTGTGTACAGTCCGTGTGTGGCATCCTGTGCAAGCACATTGTGCTTGCCCAGTTTATGTGTACATTGTCTGTAAAGTATAGTGTAAATACATGTCAATTTTGTTCACTTTATTCAGTGGATTTTGTATATGTGGCTAGCATATACAGTATGCACACTCAATCACGCTGCATCATTTTGTCCTAATTTTGTTAAATAAAATTTGCACAGGAGATGGCAACTAGCCTCGGAAAAAAATTCTGTGCCCCTCTAACATGCTCCCCACCACGCCCAGCCCCACCACTCTCAAACTTCACCAGCCGCCACTGGTAAAACAACCGCATCAACAATGTTAAACATTTGCGAGAATATCATTGAAGCTCTCAGAACTTGAACGTACAGGGAAGATCGACAAGAACATTGCTGTGTAGATCCTATATATTTTATGTTTTAGGAGCTGTGATGTTGGTTCCGGGGTGGGCTCTCTTTATTTATTTATCGATTGATTGATTTATTGTGATGTGGAAAGGGAAGAGAGCTTTAGAAGTTATTGTAATAGAAAATAATTGTCTGCACATGTGTGCGGTTGGCATCTGCAGCTTGCACTGTGTCCTGAGGAGCCCTCTTTTCCCTTGTCGTTGAAATTGGAGTGCAGGTTAGGAAAGCTTTTTCTTGCTTCTGTCAATTGTTTTTCACTACTAGACGCCACAATTACAGATCCTACGATTGTGTTTAAGAAAAAGCTCAGTTCTGACCACTTCTGGTCTTGTTCCAAACAGTTCGCCATGTGGTCCGTGCCTCCTCTATGAGCACCCTTTAAAATATTTCCGTGGCATCTTTCGTAGCACCTGTTAATTTTGTCCCACTTCGATCATTTAAAAAATGATTTCTTTGGGGTGTTTGGAGGGGTGTTAACGCGCCAACAGGAAACATCACAGAGAAAAACATCGGAGTCAGAGTTTTCCCTTTGCAGCTGCTAATCAACCTAGGCTCAGAGTTTGTACCTCTTAGATCTCGGCTGTGCAGCTTTCAGCATGCTGCAACCATGAAGAGCCAGTCATCAGCACGTCGCCAGCATGGGCCTGCCACTCTTCCTATTTGGCGCCAATTTTTGTTGAACACTGCTGTAAGTGTTCACAGTCTCTGGATGGTTTTCATTTCTAAATATTTTGTTCATTGTGTTGTGGAGTTAGGGCTGCTCCATCCACACTGGGTTGTCCAGGTCCTTGCTGGGACTCCTGCTGGTAGCTGGGTGTGTTGCTGGAGTCTTGGTCGAGTGAGGACATGAAGCCTGCCTCTGCCTGCCGAGCAGCTGGGCAAGGGGGCAAGGAGAGGGACTTCAAGATCCACCTGAAAGCTCTTTGCAGGAGGGAGGGGGCCGTGTGAGCACAGTCCTCGCTAGCTTCACCCTATTTGTGGAAACAGTATTCTGCAGATTTCTTTTTTTTTTCTTCAAATTGTGGAATAGATGAGATTTGCCTGTATCATCTTTCACCTCCCAATGAGCAGCTGGGATATATAGATGTGGACAGACAGTTGGCATGCAATACACTTAAGGCTTTGTGCTCACAATGATTTATTGTGAATACATGAGAATATTCTGAAATATTTGTAACTGTTTTCTCATTTTGGCTTAATTCAAATGCATTAAAAATGGTTCATTCAGACATTCTACTGCAAAATGGCTCCCTGCACGTCAGTTTTATTTACTGCCCTTATTTGACTCTAACTCGGCGCATTAAAGCGCCAAAAGGTACATATCTTATCTTTCTGTTGGCTACATCTAACTGTGGATTCCTCATCTTTTGAGTTCTCCCAGTGCACCAGCATTCAACTAAAATCTTTTTTTTCTTTTTCTAGCTCTCCATGTCAATGGTCAATGAGGACGTCAAAGGAACAGCTCCGCACGTGACTCCATCTGACGTCATCAGAGCCATAGAAGTCCTTCCCAGCATGCTGACGTCGGTTCCCTTTTTTCCCACACCTTCGACGCAAACGTTTTTTCTACCTTGCCAGGTGTTACACTGTGTCAAGGGAGCTTCTTCGTATGAATATTCTTTGTGTGCCAATGTCTCTGCCGAATAAGTCGGGCTATTTTCCTTGTAGTGAGTGTGGAGGTCATATGTCAGTTACTGAACCACACAAGAACTGTCTTTGGTGCCTGAGTTCCCGACCACGACGTCAGGGGATGCTCTTCATGCCAGAGCATGAACCTGAAGGCACTTAAAGAAAGAGAAGCAAAGCTGTTCCTGGCGAAGGCCAAAAAAAAAAAATGGGGACGTCGAAGATCCCGTCCTCAAAGTCTTCATCCCATAATTCTTCTTGTTCACATAAGAAGAGGTGTTGCCACAGTTCTCGGCGTATCTTGCCTTGAGATGTCAGCCCAAGGTCTTTCACTGGCATCAAATTCATGGCGCTGTTCTACCTGTGAGGTGAGCCCTACCCTTTCACCTCTGTATCCGAAGTTGACAGATGTCAACTGCACCGTCTTTGGTCGGGATCGCTGTGTCACCCGCAAGTCCTATAACGCAGTGGCCTCCTGTTACTCCTCCAGAACAAGAAATTGAGAAGTGGGAGTCAAGTGGGGTCAGCCTCAACCAGAATACCAGCTTCTGGCCATGACCCCTGCTGGTGTGCCTGCAGTCCCCATGGGTCCATTAGCCTTCATTCTATGCATCCCAGCGCATTATAGACAGGCTCCTTTTATGCCCTTTTTTGCCCACGGCTCCATCACCCTCCGGGATGACTGAGCCACCAGTGCCGGATAATACTTGTTCCGAATCAAGTCATTTAACGCCTACCCGGGGAAAGGTCCCTGCTCCAACTCCACTGGCGCCGCAACATACATCCTCGGCATCAGTTCATTCTTTATCGATGCTAAGGTTGGAGTCTAGATTAAGATCGAGAAACGGGGCATTGAGACTCTTAGAGGAGCAGCAGTATTTGGAGGAACATCAGGATTTGGAGGAAAGATAAATCCATTTGCATGTTCATGGTTTTAAAGGTGGGCAAGCGGTCTAGACACTTCTCCTGAGTGGGAATTGCTGTCTCCTGAAGGTATTCCACCTCCAGCGGTTACATCATATCACAATGTTATCAGGAAGGCTGCTGACCTTTTACAGTTGCTATTGCCAACATTGTAGCTAAAACCCAACATACTGACTGAGGTTCTCCCCTCCTCCTCCGCTACATCAGAACCTTTGTACCCTTTAATGAGGCTTTGCTGGAGCAGGCTCTGGATTTGTGGTGGAAGCCTGTGTCTACTCCTGCTGTATCTAAAGTCATCGCTAGGAGATGTAGGACTGCAACAGGTGACCCGCAGTTCCTCAGCCAACATCCAACACCTAAAAGTCTGGTGATCCAGGCTTCTTGTTCTGCTAAAAGGCTCCTTCCCTACAACTCCTGCAGATAGGGAATCAAAGCGCTAAATGGTGTTTTCGTCATGTAGTATGGCATTGAAATGGGTGAATACTACGTGTGTCTTTGGCAGATACATCCATGCGCTGATGAACTCTAGGTGTTTCCTTAACTGCTGCAAGATGTGCAAAAGCATTCTAAAGATTTGCTGCAGGAAAATCAGGCAGCTCCTAAGCAGGTCATCCAATTGGGCTTGGACACTGTGGACTCTGTTGCCAGGGCCATGGATTCATTGGGGACTAACAGAAGACTTGCATGGTTGAGGGGATCGGGGTTCTCCCTTGATGTTCAGTCCGTCTGGACTATTTAGAGAGAAGGCTGACTCAGCACTAGAGAAGTTCAAGGAGAGCAAGGCCATAGCTAAGTCTCTGGGTCTCCAGTCTCTCGCCTCAGCTTATAGACCTTTCCGATGGTCTAGGCTGGGCTGCGGCGGCTCCTTTTGTGTGAGGCAGCAGTTCCTGGGTCAGCAATCTGCCAACCCCCTTTACAGGTCCCACAGGGATCAGGGGAGTCTTAGGCAACGTGGTGTCGCCCACCAGCCTTCCTCCTCCTCCTCGACTTCATCCTCCGCTGGGAACATGTCAGGAAAGCAGCCCTAGTGTTGACTGTAGGGGGAAGGTTAATTCATTTTCTTCAAGAGTGTGAGTCAGTAACATCAATCTCATGGGTGTTTCAGCATTGTAGGAAATGGGTATGCCATTCCCTTTCGGGGGTTTCCCCCTCACTTTCCTCCCCAGCATACCTTTTATTCAGAGGATCACTTCCAGTTGCTTCAGCAGGAGGTACAAAATCTGCTGTTAAAGGGTGCACAGCAAGTATCTCTGGTTCATGGTTGGATCTCAGCACTACCAGTTTGGGGGTCCTTCCTTTTGGTCTTACTTCAGCACCTCAAGTCTTCACAAAGGTGATGACAGTGGTTGCAGCGCATCTCAGAAGGAGGGGAATATCGGTATTCCCTTTCCTGGTGTCTTGGCTTTGAGCAGCCAATCGTCCAGAGTTGGTACTGCATCATTTGCAGGTGGCAACCCAGTTGTTGTTCAACCTGGGCTTTTCGTTGAACATGCCAAAATCTTACTTGGAGCCCTCTTGGCACCTCCTGTTCATAGGGGCATTACTGGACACAACATTGAATGATGCCTACCCCCTCCTCAGAGGATTTGGGACATTCAAGCTATGATTCCAATGTTTCAGAATGGAGCGGTTGTTCCAGTCCTAAAAGTCCTACGTCTGCTAGGTCTGTTCGCTTCCTACGTTCTGTTGGTCACTCACACACGTTGGCACATGATGTTTCTCCGGTGGTGCCTCCAAAAGCAGTGGTTTCAACACAGAAAAGATCTCGGGGAATCAGTAAGTCTCCATAAACAGTGCAGTGGATCTTCTATGATGGAGTGTAGACGTCAATCTATCGCAGAGGAGGCAGTTTTGTCTTCCACCTCCGGTGACCACTCATAACGGATGCTTCCACTCCAGGGTGGGGAGCGCTTCTGGGGGATCTGGAGAGCAAAGGTCTTTGGTCTCCAGTGGAACAGATGTTGCACATCTGTTAGTGTTACGGACGATACGTCTGGATCTCAAGGCCTTCCTCCCTCCCATTTGTAATCAGTCGGTTAAAGTCTTGACAGACAATACTACTGTGAAGTGGTACATCAACAAACAGAGAGGGATAGGATTGCATCTTCTCTGCAGAGAGACTGTACGTATCTGGCCTGGCGTTCATGACCATTGGATTTCCTTAGTAGCAAACCATTTGGCTGGAGTTCTCAATGTACATGCGGACAGTCTCAGCTGGCACTTTTCAGCTGATCACAAGTGGCGTCTCCATCTGGAAGTGGTTCCTCACGTCTTTCAGCTGTGGAAGACCTGTTGGCCAATCATGAGAATGCGCACTGCCCGTCATTCTGCAGCCTCCAGTATGCGATGAAAGGAGCATTGGGGGACGTGTTTCAGTTGAGCTGGGATAACAGGCTACTTTATGTATTTCCTCCCATACCCTTAATTCCTCAGGTTCTGAGGAACATTCGCCAGGACCAAGCCATAATAATATCCCCGTATTGGCTGTGAAGGGTGTGGTAGACAGACCTCCTTCACCGCTCACTGTGTTCACCACTCCGTCTCCCTCATAGAGCAGACATCCTCTTGCAGTCGCAGGGGCAGGTTATACGCTCCCACCTCCTGAGCCTGTACTTACATGGCTGGAGATCTGAATTCCTTTTCTCTTCCCACTGAAGTGGTGGTGATGTAGGAAGTTGGCCTCGTGTGTGGTGAGCACCTGCGGTGTTATCACCCTAGTCCATGTCCAGATATCCCTTATTAGGAAGTGTAGGCAGTGTCTAGGAAGCCAGGGCTCTCTAGAGGAAGCTATGGATGAGCAGCCAATACTTATCTAGGAGTCATGCAAAGCTTATGCAATACAACTATAGTCGCACAGCATTTACACACATGAAAGAACCACACAGTGTTACTTTAATAAAGTACCTTTATTTTTGTAACACAAATACTAACATACTGTATAGGCAAAACTCCAATTGGAGGTATGTGTAAACACTATTATATGCACATTAGCAATCAGTAAATAGCATAGAAAGCAATAGGCATTGGTAAAAGCAATAGCAAATAGTGAGGGCCAAACCATATACAAACAAGCATTTGCAATGCAATGGGTCTCGCGTTTGCTCGATTAAGAGCTTTTTGCGTTTTAAACTCCGAACTGGATATTTCTTGCCACATAACTTGAAAATACCAAGTAAAACACAAGTTTGCTCGCAAAAATGCAATTATCCATGTAACAGGGTCGATGTGATGCAAAGCGCTAGGCTACTGAGAGATCACGTTCTGTAGGAAATAAATGGACAAAAGTAGTCCAGAAACCATATGTAAAACAGTCTCGTATGTTTTCAGTAGTTGGCCGGTGCGCTCGGAGGGCTAAACACTGGAAAAGGCATGACTTATGCATGCCTTCTACTAATGAAAGCAAGCAAATTTTAAAAGGCAAGCCCACAAAATACCAAACTCATGGGTGTGCGGTGAGCATGCCTACAGTACCATAGAGAGATTACAGCAGAGACTGAGCCTATTTGCGCTCAACCCTAAAAAGTGAACTGTGAATGGCAGTCCCCCACCCAAAGAAGTTGTCAGTAGAGGGGAGCTGGAGGAACTGGGAACCCCACGGGGTGAGTACCAGAGTGACCCCCAGCGACCAGGAGAGCAGTTGGTCACTGGTGCTGGAAAACCATCAAGCCTTGGCAAATGCAAGAGTCAAGAAGAAGGTTCTGCATGGGTGAAGAGGACTAGCAAGGTGACTCGACCCAAGGAGGGGAGTCTGGGGTGACCCTCAGCAGCTGGAAGAGTCGCAATAAGAGGAGGCAGCCCCCACAAGCAACACAAGCAACTCAATGGCAGCAGGCACAGGAGTCACAGTGAGGCCCACTCACCACACTGAAAGAGGAGACCCACGTTGCTGGAGCAGATAGGAGTCTGCTTTGCAGGAGTGAGTGCTGGAGGCTGGGGCTGCACGTAGCATGAAGATCCCTTGGAGGAGGAACAAACAGCCTTCGTAGCTGCAAGGGTCACGTTGTACTGGGGGTCCCTGGACTGGTGCAAACTGGGGAATGCAAGGAGGGCACCAAATGTGCCCTTTAAAGCATACCAGTGGCTTGAGGAGGCTACCCCTCCCAAGCCATGTAACACCTATTTCCAAGTTAGGTGTTACCACCCTCTTCTACAGGAAATCCTTTGTTCTGCCTTCATCAGCCTGAGCTGGTCAAGCAGCAGGAGGGCAGAAACCTGTGAGGGGTAAACCCCAGACGACTAGTAGGAGCAATGCTGGGGGTCCTCTAAGGAGCCCCAGCATGTATGGAATTCTACAACCAATACTTGTAACAGTATTGGGGTATGATTCCTTCATGTTTGTTTGATACCAAACATGCCCACATTCGGAGTTACTATTATGTAGCTGGGCACAGGTGTCCAGTACATGGGTAAAATGGTTTCCCGACACTCACAAAGTCCAGTGTAATGGAGCTAGAGTTCATAGAGGCATCTCTGCTCATGTAGGGGTGACCTGCACCCTGCCCTCTGGGCTAGTAGGGCCTACCATAGGGGTCACTTACAGTGACCTGGTGCAGTGACCTGTAGTGAAAAGGTGCATGCACCTTTTCACGTAGGCTGCAGTGGCAGGCCTGCAGACATATTTTGCATGGGCTCCCATGGGAGGCACAATACATGCTGCAGCCCATGGGGAACACCTGGTTCCCCAATGCCCCTGGGTACCCAAGTACCATATACTAGGGATTTATATGGGGGCATCAGTATGCCAATTGTGGGGTGTGCAAAGTCTTAAGCAACCAAATTCAGAGGAAGAGAGCACAGTCACTGGTGTCCTGGTTAGAAGGATCTCAGTGAATACAGTCAAAACAAACTGACAGCAGGCAAAAAGTGGGGGTAACCATGCTAAAGAGAGGGTACTTTCCTACATATGTTATATTATTGACCAGGCAACACTTCCTCAAAACTGTTTATGCTGGTAGATGGGCCAAGTTTGTTAAAGGGTGTGAAGAGAGGCATGTTGAATGCCCATTTGTCCAATGTTTTACAATTGTTCTCTCCTTGGCACAACATGGTTGTGCAGTTGCAACAGTGAAGGAATATCTGTCTGCACTGTTGGCATTTATTTGCTTACCTCACCCAACCCTCTTAGTTTACGTCCCCAATAGTTCTAAGGTTTCTTAAGGGTTTGACAGATAGGTTTCCTCCTACTCAGTCTATAATGCCTCAGTGAGTTTTAAATTTAGTTTTAACTTACTTGATGGGTACCCCATTTGAACCATTGTTTAGTTGCTCATTGAGGCTCCTAACATTTAAAACTGTTTTTCTCATAGTGATCACGCCGACTAGGCATGTTAGTGAGCTACAAGCTAAGTGTAAAAACCCCTTTACCACTTTCCAAGCTAAGAAGGTGGTTTTGAGGACCAGGGCGACTTTCATGTTGAAGTTGGTGATCCCTTTTCACTTAGGGCAGTTTATTACCCTTCTGTCCTTTTACCCTCATTCCCATCCCTCTAAGGAGTGGGAAAGGCTGTATTGTCTGGATCTAAAGAGAGCGTTGAGCTTCTACATGGACAGGACCTGAGAGTTTAGGGTGGACGATTAGCTTTTTTTGAGCTATGTGGGCAAGATGAAGGGCAAAGCCGTTCACAAAAAACATTAAATAAGGTGGGTTATTATTTGCATTAAAATGTTATGCACTTGCAAAGAAATATCCTCCGGAGGGTATTAGAGCTCATTCTACCAGACCTAAGTCTATTACTTCTGCTTTAGCTAGAGGTGTACCTGTTGTAGATATTTGAAAACATCAACTTGATCTTCTTTTCACACTTTTGCAAAGCATTATTGCTTGGACTCAGAAGTGAGAGGGGTGGCCATTCTGCCTGTTGAGTGCTGCAGGATTTCTTGGAGTAGCTAGACAGGCACCTACCTCCGAGTGCAGGACTGCTTTGGGATTCTATGCAAAAGGTGAGGAATGCACAGGTAGATGTATCCATCAAAAGAACAAGTTATTTACCTTCGTTAAAGCTTTTTATGGTGGATACAGTATCTACCTGTGGATTCCTTACGGTCCCACCCATCTCCACGTCGCCTGTTCGGTTATGCCAAGAAGGCTATTATTTGTATATATTGTAGTTATTTGTATTTCTGGCATGTTGTATGTACAGAACATATGAGAATTCTTGTGTTGAGTTAGCACATGTTGTGCTTGCGTTGTTGGTATTCACCCCAAAGGCACAGTTTAAAAAAAAAAAAAGTGGTTGTATCTGACGCCCGCACGCCAGCGAGAACTCCTTATGGCTATGATGACGTCAGACGGAGTTGCATGCGGAGCCGTACAATTGCCACATCTTCGTCGATGTGGAGAGCCAGAAAAAAAAGATTTCCATTGAATGCTGGCGCACTGGGAGAATTCAAAAGGCGACGAATCCACAGGTAGATACTGTAGCCACCCGAAAAAGCGTTACCGAAGGTAAGTAACTTGTTTTTTGTCCCCAAGGAGCAGTGCTGTCTCAACATCACCAACCATGCTTTTTAGGTTTTGCCTGCACAGTGCTTGTGCTGTGGTTGTAAAATCTCAAGTTTAAAAAAACAAAAAGAAAACAAAAAAATTGATAAACCCAATTAATTTTCCATAGGCGAAACCTGTTGACTTTGCGAATACTAGTTTGTCCTATGACTACTATGACCCTGATAGGAAAAAGCTTAGAGTCTGGTCTGCGACAGCATAATTAAAAAACAAATAAATGACATGCCATGTAGAAAGACCTATGTTTTGGAGGTTGGCGAGCTGAGGTAATAGACTGTACAGGGAAGGAATTCTGATAACGGGATACAATAAATAGAAGACCAGGGTTGACAATGGGGAGAGGAGGAGAGAAGGTTCATGGTGAAGGGGTAAAGATTAGGAGGGACTGGGAGGCTTCCCCTAGTCACAGGATGGAAATAAGTAGAAGGAAGGTTTGGGAGGCCTAGTGTAAATTGAAGGGAATGTGGGGTGTTAGGAGGAGTGTGCATACTCCTGTTTCCATGCAGTGTTTTTAATCCTGAATTATGATTTTCTTCAGGTCTATAAACAGGAGCAGGAGGAAGAATTGAAGAAGAAAATGGCCTCAGACCCACGATGGAAAAGATACCGGAGGTGGATGAAGAATGAAGGCCCTGGGAGATTAACATTTATAGATGATTAATTGACACTGCTTCTATGCTGCTATTTCCGTCTACTGCAGAAAATATTTTCATAATTAAATTATCAATTTTTATGTACTCTGCCTTGGGCGACGAGCTGAATGGAGTTAAGGAATCCAGCGGCTCATAATGGAAATAAAAGAATATGTTCAAGGCAAATGAAGATCTCGGTTTATTTTCTTATAAGATTGCACTGATCTATGTTTTCATATGAATGGATTTCAACATTTTCAGCTTAGTATGGATTTGCTCGTGAATGATTATGTATCAAAATATGCAATACAGAAACATGATCATGAATGTTCAGGATTGTATTGCAAAAATTATGTACCCCCATTGAAGAATATTCAAGTCGCCTAGTTTGGTTTGTCAGTCCATTTTACTGTTGCCTGCGAACCAGTACCAGTAAAGACCATGTATGATGGGAGCAGCCTTGTCCCAATTGGTGTAATCTTGAGCAGGTCAACTCAATTTTCTGTAATTTTGCCTAATCATTGACATGTCCAAAAACCTGCCATTCCGACAATGATATCGATAAGACACCTGATGCACAGACAGTGACCAATGGGAAATACCTGATGCAACACAATGTAGTCTGAGTTGATATGTTTTTACCTCTCTGATAAACTTTTAGCTGCAGATTCCATACCTTAGAATATTCCCAGGCATCAGACTGGATCTGTACATTTTTGGAGCAATCCCGTTGCACACCGGTAGGTGACATTGTCAGCTCCTCTTGGCATTGTCTACGCCAGCAGTGACATGCAAAGTGCCTATATAGGGCATGCTGGCCTCAGTTCCTTCTTGTCCATGCCATCGACATGGATCTGGATTGCGCTCCCCTCAGTCACTTTCTGACTGACTTCTTTCGATGTTTTGTTGAAGTCTAGTGTGCCTTTCCTTTTTTGAGGTATGTCCCCAAAGAAGCCCACCGGGCTCAAACCTTGTGGCACATGTCATTGACAAATGTTGGTGATGGACCTCCACTTGGTGCCTCTGTGGTTCCTAGAGAGGGACCATGACTGCATCGTGTGTGGAGTGCAAGGCGATGAACCTCAAGGCCATCCCTGAGTGGGCCATGAAGCTCTTGGCTGCTCACCATGCGACTGTGAAACTGTCCAGGTGGTATTTGCATGGTAGGTCTTGGGACAGCTCCCTCAGTCACTCACGTCAGTTTTCGTCACATTCAAGGACTTCTTCAGGTAAGTCCCAAGAGAAAAAGTCCAAGAAGTTAAAGGGCTCTCTAAATTCTCCATGTCGCTCCAGTTCATCGGACAGCATGAAGGAATGACGCTACAAATCCTGACATTGCTCACAGGTGGTGCCTGTGCAACTGGTGTCAGAAACTGGCCCTGCTCTGCGCTTCCCCGATTTTATTAGAGCAGGCGTGACCTCTGCCCAGCTCAGAGTTTTATGATGCTGTAAGCCTCAGTTTTTGGCTGTCAAGCTCCTCTGGAGCACCTTTGGGTCTGACAGGATTGAGCATGTCTTCAATCGGGGCACCACCAGTGAGACCATCCTCTGCGCCATTGGAACCCTTAGGAGCCATTGCTAGATCCAGATGGGCCCCAGCTGTGACTTTGCAACCTCCTCCGAGGAACTTTCCAGTGGTGCCAAACCCATTGTGATTTCTGACTCTGATACGGAGCCAGACCGGCGTCACAAAATGTCGGCTCTGGTGCTGACCATACCCACACAACCTGGATTCTAGACTGAGCTCTATTTTACTGAAGGGCTTATGGAAGAACACAGATGTAGGCGATCTGAGGATTCCTATGTCTACACTGACTCCCAGCAGAGACCATGGCCGAAGACACCTGGAATGAGGCCATGACTGACCCCAGTGGTCTGAACACCTTACCAAACATTGACCTCCTCTCTTCTCTCACAATGGTTATGGAGGAAGGGGCTTCCTTTGCAAACCTAATCCAGAGGGTAGCTAAGGGTCAGGACCCGCAACTGCCCATGGTTCAAGTCAAAACAAATGTCTTGATGCAGGTGCCTCAACTGGGAGTATCCCCATTTAACCATTACTACCCTACATTGAAGCCCCCGATGATGTCCTGCTCGGGGCATGGGCCAAGGTCAGCACATGACCAGCCTGTGCACAGGACCATTGGTCACCGCCATTGCTTCACACCTCAGGACACAGCCTTCCTCTCCCATCACCCTACCCCTAAGGGCCTGATAGCCCAGTGCCTTCCTTACCACACCACCGGATAGAGAATCCAAGAGGCTTGGGTACCTTTGGTAAGAGGATTTTCTCTTCTGCCAGCCTGGCACTGAGGTTCATGAACACTGCATGCTTATTGGGCTGTTATTGCCATACTGTGTGGGATACGGTTGCCCCAGTGCTGCCTCTGGTACCAGATGAGGCGTGGGCCGTTCTCTCCCAAGTTATTGCTGATGCCACAAAGTTCATGATCTGATGCGGGTTGATTACAACAGACTCACTGGGCAGAGCAATTGCTGCTTCAGTGGGGCTTCAACATCACACCTGGTTGAGGAATACTGCTTTTAAGGCGATGCCCAAGCCTTGCTCATGGACTTGCTCTTTGATGAAAAGCAACTCATTGGCGAGAAGGTAGATCTGTCCTTGGAGAGATTCAAGGGTTGTAGGACCACTGCTAGGTCACTGGGGCTTTCAGTGGCCTAAATACAGCTGAATTCCACGTTGTGTCCATTCCATGACAGCGGTAGGGGCTATCAGCCACATCTTTTACCCCTTATCCACCACAGCCAGTAGACTCAGTCATTTTTGTGGCCAAGGATGCGGCTCCCACAAGGCTTGTAGAGCCCAGAGTCAGAGGTCGTGCAAGTCCGCTCCCTCTCTTTGTCAGCCACTCAGGCACACCTCTTTAGTTTGCCCTCGGCCAGCACAGGCACCTGGTTGGTGGCAGAATCCAACACGATCTGCACCGATAGTGTGAGATTACAACAGACAAATGGGTGCTCCAGATTGTCTTATGGGGTTACGCCTTCCTAATCCAGTAAACCCCACCAGCACTTCCTCTGTGCCAAGATCAGCTGACAAAGAACCACTTTGTGCGCTTGCAGCAGGAAGTACTGACCCTTCTTGCCAAAGGAGCCATTGATAGTGTGCCAGCATCAGAAATAGATTGTGGTTGTAATTCCCGCTATCTTCTGGTGCCAAAGACGGATGGAGGCCTTCATCTCATATTAAATCTGCACCCTCTCAATTAGTCCTTGAAAACCTGCAAGATGATCACCTTGGCTCAGGTGTTATTTGTTCTTGACCCTGGAGACTGGAAGGTAGCATTGGACTTGCAGCAAGCCTGTTTCCACATTTTCATTCTGCCTGCCCACAGATATTACTTATGGTTCATGGTGGGGATGGAGCATTATGAGTTCGCTATGCTCCCCTTTTGCCTTACTGGTGCCTCTCGGGTGTTCCCCAAGGTGATGATGATTGTAGCACATCTGAGGAGGTCAGCTGTTCCAGTCTTCCCATACCTCGATGATTGGCTGTTGAAGGTGGGCTAGGCTCAGGCAGTCGCCTCCCACCTCCAGACTACGGCGGACCTCCTGAACTTGCTGAGGTTCACTATCAATGTGCTGAATTCACACCTGACTCCCTCTCAGATTCTCCCTTTCATCTGAGCTGTTCTGCATACATTGCAGTTTCAAGTTCAGGATATTTGGGCTATGATTCTGATGTTTCATCCTTTATCCTGGATTTCAGTGAAACGGACTCTGAGAAATTTGAGTCTCATTGCCTCATGCATTCTGTTGGTAAAGCATGCCCGTTGGTATATGCAGGCTCCGCACTGGGACTTGAAGATCCAGTGGGCACAGCATCATGAAAATCTCTGGTCTCGTCCAGGTATCAGAGGAAACGTCAAGAGAACTGCAGCGGTGGCTCAGACTGTGATTGGGTCAGCGGCAGACCTCTCTCTCTTCCCCAACTAGAGCTTGCAGTGGTGACCGATGCATTACTTGTGGCACCCACCAGAGTATGGTAGAGAACAGAGGTGTCTGGTGTCCAGCGAATGCTCAGCTCCATATCAATCTGTTGGAGTGGAGAGCGATCCGACTGGCACTTAAAGCCTTTCTTCCTTCTATCCAGGAAAGGCTGGTTCAGGTGGTAATGGACAGCACCATCTCCATTGTGGGCCCTGTTTTAAGAGGCTTCGTGCCTCTGGACATGGCTAGAACGTCAAGACACAATCCTGGTGCTTCAACATCTGGCGGGCTCTCTAAACGTCCACGCTGACAAACTCAGCCGTTAATGCTTGTTTGATCATGAGTGGCATCTTCTGAGTCTGGGGAGAGCCTTGTTTAGATCTATTCGCCATCACTGGGAGTGGGCAGTGGCAGCACTTCGAGGCCCTAAAGTTTCCAAGGCGATTCCTGCTTAAAGACACATTTTATCTTAGGACTGCTATACACCTTTCCACCAATACCACCCCTGTTCATCTTGGTGGCTCCAGACTGGGCACAGAGAGTATGGGATCCCGACCTCCCGAGGATGAGCATCTGTCCTCGGCTAAGACTGCTCATTTGGGAGGATCTTCTGTCGCAACAGGGCAGGGTACTGCACCCGAACCTGTCCACACTCTTCCTTCATGCGTGGAGATTGAGCAGTAACAGCTTAGGGTGCTTGATCTCCCTTCCAAGATATGTGATGGTATTCTAGCAGTCAGGCGTTCTTCTAACAAAACATCTATGCCTGCCAATGGAACAAGTTTCTGGCTTGGTGGACATCCAAATAAGTTGATCCTATGTCTGCACCCTTGTCTGAAGTTTTCCTTTTTGTTCTATCCCTGGCCTGGCAAGAGTTTGCTTTGGGCCCAGTAAGGATATCTGTCTGCCATTTCTGCCTTCCTATGGTTGCTGGAACAACCCTCCCTGTTTAAGTTCCTGTTGTGATTAGATTCCATAAAGATTTATAACACATTTCCTCTTACCCTGTCATTTTCCTCAAAGGGACTTGTATTTAATTCTCATCCTCATGTGTTCCACCTTTTAGCTGATGCACAGTTGTCCTCTACGACACATAACAATCTAAACTGTGGCAATATCATCTGCCAGGAGGAATAGCGATTCGCAGGCACTTCCAGTTAATATTTCATTCTTCTCAGACAAGCTGGTTTTTTGAACCTGGGCATCTTTTCTGTTCAATGTGGTCACACCATTTAACATCGAGCAAACCACCACCCTGCCTACATTTTTTTCCTCCCTCCTCATCTCCCACGTTTGGATCCGAAAAGTGTTTTGTTCTACATTGATTGTACCAAAGAATTCTGGGTGGATGATCAACTCTTTGTTGGATTTACAGGGACAAAGAAAGGGAAGGCAGTTCAAAAAGAGAACCATCTCTCGATGGATCCTCGTTCGCATTAAGATCTGCTACCAGAGCTACAGCTGTAAACACTGTTAGCTAGAGGATTCCCAGTACTGAACATCTGTCAGGCAGCTGTGTGGGCATCACTACTAGATGTTTGCCAAACTTAATACCTCAATAGTCCAGTCTGGCGAGGTGGGAACTTTACCCGTTAGTTCTCCTGGGCTTCTTAATCTAAACAGTCTGCAGACCCACCTCCAGGGAGAGATTGCAGTGGTATCTGGTCTAAGATAGAGAATCTGTGGCTAGAAATCTCTGTTAGATGAACAAGTTACTTAACTTCAGTAACACTTTATCTGGCAGAGACTTTGTCTAGGCGCATATTCCTTACTGACCACCCCATCCTCCCTGGTCTGCAAACTGTCTTCTCATGTAAAAAGATGCTTTAGGACCTCACTTTAGGCACACTAGTTATTGCTCATCAGCTTGGCTCTGTGCTTCTGGTGTGGAAAATCAGTCCTGAACTGAGGTCAGCATGCTGGGGTGGTGCCTACATAGGCACCAGTTATGTCACTCCAGGCATGAAAGATGTCACGTGCAGCTGCATGAGGCCACCTACCAGCGTGCAAGAGGATTGGTCAAAAAAATTCCAGGTCCAGGCTGATACCTGGGAATATCCTAAGGTAAGGAATCTAGATAGTTGCTACCAAGTAAGGCATTGCCAAAGGTAAGTAACTTGTTCTATTTGTTTATAAGAATGAGTCTAAGACTAACATATTGATGCGCACAGATTATGTCAGACATTCCTAAGGTTATTTCAGAAGTTCCCATATCAGATAACCCAGAGGATAAAAGGCCCGTCAAGTGATCACTTGGCAGGAGAGATCCTTTGCCCCAGATTATTGCGCAAGATACTGCCAGAAGATCCCAACAGAGACTGTCGTACTGCTGCAGCATCCTGTTCTGCTTAAAAGGTAATACAGAGCAAGTTTGGGAGGATCTGATGTTTGTTTTCCTTTTGAGGGATCACACTCTCCCAGCTATTAATAACAGCTCCTTTCTGTAAACAGGTCTGCAGTGTATTGATTCTTCCTAAGAAGCTCTAGATGGAGGTTACACTACTCCATACTATCATAGAATATACAGCACATTGGGATTTCATATTTACCTGCATCCCTGGATCCCTGTTCAGGGACTGTAATAACCTAGAAAGAATGAACTATGTGTTAACTGGTGTTGTGTGGGGCTACAACAACCTGATTTCTCCTGTTTAATCGCTGGTACATTGTACTAAGTTCACTTGTCACACCCATGGGCGTGAAAGCAAACCTTGTATGGCTAGGCCAGAGTATTAGTTTACCCAACACAATCTTGCTAAGCAGTGACCTTTCTGGATCTGCTGTTTTGGATGATGTGCATCCCTTGCTACTATTTCTTATTTAGAAGGCAGTGCCCTCATGGCAGAAAAATTAAAGCATGGTTCACAAATTTTTTAATCTGGATGATTTGTAGCAGTGGTCTTGGATTACCCGTTATCCGCACAATTGACATTGCTGGGGGGGGAGGTGGGGGGGGGGGGGGGCGTGGCCGGGCCACGAAGTAAGATGGCCAGCTAAAGAGTGATCTCCGGGCCGGGGCGATCCCGGGGAGGCGACTGGGGCGAGGAGACCGCTGGAGCGACTACCTTATCCAGCGCTGACCCCTTCTGCCACCGCTGCGCTCCTGATCTGCGTCAGGAGAGTCCACAGACACAAGCCTGTGGACCCGCAACTTGCGACTCGCCCTTGGAGGAGAAGGCCTACCCGGAGGGCGGAGTCGCGTTACTTTGACGCCGCGGCCGGCTCGTCGTCGACTGCGGCGAGGCGTCCCAGAGAGCCGCGGATGCCCTTCTGAATCTTCGGACCCCGTCAGGGAGATCTGTTGGGACACCGGGGGCCCTCCGGCAAGCGACGCGAGGACGGGGGCTTTATTGGAGAGGCCGAGCCACGCCCTCTGAGTCCGAGGCGGAGCTGCCTCACCACCGCCAAGGGAATCACTGGCTAAGGTACAGCTCCCCGCTCCCCAACGCTGATGGTAGGTGCCGTGCCACCTTGCCGACCACCTTTTGCTGGGATATTGCGCTCACCCCCCCCCCCCCTTGTAATAAGTAAATAATAATAAGAAAGAAGAAAGAAAGAAAGAAGGGGTAAAAAAAGAAGAAAAAGAGAAAAAAGTGAGAAGAGAAGAAAAAAAAGACAGAAGGAGAAAGAGGAGGGGGAGAACAGAAGGAGCTGGTGGGGTGGAGGGACAGTAGGGTGAAGGAGAGATGAGAAAGGACAAGTAAACCATCAGCATCCGCAGAGGGGCAAACACCCTGCATCCCTCTCTACACAGGACATGTAGGAGGGAGACGTGGAAGGAAGGGGCAAGATAATAAAATAAGAAATAAAAAGAGGAAAACAAAAAAAAAAAGGCCAGAGGACAAAGGAAGAGAAACAAACCATGAACAACGATACGACGGAATAATAAAGGAAAGAAGAGATGAAAAGACACACGAAAAAGGAAACTACACAAGGGGCAGACGACTCAAGCTAGCATAACAAGGCGGGCCTCATTACCATCCACCTCTTTCCTCCCACCCAGGCACAGGAGTAGGTGATAACGCCTTCACTGCAACCCGCACGTGCCAGGGGAACACTAGCGAATATGGAAAGGGTGCCCAGAAATACATGCTCTCAACCACGATGGACTGCTGGCAAAAGATCTGAAGAAGGATGCGCCCCCCCTTAGCACCTCCCCCCCAACTCACCCTAATCGGAGGAGAGCCCTACATGGCAAATAGAGGACACTGCCTCATCAACACTCTGGGCTACAACAGGCTCTGCACTGGCCCCACTACTGCGGAGCCTCCATCCCCGCCCCCGTCTCCCCCCCCCCCCCCCCCCCCCCCCCCCCCCCCCCAAGCCCCCAGGACCTGAAGGATTATTTTTTAATAAAACAATTAAAAAAAAAAAAATTGACTTTGCCACCAACAGTATTTGATTACTGCTCCTGTGGCATCACGATGGCTGCCAAGAAATGCAACTGAATACTTAGAAGGATGAAAGGCACCCATTATTTTGCTGTGACAAACATGAACGTCTTATTGTTCCTATTGTTGGCTATTTGTGATCTGACAAATTTCAGTTTTTCACGTTTAATTTATTACGCCTATGTGAAATCAAATATTGATTTGTGCAGTGTCTGTGCACACCTGCTTGTTGGGAAAGACACATTGGTAAGTCATGGTGGTGACATATTGTTGGAACCTGGGTGGCCTGGGACTAGCATCCAGATGCTGGACAGCATCAAGTGCAATGTCTAGCTCTAAGAACAACCTGTGTTATTTTGTTTTCTGAATCACAGATGTTATTAAAATATTTAGGGATCAAATACCCTTTACTGGGGGGGGGGGGGGGTTTGGGGAGGGGAAGGCGGGTGATGGAGGCATATCCATGAACATCTGGGAGATGCTTTCAACATTAGGATTCTTTTGCAGAAGTCCATCAGGGCCAGATATGCAATGTCTTTGGCGATAAAGCACATTTTGGAGGTGTACCTGTAATTAGCAGGGTTGGAAATAGTCTTTGTTTTATTTGCTTAGGAAGACAATGAATTAGCTTGCTGCAGGAGTCAAACAGTGGCTATGTAGAACTAATGTGGGAGGCTCTCTTCAAACTGAATTATTTCAGTGGCCAGGTGAAGCTAGTTCTAGGACACAGTTGGAGGCTACTATACTGCCTGTGACAATGCTAATGATTTGATATGCAGGAGTGGTAGTGATGGGAATATCTCTGAAACCTCCTTAGTGACTGCCAAGTGGAAATACGGATGAGGACTCCTTAGAGAGCAATGGACTAATCCTACTTTGATAGTAGCCTGATAAATTATGGTTACACTTCTGGGTGAAACTTTAAAACAGTTGGAAGGTTTTCACTTTATGTAAGTTCAGATGCTTTCCTGTTTCATACCGTTTCATACTGTTCACATATCATCATGAACTTGGGACAGTGAAGATGATAAACGGACTCTGTGAGAAACATAAATTGATAAAGGCTTAGATCACAAACATGCACTCTAGCTTTTTTTTTTTTAGGTTTAGGACTTGAGATCTTTAGTCTTGATCAAATTTAGTTACATTTTAATGTGCAGCTCAAGACCATGCCTTGGCACAAGTTCAGTGAATATGAGATAATGCTTGCAAGTAATGCACGACTTTTGGCATCTAAATTTCACCTTCAATGGCACAACAAACAGGGGACCACCTCAACCCAACTAGAAATTTAAGATACTTCAGAGTGAAGGTGCAATCTTTTGGCAAACTAAGCGTTTCTGCTTCTTACTGATGAGAGGTTCTAATATAATTCAGAATGGAATTTAGTGTACGGTTGTAGGAGGCTGGCCTGGTTTGTAGTGGGTACCTTGGGTACTTACACCAGGTCCAGTTATCCCTTGTTAGTGAATGTAGTAGTGTTCTAGAAGCTTAGGCTGATAGAGGTAGCTATAGCAGAGCAGCTTAGGCTGAACTAGGAGACATGCAAAGCTCATGCAATACCACTGATAGTTGCACGATACTAAGGCACAAGTAAAGACAATACTCAGTGTTGAAAAATAAAGGTATTTATTTGGGTGATACAGTACCAAAAATATCTTAGAGACAATACTCCTTCTGGAGGTAAGTATTATACACAATATATACAGTAGAAACAGAAATTAGACAAGTAAATAGCCCTAGAACAATGCAAACAGCAGGAAATCCTATAGAATGCGATGGGGGAAAATAGGTTTAGGGGCAACACAAACCATATACTAAAAAAGTGGAATGCGAATCACGAATTCCCCCCTAGACAAGTGTAGAGTGTGCAGAATCGCTGGGAGAGTAAGAATACAGTAAAGGTAAGTAAATTACCCCACCCCAAAGCCCAGAAAAGCAGGAGTAAAGTACTGCAAGTTTCCTTAGGACACACTACACGTCGTTTTTGGGATTTTGCAGCAGCCAACCACGTCTGCAAAGAACAACTGATGGATTATTGGACCTGAAGTCCCGCAAAGGAAGGGGACCAAGGCCAGAAGTTGAAAGAAGGTCCAGGAAGTACAGGAGCCCCTGCCAACCCAGAAGAGGGTGCAAAAGAAGAGTCCCCAGTTAGTAGAAGACTGCAGAAATGCACCCTAGGAAGATGCCAGCGGGTTTCTGCATGATGCAAAAGATATCCCACGGCGTGAAGATCATTGCAGACGAGATTTCGTGTTGGAAGGCGCCAACAAGCCTTGGCTACGACAAAAGTGCATTTTTTCATCAAAATGGTGCTGGATGGACCCAGGAGGGACCTGGTTGCCTCAACTCTGTGTGAGGAGGAAGAGGGGGCTCTCAGCACTTTGGAGAGCCCTCAGGATGCCAGCCAGCACCCCCAAAAGTCGCAGGATCCGGGTTCAAAGGAAGTGCAAGACACGGTTGATGCAGCACAACAAAAGAAGGTTCCATGTCGCCGGAGAACAACTCAGCGAGTTGAGCTTTGCAGGGTGGAGTGCTGGGGACCTGGGCTAGGCTGTGCACAAAGGAATTTTGCAAACAGTGCAGAGAAGTTTCGGGAGGCGAAGAAGACACAATGCACAGGGGTACCGTTCTCAGGGAAGGCAAGGTCTTATCTCCTCCAAATTGCGTCAGCAGGACCTCAGGACAGTCTGTCGATGTCCAAACTCTATGTCCTTAGGAGCACGCTCGTTGCCGTGAGAGGAGTCCCAGAGTACTGGTCGTCTTCTTGGAAGGTGCCTGCTTGGAGCCGGGGCGTGACTCCGTCACTCCACGGGAGATTTCTTCCATCCTTCTGATACAGGATGAAGAATGGGAATCCCCAGAGCATGCACACCGTGGAAACTGTTGCAGTTGCTGACTTGGAGCTGAGGTTGCTGAAGAAAAGTGCCTCTTGTAGACACTTTGTTGCAGTTACAGCGTTTCTTGGAGCAGGCTGCAGTTGATCCGAGGTCAGAGGAGTCTGAATTTGTTGCAGAGGATTCCTGAAGGACACTTGCAAGTAGAATCTGAAGAGAACCCACAGGAGAGTCCCAAAATAGCCCTGAGCGGGGGATTGGCTACCTTATCAAGTATGGACCTATCAGGAGGGGGTCTCTGACATCACCTGCTGGCCACTCAGAGCCCTCCAGAGTGCCCCCTGCCCAGACCCCAGGAGGCAGAACCCTGTCTGTGAGGTGGCAGTAGCTGTAGCTGCAGTGCAAGCCTCAGAGAGCTGGTTTGGCAGTACTGTGGCTCCATGGTGGAGCCCCCAGGATGCATGGAATTGGCTCCCCAATACCAGATTTGGAATGGGGGGCCAATTCCATGATCTTAGACATGTTACTTGGCCATATTCAGAGTTACCATGGTGAAGCTACATATAGGTATTGACCTATATGTAGTGCACATGTGTAATGGTGTCCCTGTACTCACAAAGTCTGGGGAAATGGCCCTGAACTATGTGGGGGCACCTTTGCTAGTGCAAGGATGCCCTCACACTTAGTAACTTTGCACCTAACCTTCAGCAAGTGAAGGTTAGACATATAGGTGACTTATAAGTTACTTAAGTGCAGTGAAAATGGCTGTGAAATAGTGTGTGCACTATTTCAAGCAGGCTGCAATGGCAGTCCTCTAGAAGTGTTTGTCTGAGCTCCCTATAGGTGGCAAAAGAAATGCTGCAGCCCATATGGATCTCCTGAAACGCCAATACACTTGGTACCTAGGTACCATGTACTAGGGACTTATAAAGTGGGGGGGGGGGGGGTGGGGGGGGGCTCCCAGTGTGCCAATTGCAATTGGTAAATGAAGTCACTGGCCTACAGTGACAAATTTAAAAGCAGAGAGAGCATAAGCACTGAGGTTCTAATTAGCAGAGCATCAGTGACACAGTTAGGCAGTACACAGGTATACACATAAGGCCACAAACTATGAGCACACGGGTCCAGGCTAGCAGGGTCCCAGTGACACAGTAAAAACACACTTACACACACAAACAGGCCAAAAGTGGGGGTAACCATGCTAGAAAGAGGCTACTTATCCTACGACGGTCCAGATTCCATGTATATGACAGACAGCACACATCTCTTGCTGAGGTGTATAATGCAGGTCTAGTATTAAAATCCCCGGTGGACACACATAACTTGTCCTTTGTTCACCTCAACAATGTTGATTCAAACTCTAATCTTTGTTTATTCGAAATGTCTTAGTTGAACAACTGCTGTTTGTCATGTCTTTTGTTGTTTCTTAATGCTTACTGTACACAATCTGACAGTGTCTTTATATCACCCCTCTTCCAATCAAGTACAAGTTTACTGCTAACACTATCAGTACCAAAACCTAAAGTTTTTTTAAATAAAAAAATAAAAGGATCCTAAGAGGTAAGCATGTGTTAGCCATTGCCTTTGCAATTTTGAAATTGACATTGTAGGTCAAGACTCCATATTTATGGGCTAAGCAGCCAGCATTTTGGACGCTTCTTGCTAACTCTTGTACTCCAGTGCCCTGAATATTCTTAAACATCCTGATCCATACTTGGAATCCATGGCCGCTTGTGGACTCAGACAAACGGGCCAGGTACCTCCGGCAGCCAGTGGCTTCTGGAGTGATGAGCAGAGCTCAGGAGAGCCCCACAGCCTTGTTGCCATAAACAAGATGACAGCAGGGTTTGATAGTTGTAAGAGCTGGACCACCCCATGCTGAGAGTCTGTGCTGCAATAACCTACACTGAGGGAGCATGAGAAGCGGGCTGCAGAGACACAACTAAAAGCTAGAGACTACACAAACATGATGTGGTGGTCCGCTTGGCACTCTGCCTGAGTTTGTGGTGCAGGCTCCAATCATTGAGACCCTTATCAGAGCACTGGTGAGGTTGGTGTGGGCCTGACAGTAAATGGTGGGTGCACCTGGGGGAGCACGGTGAGGACTGAAAGCTAAAAACAATTGTCCCACAGACTTTGGAGGACTTGTACTTCCTCCCCACAACCAGCCACAGTTAGATTATATCTTTGGTGGGGTGTCTGAGGTTCTCCCCTTTTCTCTCATGTCATTTTGGAGAGCCATTTGAGGCCAATAACTCTAGGGAAATCCACAGAAACCCTCCTCCCCTGTTCATACTGCCCGAATATGAGGCTTGAAAGTGGATAGTAGGGTAAGTGGGCTATGTGAATGTAGGAAGCTGGCCTGGTGTGTGGTGGGTACTTAAGGTACTTAGACCTTACTCCCAGAGGTCTTTGTCTACCTTGAATTCAAGATGGCAGAACCAAGGGACCTTCTGGAGGACATCTGGGCACCACCCCTGGGGTGGTGATGGACAGGGGAGTGGTTACTCCACTTTCCATTGTCCAGTTTTGTACCAGAGCAGGGCCTAGAGGAGTCTCTGAACCGGTGTAGACTGGTTTATGTACAGAGGTACCAAATGTGCCCTCCAAAGCATACCAGTGGCTTATTGAGCCTACCCTTCTGAAGCCATGTAACACCTATTTTCAAAAGGAGAGGGTGTTACCCCCCTCACCCAAAGGAAATCCTTTGTACTGCCTTCCTGAGCTTGAGGTGTTCAAGCTGCAGGAGGGCAGAAACCTGTCTGAAGGGTGGCAGCAGCTTGGGCTGCCCAGAAAACCCCAGAAGGCTGGTAGGATCAATGCTGGGTGTCCTCCATGGAACCCCCAGAGTGCATGGAATCATACTTCCAATACTGACAACAGTATTAGGGTATGATTCCGGCATCTTTGATAACAAACATGCCTAGTGAACTATGTCCAGCACACGCATAAAATGGCTTTCCCTCACTCACAAAGTTCGGGAAAATTAAACTGGAGTTTGTGGGGGCACCTCTGCTAGTGCAGGGGTGCCCTCACACGCATGTACCTGCACCCTGCCCTCTGGGCTAGGAGGGCCTGCCATAGTGGTGACTTACAGTGACCTGTAGTGAAAAAGATGTATGCACCCTTTCATGCAGGCTGCAATGGCATTCCTGCAGATACACTTTGTGTGGGCTCTTCATTGGTGGCATAATACATGCTGCAGCCCATGCAGTGGTGTTATCATCATGGATACATGGTGTAGAGGTGCTGTGGGTGACCATTCTCCCCCACTTCCTAATTATGGAGGCACAGCATGATTTGTGGTAGGCCTTTGCCGGCCCATTGGCCTTAGGTGATGGGACCCTGCTGGGATTCACCTTGGCCTTCTTTGGTGGATTCAGAGGGGGCAGTGGGTGGCCCCTTTTACTCAAAGACTCGTTTTCTGAGTTTTCATCTGCTCTTTCTGGGGTTTCCGACTTCTTTATCTACACTCCCATCCACCTGTCAGCCATTAGTAAGGTTTGGTGGAGGCCCTCAGTGATAGACCTAGCACTGGAAAACAACTAATTAACAATATTAACTCACAGCCACTGTAGGACTTGATATCCATCGCTTTGGGTGACCCATGGTCAGAGATTAATCGTACACATTGCAAGAAGCAGGGGGAAATAAATACACCAACCTCCTTCCTACAGGACAGTTGGCCGGTACAGCACCTGCAACCCTAGGCCATGTGGAGACACAGCAAGCTCACACATCTACCTTAATGGGCCTATTCCTCCAGCCAATATACAAATCTAAAATTACCATCAAGGCTAAGATTAGTGAGGTGGGAGTCACGCCTTACCTTCTGTGTCAAGATCTATTAAATGCAGTTGCAAGAGTTACTGAAGCAAAGGGATGCATCCTTGAAATTGAGGTCAGAATCAAGAAATTCCAGTCCTTGGTGTCCCAGTTAGTGGTGACCTCCACGGAGCTAACCTAATGAGGAGGATATGAAGGACCACTTCCGAAGGAATAATTTCCACTTAGTGGGCTTCCTGGGAGGTGCAGAAGGCGGAGACCTGGACAATTTCTCAGGAAATGGCTATTATACATCACCCCTGAAAATAAATGACTTTTCACCCTATCTCAGAATCTAACATGGCCACAGGGCACTGACTTTAAAACTGTCTGGCCCTCCCCATTATCGCATCATTTCTAAATTACAGAGACCTAATTCTTCAAAAGATTAGACTGAGGGGAACATTTATGTATGAATCCAGGAAAAATGTAATCTTCCCGGTCTATACTAAACCTGTTAAAAAAGCTCTAACTCATTGCAATCATCCTCAATTGTAGTCTTATACTCTCAATTGAGGTAGAGCACTGCAAACCGGAATACAATTTTTAAAGTAGAGATATTATTTTATTCTTCTTTTTAATGGGAGTTACAGGTAAAGCTTCAGTTGCATAAAATATAATGGCAGGACTTTAGTGGTGGACGCGTTCATTAAAGAGAAAACATCTCATGGATATGGGCAGTAAATATGCAGGAATATGAAGTAATGCCCCCATCCGTCAAAATATAACTCCATAAAATGATTTGAAAGAAAAGTAAGAACATGGGTCCTCCCACCTTGGATCTATCCTTCGTATCATTAAGGCAAAACATATGCTAATGTATATTTTTCCTGAATATTTAGAGACAGATTCAGGTGTGGCTCCGGGACATAAAGGAAAATATAACCCAAATATAGCTACAGCCAGTTCTGTAGTCCTGAAATGTAGTTTCTATGTGAATGGTACCTTCCCGGTGTTCCAGTGCAAACACCAGCAGTGAGCATTGCTCCTCAGTGCACCTGATTATCGTGAAAGTATTGCTAATGAACGATAAGTAGGGCTACTACTCGCATTAGGCAATGCCCAATCCCAACTCTTCTCAGTCACAAGCATGAAAAATCACTCCAAAGAGGCAAAAGCTTTTTCTGCATCTAACGATAAATACTCTGCTGCTTGCACGTCAGGTGGCAATTGATGTAATATTTAAAAAACTACGAAGATTATGAGGCGTTGATCTTCCTTGAATGAAGTGGGTCTGGTAGGACCAGCCATGGCATGATAGCAGTCTCTTGGCAGTGATCTTAGTCGGTACTCATTTCAGTACTTACAAGAAAAAATGACTGGTATAAGGAACATAGAGCTTTGTCCCCGGCGTCGAGTTTAACAGTCACTACACAAACCACTGAAAGGTTACCAACACCCGATGTGGGGTGGCAACCAATTGTCAAAGTGCCCCCTATCCCTAGGAAGAAGCTTCCACTTTGCAAATGGTGACGAGCAGCCTTGTGAGGCATAAACCGTGGTCCAGGGGGCAGGAGCAGTCTCCGTTCCAGGTCAGTCCTTACATGTGAATATTTTTAAAGCAGCTCCTGTGCTTTAATAAAAACTGATGTTCACATGTAAAGAGTGAAAGTGCAGAGATTGGGCTGTCGGTCCGTTGCAGGCCGTCATAGTTTCACTTTCAGGCATCAGCAGTGAGGTCACAAGATGTATTTTTCCTCGTAAATAATAATGAGGCATGCGGTTTGCAAAATCCTGGAAACATGCGTTTTGAGATACATACATCAGCCACCTTGCAAAATAAAGCCCAACTTGCAAACCAGTTGGTGCAAAATTTACATCTGACAGTTTTCGAGCTGGGCTCGTTACAATGGGCCCTAGGCTAACTCCTTCTAGGAAGTCAGAGATCTGAGTGAAGTCAGTACTTTCAATCCAGTTCCTAGCGGGGGCTATTGCAGGGCAGTGGCTGGCATGATCTGTTGGGTTTGCTTGCTCTGGCTTGATACATTGTCTGTTGTAAGAAGTCTTGATGGTTGAGGTGCCCGAAGATAGCGAATTGTTAAGAAAGGTTCATACTGCCAAGGCAGCAGACGTTGTGAGGAGGATGTCTTTGCAGAGTTGTGCTCGACGGAGTTTTTAAGTGGAGCCAACTGGCTTACCTGTTCTGACCAGCACCTTGAATTCAGAATCAAAGAGTTATTGAAAAGAGGCCATAAAGGGTTGTCTGGCTGTGCCAAGTCTCTTGTTAACACTCATCACATTAGATTGGTTGTAAAAAGTGATGCTACTAAATTAACGTTCCAATTTCTTCTGTTAGTGACCCAGGTGTGTCGACGTATTGAGGGGTATCCGTTTGTTAAGGCATTTGGCAAACCAATTATAGAACTGGCCACTTAAATTATTTGATTGGCAAGAGATATTAGAGTCAAGTGCTGGAAGGTTGAGCTTGTTTAACTACAGGTAGTTTCAACTAATTGCTTATATATTAATTGTTCTTGCATTAAAGCCCATACAGAAGGGGATGAACTAGTGTCACCCTAAATTACGGAAATGGTTTCTGTTATTGTGATAAATCCCAGATGACTGAAGATTGTATTCACGGTCTGCCCAGCGACATGTATTGCCAGGTAGGCTGGGATTGTTGAGGACATCTAGATGTGGGATGAGCAGCCTCGGGTGTTGTCAGGCAGTCGAATCAGATATTCAGGTCTCCAAGGATGTAAGAATAATTGTGGCTTACTGTGATGTCTAAGACAGCATGGAGGAAGACATCCCTGAATGCTCCTTTATTTTTTTATTCATTCAACAAGTGGTATCTTGATGCTGTGGAACATGGCATACAAGGCTGAGGTATTTGAAAATATAAATAACTTTGGCCATGTATTACAGGTTCAAAACACTTTCTCAAATCAAATATATACACCTATGTTTTATCTTAGAAAGTTGCATGCAGATTGCTGGTAGAAGAACCTAAATTAGATTTACATTGAAATTGCCACATGAGTATTCATGATGTGCGAGAAAGCAAAAAATTGCATCCTGAAGGCTATGGCCAGTCGGTACTTATGGGAGGGTACTGTGCACAGTATGTGACCTAAATCCTTGCTGTGCACCAGGTCAGGTGCTTTCTATACATGGCTGTGGTCGGTTCTAGAGGGTACTGAAGGCAGTTCAGTAGGCACAGGGCCTCATTAAAGGGTACATCTAGAGTCCAGCAACAACTGGACAAGGTCAGTGGTAATATCGAAATGACACTGTGGGTGCTGGTACTATGCTGTATTCCGGAGTGAAGGAAAGTGCCTCTTTTGACATGGTTACCCTCAAACCTTTTGCCTGGTTTCTGGTGCAATTTTGACTGAAAGTGCACTGGGTCCCTTTTAAACAGGCCCTCAGTGCCCGATCTCTTTCCTTAAAACTGCACAGTCATTTTTCCCAATTGCCAAACCTTTAGCTACCATGATAAGTCCCTAAAAAAAGGCAGCCCTGGTACCTAGGGCATGGGGTGCTAAAGGAAGCCCCCTGAGGGCTGCAGCACGAATAGTGCCACCCTCAAGGATCCCCTCACTAATTTCACACAGAGTTGCTTTCGCAGACTGCGTGTCTTGGTGCAGAACTAAAATGAAAACACGACACGGCACATAGCCTTTGTGCCCTGTCCCCTTTGCACTGCATGCAATATATGTAAGTCACCCCTCTAGCAGGCATTCGAGCCCTGTAGGCAGGGTGCATTATATTACATGTGTGAGCATACCTGCTATGTCTTTGTCGATTCTCAGACATAGTAAGTGAACAATGAAGCAACGTTAAGTATATGTGCTGGACCTTGGTCATTACAAGTTTCCCAGCTACATGATGGCTTCACTGACAGTAGGGATGTTTGGTATCAAATTTCTCTTATTAAGAAACCCTCACTAAATCCAGTGATGGATTAATACATGCACTCAGAGGGCACCTTAGAGGTGCCCCCTGGAACCTACCAACTCCTAGCGTGGGCACTGACTGGTCAAAACCAGTACATCCACTTCAAAGTTCTGCCCCCCTTAGGTGAGAGCCACTGTTCTTGAGGGCTCAGAACAAAGGCCTGCTCTTGGCAGAGGTGTGACCTCCTCTTCCAGGCAGGATGGACATTCCAAGACGGGGCACTTCAAAGGCTTGGTCACCTTTGAAATGCTACCCAAAGCCTCTCCAAATGGTGGAGGAGGAGGCCGACCCCAGTTCCTAAGCCCACTTTTGGCGGCAGGACTGGCATAAAAATTTGGTAAATTAGGAGGATTGCCCACTTCTTACCAGTTCCATGCCTAGGGTGGACGAACTGAAGTGGACACTACCTTTTAAATTCTTCCATCTGGTATGGAAGGAATTAGGCCAATATGGTTCGAGCGTTATGCCACTTCCCAAGGGATGATGTCATAGGAATGGTGTAGTCATCCTAAAGGTGAGTATCCCATTGGCTACCACCTGCCACATCCTGTAACACCCCTAAATTCATTATTTAGATGCCACTCCTGAACTCTAGAATCAGATTCCTGGTGACCTAAGAAGAGCTGGACGAAACAGAAACCGCCCAGCAGAGAAGACTGAAAACACCAACTGACTTGGCCCCAGACCTACTGGCCTGTCTGCAGCCTGTAAAGAAACCTGCACCCAGAAGATGACTGTCCTGCAGTCCAGCAACCTCCAAATCCTTGGGAGGACTGTCTGCCTTCGATGAAGACCAAGAACTCCTGTGGACAGCGGACCAGTCCAGAAGAAACAGTCTCTAGAGAGGAAGAAGTCAGCCTTGGGAACCACTAAACGACAGCCTGGAGCCTCCTCTGCACACAACGCCTCAAGGCCGAGTCCAAGTGACCCACCAGTTAAGTGAAGGTTCCCCAGCGCTTCTGACCAAGAGTCCACTGTGGGCTGACTCCTACTGTACTCCACAGAGACACCTACAGCCTAAATCAGAGGACTCCCCCCTGACCGCAACCTGCCTGGTAAGCATTTCCGATGCCAAAAGACATCCCTGCACCAGGAGCCCCTGGGCCTTGGGGAGTTGGACCGTCAGTGCCCCTACGACCCCTGGCATCTCACCTTACCTGGGCAGCTGTAGGTTGACCTCTCTCAGCCAGAGCCTGCAGCCTGTGTTGGCACTCTTCACCCGGCCGCACCCATGCCGCTGAGGGTGTAAGTTTAGTGCTGCCTTGTAGCCCCCTCCTTGTACTTACTTCAACTCCAGGAGACCGACCCTTGACCCCATTTTACTCACCTATAAGTAGCGCTTCAGCAGATACACCTTGTCTCCATTGAATAGCATTGGGCGCCCAATGCTGTGTTAGCACTCTGCACCTGCCCGCCCCGTTCCGCTGATGGTGTAAGTTTGGTGCTGCCCTGTGCCCCCTCTTCCCAGGTGCTCGCCTCAACCCTCAGAGATCAACCTCTGACACCGCTTGTAATTACCTGGGAGCCGCACATCTTCACCCCCACCTCCACCCATTCCCAGAGTTGTAATTGTGACCACAATAGACAAAATTACATTAGTGGCCACCATATGTAAGATTACCAGCAGTGATCACCTCAGTTCATCAGGAATAATTACCAGCAGTAATGTAAAAAAGGCTTTGTCAATGCAAAATACCTCTATGTGGGTAACATCAAGGTTCTCCAAACATTACTTTAAGATCTGAAAATACATACATTTTCATCTACATTTAGGTGCTTTTAAATTTTGGTATAAATATAAGTCAACTAGGAAAAAGCTTCTAATGTAGTAGGCTGGGCTACACACAGGAGAGCTACTTACAGGTAGCTGGAGAGCTACCAGTAGCTTACGAGCTACCGGTTGGAGAAGCCTGCTCTATTTAGTAGGTACTGGAGGTAAAAGTAAATGTCACAAGGTGGGACCAAATGCCATGCTTTATGCCCAGCTCTTGATAAACACAATTGTAGGCAATGTCTATAGGCACTGAGTCAGCAGTGCTAAGCACAGGGTGTGGCTGACGTAATGTCCTAAACCTGCCGTGTATGGTTGTGGGGTAGTTGGCAAGAATGGGGCCAAAGGTGTTGGCTACTGGGCATATAGACAGTTCCAGGCCAGGAAGCAGCCCACTGCACAAGGGACAGTGTTAGTAGATCCAAAGTGGGGCCAGTGGGTGCTGGAGGATCAGTAACAAATACAAGGCATGACCCAAGGCCTCCCCTTGCTAGCAGAGCCTACTTCACATGCACTGTTGGACTGGCTTTTCAGACAGTCTTCCTCTGCCAGATGGACCAACTTGAAAGGGAGAGTGTGCAGGCTTTTTTATTTGTTCCCATCATGACACATAGGATCAAGGGCAGGTAGGGGGCAAGCAACAATATGGACAGTGGAAGAAGAGAGGATGGGCAGAGGCAAGCAACAACACAGACCGTGGAAGGAGTGAGTTCATCTGGGCCATGCAACATAGATGAGGAATCACAGATGGCGCAAGCAACACAGACAAGGGAGGCCTGGCGTGGCAAGCAATACAGATGAGGAACAGCTGATGGGGCTAGCAAAACATGCAAGGGAGTGCAGGTTGGGCAAGCAACACAGATAAGGTATGGTAGGTGGGGACAAGCAACAAAAAAGAGGGAGGATAGGTGGGCAAGCAACTTAGGTGATTCAAGCAACAACACAGATATCAGAATGAAGTAGTGCGGGTGGGGGCACCCAACATGGATGAGGCGGGCTGGGTGGGGGCAAGTGACACGGATGATGGAGGGCTTTGGATGGGGAAAACAACATGAGGGAGGGCAGGGGGGGTGCAAGCAACAAAGATGAGGGAGGGAGAGAGGGACATGGAGGTGAAAGAAGTACACAAGTGATCCAGGTTTAAAAAACACACTCTGGTGCTTTAACAGAGAGTAAAAAGTAGTGCCTGAAAATGAACGGTAGAACAACACAACTAATGCGTCCATGCTCCAGGAATAGGATAAACACACAAAGAGGATGGAAGCTTATAGCAGTTGACCAATAAGAATCAAGCAAATGAAGTGACTATCAGGCCAACCAATGGTCAGCAATAGGAGGCCTCTATGCCCAGTGTTAGAAACAATATGTCTCAGAAGAGACAACACGTGCTGTCTTAGGTGAGACTTACAAAATGTCAGAAAGAGAGATCAGAGTGAAAGCAAAAGCAGAGCTTGAGCCTGCAAGAATCAATGGTGCTTTATTGAAGAAGGAAAACAGAAGACTAAATGGGCTTCTGGGCAAGTACTGTAAAATCCTGAAACTGATTATATGATGGTGGTTTTATTTTCCAACAAACAATTAAACATATCAGTAAAATATGACATTAGAAACCTAAATAAATTTAGAAAACAAGTATTAATTGTACTGCGAGAGTCAACCTAATGATATTAAAAGTCAAATCCTGCAAACTGCAAAAAAACAAATGGCTTTATATGTACAGATGTCAAACTGAGGGCCTTTTTTACAAGGAAGGGACACCTTCCTGCACAAAAACAATCACAAGAGGTGTTTCCTCTTTCTATGTGGGCTGCACAACGGATAAAAAGAGGAACATGTGGGAGAAATAAAGGTATTTCTCCCCGTTGCCTAACTTTAACACCACCCCTGAGGTTGCACAGGAATCTGATGCATTCCAAGACTTGTAAAGCTGGGAATGCATTAGATTCCTTTGGGTTCCATGGTTGTTGCATTGGAACACCCCAAGCAACATCCATGGAAAGCCCCTTTCTCGCAGTGTTATGTGTCTAAGGGGACTATATTTACAAAACCATGAAAAGCCACGCAAAGTAAAACAAAATGGTGCTTCGGTGGCGCAAGGCGCCGCTAGGGCTTCATAAATGAGGCCCTAAATATTTGTCGAGATTACTTGAAGTTAAACGATTATATCAACATCACTTGGAAATTTTAAACGGGGTTTCTTTTGAGATCATATTTCTACTCAAAACATTAGGCCACAGCAAGGATGTGATAAAGTTTGAGGTCTGTCTGCCCCAATATTGGAAGAGCCAAGGTGATGAAGGTATTTTTTTAGGACGTACTGCATTCTTTATAAACGATACTTAGGGGCATATTTAAGAAAAGTGGTAGAGCATTATGAGCAGCGCCACTTTTCTCGCGCCATTTGCCACCCCTTACCCTCACTATGTGTGCACCGCATTTAAAAGTATGGTGCACCATGGTACAGGGTAGGGGGCAATAGCGTCATTTTTCATGATGCTATTGATGTAATATTGGCGCTACTCTTGCAAACTACATAGGGGCCCATTATGAATAATGAAAGCCACCTTTTAACACCTACTTTGAGCAGGCAGTAAAAGATTTCCTTCCACCATTTTTTCGCCCCCCTAACGGGGGGAAAACCGCCTTTCCATACATTATACCTGGTACATACATAATGTAGCGCAAAGGGTTACAAAGTGGCACAATGCATGCACTTAGTAAATGTGGCACAAGGATTTTGTCCTCGTTGGGCCACATTAGCGTAAAAATATGACGCAAATGTGGCGCAAGGTGGTGCTAGGGGCTTATAAATACGCCCTTGAGTGGGTCAGTACCAGCTCAAATGGTGCAAAATGGCATCACCGTCAAATTATTTACATCTGTGGTCCTTAGCAATTTGGCTAGTGTTGTTCCCCACCTAATCTTTACACAAATCCAGGGACCCCTACTGAATCATTATTGAAATCCGTGGACCTCAGCCTAAGCAATTTCACTGATTTGAACTGCAAACCAATAAACAAAATGATTGAAACCAGCATTCAGCAAACGGATGCACAAATGATGAAGTACTTAATTCATTGTCAAACACATATAAAGTATAAAAATGTGATTTTAATGGAAAGGTTGGATGTTTTCTAAATTCAATTGAGGCCACCCTTCGTGCAAACTGCATTCTGTTTGATATATTTGTTCTGTTCCCAGGAACCAATCTAGGGACACCAACTTAATTTTAATCCTCTAATTTCAAATCCCTTCAGCTTTACAGAATGTTTTCATTTTTGCTTCTTTACGGATATACCCTTTGTGAATCTGTTAATTGGCCCTTCTACTTGCCACTGGGTGCAATAGCCATTCCCAGGGGCCCTGGTCCCCTGTGCTGGCCATTGGGGTGGTGGGCATGACTCCTGTCTTTTCCAAGATAGGAGTCATGTGGTATAGATGGCTTTGCATCAGAAAATGATGCTAGGCTGGTTAGAGAAATTTTTTTTTTACTCTAACCTGCCTAACGTCATTTTTTGGTGCAAAGCCGACTTCTCCCATACCGCCACCCGTACCAAATTAACGTCATTTTTTTTTACGCTAGCCTAACTTCTGCACTGGCTTGCACCTTTCCATAAATATGGTACCTGGCTGGTGCTCAAGAATGGTGCAAGCCGGCGCAAAACTTTTTGATGCAAAACTGCGGTTAGCGCAGTTTTGCACCAAAAAGTATAAATATGCCCCTTGGCATCTTGTCCCCTTAGCCCATAAATAGGAGTAGCTTCAACATATGGTGTCCTGCTCTGAGAAACAACAAAATACAAAGACATCTGACACCCTAGCAAATGTTGTAATAGCTTTCACCCAAACCAGCACATTTGCAAGCTAATCACTGCCAGCCCTTAACAAAGTGCATCCTCTGACTGTCTGTTGTAGGCATGCACAGATCAGGGAGGTTGGTGTCCCTTAGGGCCTCATTTATGAGTAAGTTGTGCAGTGTGACGCTGTTCCAAAATTGGCTGTGCCGTGCTGCGTCACTTAAAAAATGCAGGAATGTGCCGTATTTACAAAAATACGTGAACCCCTGTATTTTCCCTAGCACTGCTGCTAAATTCAGCTGCCTAGCACCAACTCAGGCACGCTGGCACCATACTCCAAGGGTGCCTGCGTTGCAGGGAATGATTGTTTATGTGCAGGAAAGGACACCTTTCTGCACATAATCATTTATTGCATTTTGCTCTTCCTATGTGTGCTGCAGAATAGTGCTCTCCTGCTCTCTACTTGTCATGCAGTGCAGCACAGCATTTTTGGCTGCTGCACTGCACTGAGTGACATCTTTCAGAATCTGGGCTTTGAAAACTGTCACTTTAAAAAAAATACTTGTCAATTCACTTATAATCAGATGTACTGACATGAATAAGCTCTGCATGTCGATGAAATACACTTTTTAAATTTATAAGAGACCTTATCATATTTTTAAACTTTTGCTGCAAGATGCCTTTAAAAATGAAGGTGTTCCTAAAGTTAAGCAGTGCCAGACAACCTAGTTAGTTCCTTTCTTTAACTTCAATTCATGTTCAAATAAAGGATTGCCTGTTTATTTAACATCTTTTTAATATTAGTGCTGAATTGGGTAAGCAGTAGCCCGGTGGTGCTCTAGACCCAGGCGCTGCATATAAAGGTCAGGAGGGCCGTGAGTGGCTCTTTGTCTGTACTTTGAGTATCACTGTTCTACACAATAGCAAATCGCGGAAGCATTGCTGCTATAACTCCAGGCTTTTTAAATGAGACTCCTGATGTAATCCTTCTCGGGTAGCACAACCAGAATTTGGAACTCACTGCCTCTGAGCTGCCTTCACGCTACCACCTTGCTGGCGACCTTCAAAACTGAACTCAAAGCCCTCCTCCTTCAATGATACCTTTGCTAAGACTTTGCAGCCAAGCTCCTCCATTGAAAAAAAGTTCACTCACTTTCTAAACTGAACTGAAAGCCATCCTGGTTCGATGACATTTTCGCTAAGCCATTGCACCTAATCCTCTTTATTGAGAAGGTGTTCTCTCATGTCCTGGCACACTACACTGCCTCCACTACATCTGGTGCGCTCACATTTTTTACTGCTGTATGTACCTACTGTATAAGTCATTTCCTTTTCTAAAATGATTTATCATTATTTAATTCCAGAGCTTATGAAACTACTTTGTAATATTCAGTAGTTCTTGAACCCTCTGTAACTATCCATGTAACCCCATATGTCTACTGAAATCAGTGGGAAAGTAGGGACAAAAGAACAAGATAAGCAAGAGCACGTGAGAACATTGGGAAAGTCAACAGGTTTTGCCTTAAAAACCTATTGACTTTGCTAATGCTAACAACACCTGTGCCTAGAAAAGTATGCCACCATTGCATCAGCATTTCTTTTTATTTATTTAACTTACCAATCTAAGAAAGATCCATAGATCAAAAACAAGCATTTGCAATGCAATAAGTCTCACATTTGTGAGAGTTAGAGATATTGGCGGTGTAAATAACAATGTATTTTACCTATTTGTTCTGGTTTGGAGTGTAGTGGGTGTATGAAGAGAGACGCAGCTGCAGCACTGTCTATAGGTCTATGAATGAGAAATTACCACTGGGAACAGACACAGCTGCAGCACTGCCCAGTGGAATTAGGATCGAGGAGTTACTGATGGGAACAGAGAAGCAGCTGCAGCACTTTCTAGGGGACTAAGAATGAGGAATTACCACTGGGACCAGAGAAGCAGCTGCAGCATTGTCTATAGGACAAAGAATGAGGAATTACCACTGGGGCAAGAGAAGCGGCTAGCAGGACTCTATAGAGGACTTAGAATGAGGAATTACCACTGGGACCAGAGAAGCAACTGCAGCAGTGTGTAGAGGAGTTAGAATGAGAAATTACCACTGAGACCAGAGAAGCAGCTGCAGCATTGGCTACAGGACTAAGAATGAGGAATGACCACTAGCACAGAGAAGCAGCTAGCACTACTGTGTAAAGAACTTAGAATGACAAATTACCACTGGGCCCAGAGAAGCAGCTAGCAGCACCGTCTAGAGGAATTTGAATAAGTAATTACCGATGGGTCCAAAGAAGCAGCTTCCAGCATTGTCTAGAGTACTTAGAATGAGAATTTACTGACGCGACCAGAGAAGCAGCTTGCAACACTTCCTAGAGGATTGAAAATGAGGAATTACCACAGCAACCAGAAAAGCTCCTGCAGCATTGTCTACAGGACTAAGAGTGAGGAGTTACCAATAGGACCAGAGAAGCAGCTGCAGCACTGTCTATAGGACTTAGAATGATGAATTTCCACTGGGATCAGAGAAGAAGCTGCAGCATGCCATACGGGACTAAGAATGAGGAATTACCACTAGAACCAGAGAAGCAACTAGTGGCACTGTCTAGAGGTTTTAGAATGAGGAATTACCACAGGGACCAGAGAAACAGCTAGCAGCACTGCCTAGAGGACTTAGAATGGGGAGTTACGAATGGGACCAGAGAAGCAGCTGCAGCACTGTCTAGAGGACTTAGAATGAGGAATTTCCACTGGGATCAGAGAAGCAGAGAAGAATAAGGAATTACCAACAGGATCAGAGAAGCAGCTTGGAGCACTCTCAGGAGGACTAAGAATGAGGAATTATCACTAGGACCAGAGAAGCAGTTGAAGCACTTTCTAAAGGACTTAATATGAGGAATTACCACTGGGGCCTGAGAAGCAGCTGCAGCATTTTCTACAGGACTAAGAATTAGTAATTACCACTGGGACTAGAAAAGCACCTAGCAGCACTGTCTAGAGGACTTGAAATGAGGAATTACCACTGGAACCAACAACAGAGAAGCAGTTAGCAGCACTGCCTAGAGGACTTAGAATGAGGAATTACCGATGGGACCAGAGAAGCAGTTTGCAACATTTTCTAAAGGCCTCAGAATGAGGAATTACCACTGGGACCAGAGAAGAAGCTACAGCACTATGTAGAGGACTTAGTATGAGGAATTACCACTGGGACCAGAGAAGCAGCTGCATCACTGTGTAGAGGACTTAGAATGGGGAATTACCACTGGGAGAAGAAAAGCACCTGCAGCGTGGCCTAGAGGATTTAGAACAAGGAATTACCACTGGGTCCAGGGAAGCGCCTGCAGCATTGGCTAGAGGACTTAGAATGAGGAATTACCACTGGGACCACAGAAGCAGCAAGCAGCACTGCCTAGAGCATTTAGAATGAGGAATTTCCGACGGTTCCAGAAAAGCAGCTTGCAGCATTGTCTAGAGGGCTTAGAATGAGGAATTACCGACAGGACCAGAGAAGCAGCTTGCTGCATTGTCTAGAGGATGTAGAATGAGGAATTACCAATGGGGCCAGAGAAGGAGCTAGCAGCACTGTCTAGAGGACTTAGAATGAGGAATTACCACAGGGACCAGAAAAGCAGCTAGCAGCACACCTAGAGTACTTGGCATGAGGAACTACCAACGGGACCAGAGAAACAACTTGCAGCATTGTCTAGAGGACTAAGAATGAGAAATGACCAACTGGTCTAGAGAATCAACTAGCAGCGCTTGGCAGAGGACTAAAAATGAGGAACAGCCACTGGGATCAGAGAACGAGCTGCAGCACTGTCTAGAGGACTTAGAATGAGGAATTACCACTGGGATCAGAGAAGCAGCTGCAATAGTGTCAACAGGACAAAGCATGAGGAATTACCACTGGGACCAGACAAGTTGCTGCAGCATAGTCTACAGGACTAAGAATGAGGAATTACCCCTGACAGCTGCAACACTGTCTAGAGGACCTAGAATGATGAATTACCACTGGGATCATAGAAGCAGCTACAGCATTTCCTAGCATTCCCTATAGGCCTAAGAATGAGAAATTACCAGTGGGACCAGAGAAGCAGCTAGCCGCACTGCCTAAAGGACTGAGAATGGGGAATTATCACTGGGACCAGAGAAGCAGCTGTAGCACTGTCTAGAAGACCTAGAATGAGGAATTACCACTGGGGCCAGAGAAGCCGCTGCAGCATTTTGTATAGGATGTAGAATGAGGAATTGCCACTGGGACTATAGAAGCAGCTGCTGCACTGTCTAGAGGACTTAGAATGAAGAATTACCACTGGGACCAGAGAAGCAGCTGCAGTATTGTCTACAGGACTAAGAATGAGGAATTACCACTTGAACCAGAGAAGCAGCTAGCAGCATTGCCTAGAGTACTTAGGGGCATATTTATACTCCGTTTGCGCCGAATTAGCGTCGTTTTTTTCGACGCAAATTCGGCGCAAAACTAACGCCATATTTATACTTTGGCGTTAGACGCGTCTAGCGCCAAAGTATGAGGAAAGAGCGTAATTTTTTTGCGTGAACGCCTTCCTTGCGTTAATGAGATGCAAGGTAGGCGTTCCCGTCTAAAAAAATGACTGCGCCGCAAATGCATCGTATGTATACTCCCGGGCACAAATGACGCCCGGGAGTGGGCGGGGCAAAAAACCCCGCATTTGCGCCGGATTTTAGCGCCTGGGTCAGGGCAGGCGTTAAGGGACCTGTGGGCTCAAAATGAGCCCACAGCTGCCCTCCCATGCCCCCAGGGACCCCCCCTGCCACCCTTGCCCACCCCAGGAGGACACCCAAGGATGGAGGGACCCACCCCAGGGACATTCAGGTAAGTTCAGGTAAGTATAATTTTTTTTTTTTAATATTTTTTTTTTGCATAGGGGGGCCTGATTTGTGCCCCCCTACATGCCTCAATGCCCAATGACCATGCCCAGGGGACATAAGTCCCCTGGGCATGGCCATTGGGCAAGGGGGCATGACTCCTGTCTTTACTAAGACAGGAGTCATGTAAATGGCGTCTGGGCGTCGTTAAAAATGGCGCAAATCGGGTGGAGGTGATTTTTTGCGTCAACCTGACTTGCACCATTTTTAAGACGCCCTAGCGCCATTTTTCCCAACGCCGGCGCTGCCTGGTGTACGTGGTTTTTTTCCACGCACACCAGGCAGCGCCGGTCTGCTTGCGCCGGCTAACGCCATTCAATAAATACGGCGCCCGCATGGCGCTTCAGAATGGCGTTAGCCGGCGCAAAATTTTTTGACGCTAAACTGCGTTAGCGCAGTTTAGCGTCAAAAAGTATAAATACGGGCCTTAGGGGCATATTTATACTCTATTTGCACTGAATTTGCATCACTTTTTTACGCAAATTTGTCGCAAAACTATCTCCATATTTTTTGTATATGCATGAACCTACCTTGTGTCAATAAGATGCAAGGTAGGCGTTCCCATCTAAAAAATGGCGCTAACCTCATATTCCCATATTTTTCCCCTGTGCTAAAATGACGCATGGGTGGGAGGAGGGGCTATATAATGGTGCAAAGCTTGCTTTGCACCTTTATTTAACGCCTGGGTCAGACCAGGCTTTAGGGGACCTGTGGACCCGTTTCCATGGTTAAACACCATGGAATGGGTCCACAGGTGCCCTCCTTAAGCCCCAGGGACACTCCCACCCACACCAGAGGGAAATCGGAGGATAGGGGACCCCATCTTAGGTAAGCATAAGTAAGTAATTTTTTTCCAATTAAAGTGCCATCGGGGGCCCAACTTGGGGCCCCCTGCATGGCAAAGGGTGCAGTGGCCATGCCCGGGGGACACTGGTCCCCTGTGCTGGCCATTGGGGTGGTGGGCATGACTCCTGTATTTTCTAAGACAGGAGTCATGTGGTATGGATGGTTTTGTGTCAGAAAAGGATGCTAGGCTGGTTAGAGGCATTTGTTTTTTGCCTCTAACCAGTCTAACGTAATTTTTGGGTGCAAAACCCCCTACTCCCATACCTGCAGCCCCACCTGGCTAACGTAATTTTTTTTACGCTAGCCCACCCTTTGCACCGGCTTGCGGCCCATCATAAATATGGTGCCCGGCTGATGCTAAGAAATGACGCAAGCCGGTGCTAAACTTTTTGGTGCAAAACTGCGTTAGTGCAGTTTTGCATCAAAAAGTATAAATATGCCCCTTAGAATGAAGATATACCACTGGGACCAGGGAAGCAGCTAGCAGCACTGCCTGGAGAATTTAGAGTGAGGAATTACTGACGGAACCAAAGAAGCAGCTTGAAGGATTGTCTAGAGGACTTCGGATGAGGAATTACCAATGGGACCAGAGAAGGAGCTAACAGCACTTCCTAGAGGACTAAGAATGAGGAATTACCACTGGGACCAGAGAAGGAGCTGCAGCACTGTCTAGAGGATTTAGACTGAGGAATTACCACTGGGATCAGAGAAGGAGCTGCATCACTGTGTAGAGGACTTAGAATGAGGAATTACAACTGGTACCAGAGAATCAGCTGCAGCATTGTTTACACGACTATGAATGCGGAATTTCCACTTGGACCAGAGAAGCAGCTAGCAGCACTGTCAAGAGGACTTAGAATGAGAAATTACCACTGGGACCAGAGAAGCAGCTAGCAGCACTTCCTAGAGGTCTTAGAATTAGGAATTGCCTACTGGACTAGAGAAACAGCTTGCAGCATTGTCTAGAGGACTTAAAATGAGGAATTACCAACAGGACCAGAGAAGCAGCTTGGAGCATCCCTAGAGGACTAAGACTGAGGAATTATCACTGGGACCAGCAAAGCAGCTGTAGCACTGTGTATACAGAGCTAAGGATGAGGAATTACCACTGGGACCAGAGAAGCAGCTAGCAGCACTGCCTAGAGGACTTAGAATGGGGAATTACTGATGGGACCAGAGAAGCAAATATCATTGTCTAGAGGAGTTAGAATGGGGAATTACCAATATGACCAGAGAAGCAACTAGCAGCACTTCCTGGAGGACTGAGAATGAGGAATTACCACTGGGATCAGGGAAGCAGCTACAGCACTGTGTAGAGAGAGGAATTAGTATGTAGAATTACCACTGGAACCTGAGAAGCAGCTGCAGCATCGTCTACAGGAATGAGAATGAGGAACTACCACTGGGACCAGAGAATCAGCTAGAAACACTGTTTAGAGGACATAAAATGAGGAATTACCACTGGGACCAGAGCAGCAGCAATGTCTCAGACTTAGAATGTGGAATTACCACTGGGATCGCAGAAACATTGGCAGCATTCCCTACAGGACTAAAAATGGTGAATTACAACTGGGACCAGAAAAGCAGCTAGCACCACTGTCAAGCGGCTTTAGATTGAGGAATTAGCACTGAGACCAGTGTAGCAGCTAGCAGCACTGCCTAAAGGACTAAGAACGAGGAATTATCTATCACTGGGACCAGATAACTACCTGCGCAATGTCTAGAGGACTTAGAATGAGGAATTACCACTGGGATCAGAGAAGCAGCTGCAGCATTGTCTACAGGAATAAGAATGAGGAATTACCACTGGTACCATAGAAGCAGCTGCAGCATTGTCTACAGGACTATGAATGCGGAGTTTCCACTTGGACCAGAGAAGAAGCTATGAGCACTGTCAAGAGGATTTAGAATGAGGAATTGCCACTGGGATCATAGAAGCAGCTACAGCATTCCCTTTAGGACTAAGAATAAGGAATTACCAACAGGACCAGAGAAGCAGCTTGGAGAACTCCCAAAAGGACTAAGAATGAGGAATTATCACTAGAACCAGAGAAGCAGTTATAGCACTGTCTAGAGGACTTAATATAATGAATTACCACTGGGGCCTGAGAAGCAGCTGCAGCATTGTCTACAAGACTAAGAATGGGTAATTACCACTGGGACAAGAAAAGCAGCTAGCAGCACTGTCTAGGGGATTTGAAATGATGAATTACCACTGGAACCAACACCAAAGAAGCAGTTAGCAGCACTGCCTAGAGGACTTAGAATGAGGAATTACCGATGGGACCAGAGAAGCATCTTGCAACATTTTCTAAAGGCCTCAGAATGAGGAATTACCACTGGGACCAGAAAAGAAGCTGCAGCACTATGTATAGGACTTAGAATGAGGAATTACCACTGGGACCAGAGAAGCAGCTGCATCACTGTGTAGAGGATTTAGAATGATGAATTACCACTGGGAGCAGAAAAGCACCTGCAGCATTGTCTAGAGGACTTAGAACAAGGAATTACCACTGGGTCCAGAGAAGCACCTCCAGCATTGGCTAGAGGACTTAGAATGAGGAATTACCACTGGGACCACAGAAGCAGCAAGCAGCACTGCCTAGAGCATTTAGAATGAGACATTTCCGACGGTTCCAGAAAAGCAGCTTGCAGCATTGTCTAGAGGGCGTAGAATGAGGAATTATCGATGCGGCCAGAGAAGCAGCTAGCAGCACTTTCTAAAGGGCTAATAATGAAGAATTACTTCTGGGGCCAGAAAAGGAGCTAGCATCACTGTCTAGAGAACTTAGAATGAGGAATTACCACTGGGACCAGAAAAGCAGCTAGCAGCACTGCCTAGAGGACTTGGAATGAGGAACTATCAACAGGACCAGAGGAACAGCTTGCAGCATTGTCTAAAGGACTTAGAATGATAAATTACCAACTGGTCCAGAGAAGCAACTAGCAGCACTTTTGAGAGGACTAAAAATGAGTAACTACTACTGAGATCAGAGAATGAGCTGCAGCACTGTCTAGAGGATTTAGAACGAGGAATTACCACTGGGATCAGAGAAGCAGCTGCATTAGTGTCAACAGGACTAAGCATGAGGAATTACCACTGGGACCATGTAAGTTGCTGCACCATAGTCTACAGGACTAACAATGAGGAATTACCATTGACAGCAGCAGCACTGTCTAGAGGACTTAGAATGAGGAATTACCCCTGGTATCATAGAAGCAGCTACAGCATTCCCTATAGGACTAAGAATGAGAAATTACCACTCGGAAAAGAGAAGCAGCTAGCAGCACTGTCTAGAGGTTTTAGAATGAGGATTTACCACTGGGAACAGAGAAACAGCTAGCAGCACTGCATAAAGGACTAAGAATGAGGAATTATCACGGGACAAGGGAAGCATCTGTAAAACTGTCTAGAGGACCTAGAATGAGGAATTACCACTGGGAACAGAGAAGCAGCTGCAGCATTTTGTACAGGACGTAGAAGGAGGAATTACCAACGGGACCAGCGAAGCAGCTGGCAGCGCATCCTAGGGGACTATGAATGAGGAATTACGACGGGGACCAGAGAAGCAACTAGCACCATTGCCTCGAGTACTTAGGGGCATATTTATACTCCATTTGCACTGAATTTGCATCATTGTTTTTACGCAAATTCGGCGCAAACCTATCTTCATATTTTTATTTTGACGTTAGACACGTCAAAATATTGGAGTTTGCACCGTTTTCAACCTTGTGTCAATGAGATGCAAGGTAGGCGTTTCCATCTAAAAAATTGTGCTAACCCCATATTCCCATATTTTTCCCCTGTGCTAAAATGACGCATGGGTGGGAGGAGGGGCTATATAATGGTGGAAAGCTTGCTTTGCACCATTATTTAACGCCTGGGTCAGACCAGGCTTTAGGGGACCTGTGGACCCATTTCCATGGTTAAACACCATGGAATGGGTGCACAGGTGCCCTCCTTAAGCCCCAGGGACACCCCCACCCACACCAGACGGACACCGAAGGATGGGGGACCCCATCCCAGGTAAGTAGGGTAAGTATAGGTAAGTAATTTGTTTTTCAATTAAAGTGCCATCGGGGGCCCAACTTGGGGCCCCTGCCTGTGCTGGCCATTGGGGTGGTGGGCATGACTCCTGAATTTTCTAAGCCAGGATTCATGTGGTGTGGATGGTTTTGCGTCAAAAAATGACGCTAGGCTGGTTAGAGGCATTTTTTTGCCTCTAACCAGCCTAATGCAATTTTTTGGTGCAAAACACCCGACTCCCATGCCGCCAGCCCCACCTGGCTAATGTCTTTTTTTTTTTTCGTTAGCCCGCCCTTTGCACCGGCTTGCGCCACCCCATAAATTTGGCACCCGGCAGATGTTAAGAAATGGCGCAACCTGGTGCTAAACTTTGTGGTGCAAAACTGCGTTAGTGCAGTTTTGCATCAAAAAGTGTAAATATACCTATTAGAATGAATATTTAACACTGGGACCAGAGAAGCAGCTAGCAGCACTGCCTGGAGGACTTAGAATGAGGAATTACTGACGGAACCAAAGAAGCAGCTTGAAGGAATGTCTAGAGGACTTAGAATGAGGAATTACCAACGGGACCAGAGAAGCAGCTAACAGTACTTCCTAGAGGACTAAGATTGAGGACTTACCACTGGGACTGGAGAAGGAGCTGCAGCACTGTCTAGAGGACTTAGACTGAGGAATTACCACTGGGACCAGAGAAGCAGCTGCATCACTGTGTAGACGACTTAGAATGAGGAATTACCACTGGTACCAGAGAAACAGCTGCAGCATTGTCTACAGGACTATTAATGCAGAATTTCCACTTGGACCAGAGAAGCAGCTAGGAGCACTGCCAAGAGGACTTAGAATGAGAAATTACCACTCGGACCGGAGAAGCAGCTGCAGCATTGTCTACAAGACTAATAATGAGGAATTATCACTGGTATCAGAGAAGCAGCTGCAGCATTGTCTACAGGACTATGAATGCTGAATTTCCACTTGGACCAGAGAAGCAGCTAGGAGCACTGTCAAGTGGACGCAGAATGAGAAATTGCCACTGGGACCAGAGAAGCAGCTAGCAGCACTTCCCAGAGGACTTAGAATGAGGAATTACCTACTGGACCAGAGAAGCAGGTTGCATCATTGTCTAGAGGACATAAAATGAGGAATTACCCACAGGACCAGAGAAGCAGCTTGGAGCATCCCTAGAGGACTAAGTATGAGGAATTATCACTGGGACCAGAGATGCATCTGTAGCACTGTGTATACAGAGCTAAGGATGAGGAATTACCATTGGGAACAGAGAAGCAGCTGCAGCATTGTCTACAGGACTAAGAATGAGTAATTACCACTGGGACCAGAAAAGAAGCTAGCAGCACTGCCTAGAGCATTTAGAATAAGGAATTACCGATGGGATGAGAAATGCAGCTTGCAGCATTTGTTTAGAGGCTTTAGAGTGAGTAATTACCACTGGGACCAGAGAAGCAGCTATAACACTATGTAGAGGACTTTGAATGAAGAATTACCACTGGGACGAGATAAGCAGCTGCAGCATTGTCTACAGGACTAAGAATGAGGAATTAACGCTGGACCAGAGAAGCAGCTGCAGCACTGTCGAAAGGACACAGAATATGGAAATACAACTAGGATCAGAAGAGCAGCTTCAGCATTCTCTAAAGGACTAAGAATGAGGAATTACCACTGGGACCAGAGAAGCAGGTACCACCACTTCCTAGAGGTTTTAAATGAGTAATTACCACTGGGACAAGAAAGGCAGCTAGCAGCACTCCCTAGAGGACTTAGAATGAGGAATTTCCATCAGGACCAGAGAAGCAGCTTGGAGCACTCCCTAGCGGACTTAGAATGTGGAATTACCACTGGGACAAGAGAAGCGGCTGGCAGCACTGTTTAGAGGACTTAGATAGAGGAATTACCACTGGGACCAGAGAAGCAGCTGCAGCACTGTGTAGAGGAGTTAGAATGAGGGATTACCACTGGGAGCAGAGAAGCACCTGCAGAATTGTCTAGAGGACTTAGAACAGGGAATTACCACTGGGTCCAGAGAAGCACCTGCAGCATTGGCTAGAGGACTTAGAATGAGGAATTTCCAATAGGACCACAGAATAAGCACTGCCTAGAGCATTTAGAATGAGGAATTTCCGACGGTTCCAGAAAAGCAGCTTGCAGCATTGTCTAGAGGGCTAAGAATGAGGAATTACTGACAGGACCAGAGAAGCAGTTTGCAGCATTGTCTAGAGGATGTAGAATTAGGAATTACCAACGGCCAGAGAAGCAGCTAGCAGCACTGTCTAGAGGATTTAGAAAGAGGAATTACCACTAGGACCAGAAAAGCAGCTAGCAGCAATGCATAGAGGACTTGGAATGAGGAACTACCAACTGGACCAGAGAAACAGCTTGCAGCATTGTCTAGAGGACTTAGAATGAGAAATTACCAACTGGTCTGGAGAAGCAACTAGCAACACTTACCAGAGGACTAAAAATGAGGAACTACCACTGGGATCAGAGAATGAGCTGCAGCACTGTCTAAAGGACTTAGAATAAGGAATTACCACGGGGACCAGAGAAGCAGCTGCAGCATTATCTACAGGATTAAGAATGAGGAATTGCCACTGGGACCAGAGAAGCAGGTAGCAGCACGGAACTAAGAGGACTTAGAATAAAGAATTACCACTGGGAAGCAGGTAGGAGCACTGAACTAAGGGGACTTAGAATAAGGAATTACCACTGGGACCAGAGAAGCAGCTATCAGCACTGCCTAGAGGACTTACAATGAGTGATTACCAACAGGACTAGAGAAGCAGCTTGCATCATTGGCTAGAGGATTTAGAATAAGGAATTACCACTGGGTCCAGAAAAGCATCTTGCAGCATTGTCTACAGGATTAAGAATGAGCATTTACCACTGGGACCTGAGAAGCAGCTGCAGCACTGTTTAGAGGACTTTAGAATGAGGAAGACTGAAAGTGGATAAGTGAGTGTCTTCCGGTGTAAAACATGCACAAAGAGCCAATTATTTCAAAAACAGCAGTGGAGGGAAAAGTGTCTTGGAAAACATCAATTAAGCAGAGACACAAGAACAAACCAAACCTGAAACCTTCAGTGGATTTCTAAACATGGTGTTTTCGCTGGTGTGGTGTGAACACATTGCTATAGACAACCAAAATAACACTAAGGCTGCAATGCTCAGATGGAAGGAAAGAGGAGGGGCCATCACACACCGTAACAGAAGGAAGCATGAACACACATGAACATAATGTGATGGCCAACAAAAAGTTTCTTAGTGAAATCGCCTGGAAAGGAACTAAGCACACAAAGAATGGACCTTTAGAAAAATGCACCATTAAAAAGGAAGCATTTAAGACAAGTACAACAAAGAACGAATGGCAATAGTGGGTGTGGTTAAAGCCTACAGACTGAATACGGTATGTCTTGCAGACAGCACATGGCTGCTGCCTAGGCTCGACCTATAAACCAGTGCAAAAGTGATTTTCTTTTAACAAAATATTGTAAATAGAAAGCAGCTTGGAGAGGAATTCAATCAATGCCAAAGACAGTCAGTCACACAACCTGAGAGAGAGCAATGTGGATTGGGGTAAAGAAGCATATGGGAGAGAGAAAGCAATAGGGTGGTTAGACAGCAATGTGCAGAGCAGGAGGGATGTTTTGGGGAGGTGGGAAGAGAAGCATACAACCTAGACATCAGAGAACATGCAATCTCATGGTATACTTTCTCACAAAAGAAAAATATGGTTCCCAGAAAGTGAGCACACCTAGAAGAATAGAAGCAGCTAGTCAGAGATATGGTAAAGAGACTATGCTCCACAAGAGGGACAACACGTGCTAGATGGGTTAATAGATTTAAGGCCAGCCAATAGAAAACAAGAAAACGTGAATGACAAAAGGCAAAGTTAATGGTAGGTAATGGGAGGAATGAATGCCTAGGTCATCTTTCAGCATGTCCCCAAGAAGTCTTTGACAACCAGACAGCTATGTTGTCTGGTAGGATTCGATCTAAAATGTAGTAACTGAACTGATTACATTCCTTTTTAGTCTATTAAAGTTTATATTTATCGACCTCTCCCTGCATACAGAAATGATACACCGCAATGTGCATCAATAAACCTTCAATTTTTTCTTCATGTTCGACTATGTTTGTGGGGTTAAATTAAGTTATAACAAATTGGGTATTTGCAAGAAGGCTGGAAGGGAGCATCTTCCAGTTCATAATGTGACTGTTAGGCAAAAAGTGTAAGGTTACAATTTAATGGTTGACCTAAATAACCGATTTTAACAAAAAACAAACAAAAAAATCTTTCTTCGAATACATGCATTACACTTAACAAACTGTAATGCTCCTAATAGCCACTAGATGATAGCATGGTATAACTTATCTGTTATTTTCCGCACATTTAGTAGAACATGTTTCAAGTATATGTAGGGCTATAATTGTAAAACAATTTCTCCAGAAACCCATGAAAATGGGGGTCATGTTTTAACAGAGACAAGGGGATGGAGTCACGAGGAGCGGATTCATGAAAAGCAGAATCTGGCAGTCATTTTATGCATTTATATTATAAAGGTCTGCCGCAAAGAAATTGGCAACAAGTACAATTGTGACAGTAAATCTGTTCTAGTTTACTTAATTGGTCACAAAGAGGCTGCATTTTAAAATAGTCTACAGGATTAAGACACCTGCTTCAGATATTCTTGTGTGTTCAGCAATTTAAAGAGGATTTTAATAATGTTAGTAGTACTCTAGTGATTGATGCAGTTCCGGAAGAGGTCTATGTTTTGTCCAGTCACAATTTTGACTCATAAAGCAGCATAGAGACACACATGCCAACAGACCCGATTCAGTAGAGACTCACGATTTCTATCGCAAGAAGTGCTTTTTGTAGCCGTCTCCCACCTAAAATTGCCTCTGCAACAATGTCAATGGGAAAAATACATTCACCCACTTTTTATTTCAAAATCTCCCACTTTCTAGTTGAAAAAGTTGGCATGTACTTAGATGGTTAATGTGCCTGGGGCAAGCTCATTGTGTATCATGCAGATCACAGATGTGTATTTTGTGTAGATAGGCAAGTGGGTTACTACTTTTGACCTAGAGGTTCTTTTGTTACTTCCTGTTCATAAGCTGCTTTTGCTATGAATCGGCGTCAAAAAGCCGCATGCAAACTGCAAGTCATGGGTGTATACTTATTGTTGTCTTTCTTAATCTGTTGAGATTGTTGAGGAATGACCACTAGCACAGAGAAGCAGCTAGCACTACTGTGTAAAGAACTTAGAATGACAAATTACCACTGGGCCCAGAGAAGCAGCTAGCAGCACCGTCTAGAGGAATTTGAATAAGTAATTAGCGATGGGTCCAAAGAAGCAGCTTCCAGCATTGTCTAGAGTACTTAGAATGAGAATTTACTGACGCGACCAGAGAAGCAGCTTGCAACACTTCCTAGAGGATTGAAAATGAGGAATTACCACAGCAACCAGAAAAGCTCCTGCAGCATTGTCTACAGGACTAAGAGTGAGGAGTTACCAATAGGACCAGAGAAGCAGCTGCAGCACTGTCTATAGGACTTAGAATGATGAATTTCCACTGGGATCAGAGAAGAAGCTGCAGCATGCCATACGGGACTAAGAATGAGGAATTACCACTAGAACCAGAGAAGCAACTAGTGGCACTGTCTAGAGGTTTTAGAATGAGGAATTACCACAGGGACCAGAGAAACAACTAGCAGCACTGCCTAGAGGACTTAGAATGGGGAGTTACGAATGGGACCAGAGAAGCAACTGCAGCACTGTCTAGAGGACTTAGAATGAGGAATTACCACTGGGATCAGAGAAGCAGAGAAGAATAAGGAATTACCAACAGGATCAGAGAAGCAGCTTGGAGCACTCTCAGGAGGACTAAGAATGAGGAATTATCACTAGGACCAGAGAAGCAGTTGAAGCACTTTCTAAAGGACTTAATATGAGGAATTACCACTGGGGCCAGAGAAGCAGCTGCAGCATTTTCTACAGGACTAAGAATTAGTAATTACCACTGGGACTAGAAAAGCACCTAGCAGCACTGTCTAGAGGACTTGAAATGAGGAATTACCACTGGAACCAACAACAGAGAAGCAGTTAGCAGCACTGCCTAGAGGACTTAGAATGAGGAATTACCGATGGGACCAGAGAAGCAGTTTGCAACATTTTCTAAAGGCCTCAGAATGAGGAATTACCACTGGGACCAGAGAAGAAGCTACAGCACTATGTAGAGGACTTAGTATGAGGAATTACCACTGGGACCAGAGAAGCAGCTGCATCACTGTGTAGAGGACTTAGAATGGGGAATTACCACTGGGAGAAGAAAAGCACCTGCAGCGTGGCCTAGAGGATTTAGAACAAGGAATTACCACTGGGTCCAGGGAAGCGCCTGCAGCATTGGCTAGAGGACTTAGACACTCCCACCCACACCAGAGGGAAACCGGAGGATAGGGGACCCCATCTTAGGTAAGCATAAGTAAGTAATTTTTTTCCAATTAAAGTGCCATCGGGGGCCCGACTTGGGGCCCCCTGCATGGCAAAGGGTGCAGTGGCCATGCCCGGGGGACACTGGTCCCCTGTCCTGGCCATTGGGGTGGTGGGCATGACTCCTGTATTTTCTAAGACAGGAGTCATGTGGTATGGATGGTTTTGTGTCAGAAAAGGATGCTAGGCTGGTTAGAGGCATTTGTTTTTTGCCTCTAACCAGTCTAACGTAATTTTTGGGTGCAAACCCCCCTACTCCCATACCTGCAGCCCCACCTGGCTAACGTAATTTTTTTTACGCTAGCCCACCCTTTGCACCGGCTTGCGGCCCTTCATAAATATGGTGCCCGGCTGATGCTAAGAAATGACGCAAGCCGGTGCTAAACTTTTTGGTGCAAAACTGCGTTAGTGCAGTTTTGCATCAAAAAGTATAAATATGCCCCTTAGAATGAAGATATACCACTGGGACCAGGGAAGCAGCTAGCAGCACTGCCTGGAGAATTTAGAGTGAGGAATTACTGACGGAACCAAAGAAGCAGCTTGAAGGATTGTCTAGAGGACTTCGGATGAGGAATTACCAATGGGACCAGAGAAGGAGCTAACAGCACTTCCTAGAGGACTAAGAATGAGGAATTACCACTGGGACCAGAGAAGGAGCTGCAGCACTGTCTAGAGGATTTAGACTGAGGAATTACCACTGGGATCAGAGAAGGAGCTGTATCACTGTGTAGAGGACTTAGAATGAGGAATTACAACTGGTACCAGAGAATCAGCTGCAGCATTGTTTACACGACTATGAATGCGGAATTTCCACTTGGACCAGAGAAGCAGCTAGCAGCACTGTCAAGAGGACTTAGAATGAGAAATTACCACTGGGACCAGAGAAGCAGCTAGCAGCACTTCCTAGAGGTCTTAGAATTAGGAATTGCCTACTGGACTAGAGAAACAGCTTGCAGCATTGTCTAGAGGACTTAAAATGAGGAATTACCAACAGGACCAGAGAAGCAGCTTGGAGCATCCCTAGAGGACTAAGACTGAGGAATTATCACTGGGACCAGCAAAGCAGCTGTAGCACTGTGTATACAGAGCTAAGGATGAGGAATTACCACTGGGACCAGAGAAGCAGCTAGCAGCACTGCCTAGAGGACTTAGAATGGGGAATTACTGATGGGACCAGAGAAGCAAATATCATTGTCTAGAGGAGTTAGAATGGGGAATTACCAATATGACCAGAGAAGCAACTAGCAGCACTTCCTGGAGGACTGAGAATGAGGAATTACCACTGGGATCAGGGAAGCAGCTACAGCACTGTGTAGAGAGAGGACTTAGTATGTAGAATTACCACTGGAACCTGAGAAGCAGCTGCAGCATCGTCTACAGGAATGAGAATGAGGAACTACCACTGGGACCAGAGAATCAGCTAGAAACACTGTTTAGAGGACATAAAATGAGGAATTACCACTGGGACCAGAGCAGCAGCAATGTCTCAGACTTAGAATGTGGAATTACCACTGGGATCGCAGAAACATTGGCAGCATTCCCTACAGGACTAAAAATGGTGAATTACAACTGGGACCAGAGAAGCAGCTAGCACCACTGTCAAGCGGTTTTAGATTGAGGAATTAGCACTGAGACCAGTGTAGCAGCTAGCAGCACTGCCTAAAGGACTAAGAACGAGGAATTATCTATCACTGGGACCAGATAACTACCTGCGCAATGTCTAGAGGACTTAGAATGAGGAATTACCATTAGAATGAGGAATTACCACTGGGATCAGAGAAGCAGCTGCAGCATTGTCTACAGGAATAAGAATGAGGAATTACCACTGGTACCATAGAAGCAGCTGCAGCATTGTCTACAGGACTATGAATGCGGAGTTTCCACTTGGACCAGAGAAGAAGCTATGAGCACTGTCAAGAGGATTTAGAATGAGGAATTGCCACTGGGATCATAGAAGCAGCTACAGCATTCCCTTTAGGACTAAGAATAAGGAATTACCAACAGGACCAGAGAAGCAGCTTGGAGAACTCCCAAAAGGACTAAGAATGAGGAATTATCACTAGAACCAGAGAAGCAGTTATAGCACTGTCTAGAGGACTTAATATAATGAATTACCACTGGGGCCTGAGAAGCAGCTGCAGCATTGTCTACAAGACTAAGAATGGGTAATTACCACTGGGACAAGAAAAGCAGCTAGCAGCACTGTCTAGGGGATTTGAAATGATGAATTACCACTGGAACCAACACCAAAGAAGCAGTTAGCAGCACTGCCTAGAGGACTTAGAATGAGGAATTACCGATGGGACCAGAGAAGCATCTTGCAACATTTTCTAAAGGCCTCAGAATGAGGAATTACCACTGGGACCAGAAAAGAAGCTACAGCACTATGTATAGGACTTAGAATGAGGAATTACCACTGGGACCAGAGAAGCAGATGCATCACTGTGTAGAGGATTTAGAATGATGAATTACCACTGGGAGCAGAAAAGCACCTGCAGCATTGTCTAGAGGACTTAGAACAAGGAATTACCACTGGGTCCAGAGAAGCACCTCCAGCATTGGCTAGAGGACTTAGAATGAGGAATTACCACTGGGACCACAGAAGCAGCAAGCAGCACTGCCTAGAGCATTTAGAATGAGACATTTCCGACGGTTCCAGAAAAGCAGCTTGCAGCATTGTCTAGAGGGCGTAGAATGAGGAATTATCGATGCGGCCAGAGAAGCAGCTAGCAGCACTTTCTAAAGGGCTAATAATGAAGAATTACTTCTGGGGCCAGAAAAGGAGCTAGCATTACTGTCTAGAGAACTTAGAATGAGGAATTACCACTGGGACCAGAAAAGCAGCTAGCAGCACTGCCTAGAGGACTTGGAATGAGGAACTATCAACAGGACCAGAGGAACAGCTTGCAGCATTGTCTAAAGGACTTAGAATGATAAATTACCAACTGGTCCAGAGAAGCAACTAGCAGCACTTTTGAGAGGACTAAAAATGAGTAACTACTACTGAGATCAGAGAATGAGCTGCAGCACTGTCTAGAGGATTTAGAACGAGGAATTACCACTGGGATCAGAGAAGCAGCTGCATTAGTGTCAACAGGACTAAGCATGAGGAATTACCACTGGGACCATGTAAGTTGCTGCACCATAGTCTACAGGACTAACAATGAGGAATTACCATTGACAGCAGCAGCACTGTCTAGAGGACTTAGAATGAGGAATTACCCCTGGTATCATAGAAGCAGCTACAGCATTCCCTATAGGACTAAGAATGAGAAATTACCACTCGGACCAGAGAAGCAGCTAGCAGCACTGTCTAGAGGTTTTAGAATGAGGATTTACCACTGGGAACAGAGAAACAGCTAGCAGCACTGCATAAAGGACTAAGAATGAGGAATTATCACGGGACAAGGGAAGCAGCTGTAACACTGTCTAGAGGACCTAGAATGAGGAATTACCACTGGGAACAGAGAAGCAGCTGCAGCATTTTGTACAGGACGTAGAAGGAGGAATTACCAACGGGACCAGCGAAGCAGCTGGCAGCACATCCTAGAGGACTATGAATGAGGAATTACGACGGGGACCAGAGAAGCAACTAGCACCATTGCCTCGAGTACTTAGGGGCATATTTATACTCCATTTGCACTGAATTTGCATCATTGTTTTTACGCAAATTTGGCGCAAACCTATCTTCATATTTTTATTTTGACGTTAGACACGTCAAAATATTGGAGTTTGCACCGTTTTCAACCTTGTGTCAATGAGATGCAAGGTAGGCGTTTCCATCTAAAAAATTGTGCTAACCCCATAGCCCCATATTTTCCCCCGTGCTAAAATGACACATAGGTGGGAGGAGGGGCTATATAAAGGTACAGAGCTTGCTTTGCACCATTATTTAACGCCTGGGTCAGACCAGGCTTTAGGGGACCTGTGGACCCATTTCCATGGTTAAACACCATGGAATGGGTGCACAGGTGCCCTCCTTAAGCCCCAGGGACACCCCCACCCACACCAGACGGACACCGAAGGATGGGGGACCCCATCCCAGGTACGTAGGGTAAGTATAGGTAAGTAATTTGTTTTTCAATTAAAGTGCCATCGGGGGCCCAACTTGGGGCCCCTGCCTGTGCTGGCCATTGGGGTGGTGGGCATGACTCCTGAATTTTCTAAGCCAGGAGTCATGTGGTGTGGATGGTTTTGCGTCAAAAAATTACGCTAGGCTGGTTAGAGGCATTTTTTTGCCTCTAACCAGCCTAATGCAATTTTTTGGTGCAAAACACCCGACTCCCATGCCGCCAGCCCCACCTGGCTAATGTCTTTTTTTTTTTACGTTAGCCCGCCCTTTGCACCGGCTTGCGCCACCCCATAAATTTGGCACCCGGCAGATGTTAAGAAATGGCGCAACCTGGTGCTAAACTTTGTGGTGCAAAACTGCGTTAGTGCAGTTTTGCATCAAAAAGTGTAAATATACCTATTAGAATGAATATTTAACACTGGGACCAGAGAAGCAGCTAGCAGCACTGCCTGGAGGACTTAGAATGAGGAATTACTGACGGAACCAAAGAAGCAGCTTGAAGGAATGTCTAGAGGACTTAGAATGAGGAATTACCAACGGGACCAGAGAAGCAGCTAACAGTACTTCCTAGAGGACTAAGATTGAGGACTTACCACTGGGACTGGAGAAGGAGCTGCAGCACTGTCTAGAGGACTTAGACTGAGGAATTACCACTGGGACCAGAGAAGCAGCTGCATCACTGTGTAGACGACTTAGAATGAGGAATTACCACTGGTACCAGAGAAACAGCTGCAGCATTGTCTACAGGACTATTAATGCAGAATTTCCACTTGGACCAGAGAAGCAGCTAGGAGCACTGCCAAGAGGACTTAGAATGAGAAATTACCACTCGGACTGGAGAAGCAGCTGCAGCATTGTCTACAAGACTAATAATGAGGAATTATCACTGGTATCAGAGAAGCAGCTGCAGCATTGTCTACAGGACTATGAATGCTGAATTTCCACTTGGACCAGAGAAGCAGCTAGGAGCACTGTCAAGTGGACGCAGAATGAGAAATTGCCACTGGGACCAGAGAAGCAGCTAGCAGCACTTCCCAGAGGACTTAGAATGAGGAATTACCTACTGGACCAGAGAAGCAGGTTGCATCATTGTCTAGAGGACATAAAATGAGGAATTACCCACAGGACCAGAGAAGCAGCTTGGAGCATCCCTAGAGGACTAAGTATGAGGAATTATCACTGGGGCCAGAGATGCATCTGTAGCACTGTGTATACAGAGCTAAGGATGAGGAATTACCATTGGGAACAGAGAAGCAGCTGCAGCATTGTCTACAGGACTAAGAATGAGTAATTACCACTGGGACCAGAAAAGAAGCTAGCAGCACTGCCTAGAGCATTTAGAATAAGGAATTACCGATGGGATGAGAAATGCAGCTTGCAGCATTTGTTTAGAGGCTTTAGAGTGAGTAATTACCACTGGGACCAGAGAAGCAGCTATAGCACTATGTAGAGGACTTTGGATGAAGAATTACCACTGGGACGAGATAAGCAGCTGCAGCATTGTCTACAGGACTAAGAATGAGGAATTAACGCTGGACCAGAGAAGCAGCTGCAGCACTGTCGAAAGGACACAGAATATGGAAATACAACTAGGATCAGAAGAGCAGCTTCAGCATTCTCTAAAGGACTAAGAATGAGGAATTACCACTGGGACCAGAGAAGCAGGTACCACCACTTCCTAGAGGTTTTAAATGAGTAATTACCACTGGGACAAGAAAGGCAGCTAGCAGCACTCCCTAGAGGACTTAGAATGAGGAATTTCCATCAGGACCAGAGAAGCAGCTTGGAGCACTCCCTAGCGGACTTAGAATGTGGAATTACCACTGGGACAAGAGAAGCGGCTGGCAGCACTGTTTAGAGGACTTAGATAGAGGAATTACCACTGGGACCAGAGAAGCAGCTGCAGCACTGTGTAGAGGAGTTAGAATGAGGGATTACCACTGGGAGCAGAGAAGCACCTGCAGAATTGTCTAGAGGACTTAGAACAGGGAATTACCACTGGGTCCAGAGAAGCACCTGCAGCATTGGCTAGAGGACTTAGAATGAGGAATTTCCAATAGGACCACAGAATAAGCACTGCCTAGAGCATTTAGAATGAGGAATTTCCGACGGTTCCAGAAAAGCAGCTTGCAGCATTGTCTAGAGGGCTAAGAATGAGGAATTACTGACAGGACCAGAGAAGCAGTTTGCAGCATTGTCTAGAGGATGTAGAATTAGGAATTACCAACGGCCAGAGAAGCAGCTAGCAGCACTGTCTAGAGGATTTAGAAAGAGGAATTACCACTAGGACCAGAAAAGCAGCTAGCAGCAATGCATAGAGGACTTGGAATGAGGAACTACCAACGGGACCAGAGAAACAGCTTGCAGCATTGTCTAGAGGACTTAGAATGAGAAATTACCAACTGGTCTGGAGAAGCAACTAGCAACACTTTCCAGAGGACTAAAAATGAGGAACTACCACTGGGATCAGAGAATGAGCTGCAGCACTGTCTAAAGGACTTAGAATAAGGAATTACCACGGGGACCAGAGAAGCAGCTGCAGCATTATCTACAGGATTAAGAATGAGGAATTGCCACTGGGACCGGAGAAGCAGGTAGCAGCACGGAACTAAGAGGACTTAGAATAAAGAATTACCACTGGGAAGCAGGTAGGAGCACTGAACTAAGGGGACTTAGAATAAGGAATTACCACTGGGACCAGAGAAGCAGCTATCAGCACTGCCTAGAGGACTTACAATGAGTGATTACCAACAGGACTAGAGAAGCAGCTTGCATCATTGGCTAGAGGATTTAGAATAAGGAATTACCACTGGGTCCAGAAAAGCATCTTGCAGCATTGTCTACAGGATTAAGAATGAGCATTTACCACTGGGACCTGAGAAGCAGCTGCAGCACTGTTTAGAGGACTTTAGAATGAGGAAGACTGAAAGTGGATAAGTGAGTGTCTTCCGGTGTAAAACATGCACAAAGAGCCAATTATTTCAAAAACAGCAGTGGAGGGAAAAGTGTCTTGGAAAACATCAATTAAGCAGAGACACAAGAACAAACCAAACCTGAAACCTTCAGTGGATTTCTAAACATGGTGTTTTCGCTGGTGTGGTGTGAACACATTGCTATAGACAACCAAAATAACACTAAGGCTGCAATGCTCAGATGGAAGGAAAGAGGAGGGGCCATCACACACCGTAACAGAAGGAAGCATGAACACACATGAACATAATGTGATGGCCAACAAAAAGTTTCTTAGTGAAATCGCCTGGAAAGGAACTAAGCACACAAAGAATGGACCTTTAGAAAAATGCACCATTAAAAAGGAAGCATTTAAGACAAGTACAACAAAGAACGAATGGCAATAGTGGGTGTGGTTAAAGCCTACAGACTGAATACGGTATGTCTTGCAGACAGCACATGGCTGCTGCCTAGGCTCGACCTATAAACCAGTGCAAAAGTGATTTTCTTTTAACAAAATATTGTAAATAGAAAGCAGCTTGGAGAGGAATTCAATCAATGCCAAAGACAGTCAGTCACACAACCTGAGAGAGAGCAATGTGGATTGGGGTAAAGAAGCATATGGGAGAGAGAAAGCAATAGGGTGGTTAGACAGCAATGTGCAGAGCAGGAGGGATGTTTTGGGGAGGTGGGAAGAGAAGCATACAACCTAGACATCAGAGAACATGCAATCTCATGGTATACTTTCTCACAAAAGAAAAATATGGTTCCCAGAAAGTGAGCACATCTAGAAGAATAGAAGCAGCTAGTCAGAGATATGGTAAAGAGACTATGCTCCACAAGATGGACAACACGTGCTAGATGGGTTAATAGATTTAAGGCCAGCCAATAGAAAACAAGAAAACGTGAATGACAAAAGGCAAAGTTAATGGTAGGTAATGGGAGGAATGAATGCCTAGGTCATCTTTCAGCATGTCCCCAAGAAGTCTTTGACAACCAGACAGCTATGTTGTCTGGTAGGATTCGATCTAAAATGTAGTAACTGAACTGATTACATTCCTTTTTAGTCTATTAAAGTTTATATTTATCGACCTCTCCCTGCATACAGAAATGATACACCGCAATGTGCATCAATAAACCTTCAATTTTTTCTTCATGTTCGACTATGTTTGTGGGGTTAAATTAAGTTATAACAAATTGGGTATTTGCAAGAAGGCTGGAAGGGAGCATCTTCCAGTTCATAATGTGACTGTTAGGCAAAAAGTGTAAGGTTACAATTTAATGGTTGACCTAAATAACCGATTTTAACAAAAAACAAACAAAAAAATCTTTCTTCGAATACATGCATTACACTTAACAAACTGTAATGCTCCTAATAGCCACTAGATGATAGCATGGTATAACTTATCTGTTATTTTCCGCACATTTAGTAGAACATGTTTCAAGTATATGTAGGGCTATAATTGTAAAACAATTTCTCCAGAAACCCATGAAAATGGGGGTCATGTTTTAACAGAGACAAGGGGATGGAGTCACGAGGAGCGGATTCATGAAAAGCAGAATCTGGCAGTCATTTTATGCATTTATATTATAAAGGTCTGCCGCAAAGAAATTGGCAACAAGTACAATTGTGACAGTAAATCTGTTCTAGTTTACTTAATTGGTCACAAAGAGGCTGCATTTTAAAATAGTCTACAGGATTAAGACACCTGCTTCAGATATTCTTGTGTGTTCAGCAATTTAAAGAGGATTTTAATAATGTTAGTAGTACTCTAGTGATTGATGCAGTTCCGGAAGAGGTCTATGTTTTGTCCAGTCACAATTTTGACTCATAAAGCAGCATAGAGACACACATGCCAACGGACCCGATTCAGTAGAGACTCACGATTTCTATCGCAAGAAGTGCTTTTTGTAGCCGTCTCCCACCTAAAATTGCCTCTGCAACAATGTCAATGGGAAAAATACATTCACCCACTTTTTATTTCAAAATCTCCCACTTTCTAGTTGAAAAAGTTGGCATGTACTTAGATGGTTAATGTGCCTGGGGCAAGCTCATTGTGTATCATGCAGATCACAGATGTGTATTTTGTGTAGATAGGCAAGTGGGTTACTACTTTTGACCTAGAGGTTCTTTTGTTACTTCCTGTTCATAAGCTGCTTTTGCTATGAATCGGCGTCAAAAAGCCGCATGCAAACTGCAAGTCATGGGTGTATACTTATTGTTGTCTTTCTTAATCTGTTGAGATTCCAAGGCCCGTATTTATACTTTTTTTAGCGCCGCATTTGCGCCGCTTTTTGGCGCAAAACGGCGCAAACCTACAAAATACAATGGCATTTTGCAAGTTTGCGCCGTTTTTGCGTCAAAAAACGACGCAAATGAGGCGCAAAAAAAGTATAAATACGGGCCCAAGTTTGCAAAGAAGGGCGCCTTGTTAGCTCAGAGAACCCGAATCACTGCGTTACATTTTAAATCCTGACTGTGTTCTCCCAACCATGCACTGTTAACATATACTGCCTACAAGTACGGACGAAATGTGACTCATACATCTTAAAATTCTCATTATCTTTTGTAACAATTCCTGTACATTGATTTACACATTTGGGCCCGTATTTATACTTTTTGACGCTAAACTGCGCTAACGCAGTTTAGCGTCAAAAAATTTTGCGCCGGCTAACGCCATTCTGAAGCGCCATGCGGGCGCCGTATTTATTGAATGGCGTTAGCCGGCGCAAGCAGACCGGCGCTGCCTGGTGTGCGTGGAAAAAAACCACGTACACCAGGCAGCACCGGCGTTGGGAAAAGTGGCGCTAGGGCGTCTTAAAAATGGTGCAAGTCAGGTTGACGCAAAAAATCGCCTCCACCCGATTTGCGCCATTTTTAACGATGCCCAGACGCCATTTACATGACTCCTGTCTTAGTAAAGACAGGAGTCATGCCCCCTTGCCCAATGGCCATGCCCAGGGGACTTATGTCCCCTGGGCATGGTCATTGGGCATAGTGGCATGTAGGGGGGCACAAATAAGGCCCCCCTATGCCACCCAAAAAAAAAAAAAAAAAAGCATTTATACTTACCTGAACTTACCTGAATGTCCCTGGGATGGGTCCCTCCATCCTTGAGTGTCCTCCTAGGGTGGGCAATGGTGGCAGGGGGGGTCCCTGGGGGCAGGGGAGGGCACCTGTGGGCTCATTTTGAGCCCACAGGCCCCTTAACGCCTACCCTGACCCAGGCGTTAAAAAGTGGCGCAAATGCAGGGTTTTTTGACCCGACCACTCCCGGGCGTGATTTTTGCCCGGGAGTATAAATACGACGCATTTGCGTCGCCGTCATTTTATTAGACGGGAACGCCTTCCTTGCATCTCATTAACGCAAGGAAGGCGTTCACGCAAAAAAATGACACTATTTGCCCATACTTTGGCGCTAGACGCGTCTAACGCCAAAGTATAAATATGGCGTTAGTTTTGCGCCAAATTTGCGTCGAAAAAAACGACGCTAATTCGGCGCAAACGGAGTATAAATATGCCCCTCGATTTTTTTTGTCTCTTTGTGTGTGACATAAAGCACTCTGACACCATACACTCTGAGTAACGTAATAAAAGAGAAAGTAGCAAGTGCCATTTAAATCGCTATTTGTGTAAGTCCTCATGCACAAAGATGCATCTGTCAGTTTTACAGTGCGTGCACATTTCTTCAATGGAGAGGGTGTGAGAGCTCAACAAAGTCAAAACATCTCTTCAAATCATAGGCTCATATTTAGGAAAAATGATGCACAACTGCGCTGGCGTTTTTTTAACGCTGCTTAACGACTTCCCTGAGCACCATGCGTGTGCCGTAGTTATAAAATGGTGCACCAAGGCGGAAAGAAAAGGTTACCCTAAAAAAAGAAAAATTACGCTAACCTGTGCAACATGTCGTAAAGAAAAATTACACTGATGCTGCAAAGTGGTACTATCATGTGTTGCAGCACTTTTGTTTTACGCTAAACGTACCAGTGCCATTTTAGTGTCAAAAGCATAAAAAAGGCAGCTAAAATGCAAAACAAGTCAGGAGGACTCAAGCTGGAGAATGCAGGATAGGATAGACCCCAGAGAGACCCCAATGAGCCCTGTACAAGCCAGGATGGACAGGCAGACTCACAGGAGAAGGGGAAAAGGAATAGGAAGTGTTGCTTCAGTGAGGAGGAGAACAACATCTTGATCACAGAGGTGACGGAGCACCAACACCAGCTCTTCGTCACCTCTAAATTGCCAATAGTTAGGAAGGAGGCCATATGCCAGTCAGTAGTAGATAAAATCAACAGTGTGGCTGAGGTCAAGAGGACTGTGATTGATTGTAAAAAACTCTGGAATGATTGCAAGCGCAAAACTAAAGAGAAACTGGCCAGCAACCGAAAGACAACACTGCAGACTTGAGGTGGAAGTCCGGCACCCCAAGAGCAGGTGAAGGAGGAGTTGGTGATAGGGGTCCACACATAGACAAGTTTGAAAATTGTATGTCGGTGCTTATGCCACCACATGTGTGTTGTAAAAGTGATGGAAGGGGGTGAGCTGTCATCATGCATCCTCCGTGTTACCTTGAGACATGTGTTCTGCATCCTGCAACACTCATTGTAAAGATCAACCTCCACTTGTGTATGTGTTCAGACAGGAAGGTCTCCCTTACAGCACAACACCACTCATCCTTGCCAAGCAGCTCTCTTTGCAGGATGGAATGCAAGGATGCTGTATTTCTGGACTGAGTGTCATTGTGCAGGAAGGGAGATCACACTTACAACACCTGTGTGGTTTGTGAAGGTTCAGACACTAACTCAGGAACCATGAGCTGCTAATGCAACTGATTTGGTATGCTTCCATTGGTGTTGTGTTGAAAATTCCCAAACAACACCTATGGTATGCAACTGTCACACAGTCGACTTAATGATAGGGGAACATATACAGAAGCCCATTATAAGTCAAGCAAGGTGGGTGTAAAAGACTGGGAAATGGAGACTGGCAGATTGTGCTAATGAAGAGTTAAAATAAAAACAGTGTGCCACCAGGGGCCTATAAATGAGGGCCTTGATGTGTGGCCCTGCACCAAGTAACTAATGCACCAGGATCAAGGACCTGATGCCTCATGTCAACAGCTACTATAGTTCATGACTGACATTTCACTATCCCATTTCAGAGGATGACCCCTTACCACCTGCTGCGCTGCCTGTCCTGGATTTCTCTGATGAAGTGGATGACCACCTGCAGACCATCAATGCCGACACTCTCTAGGACATCCTGGGTGCCATCCAGACACTATTTCCTGCTGCAGGGAGCATCCACAGCATTGCTGGGTCTCCAAATGACAAACCCAACAGACAACACACATCACTAGCCAGCCCAGACACGGCCCTGGACTCAAGTGACCCAGACATCATCTCCAAAAAACAGTTGTAGGAGTCTAGCGGGAAATGGCACAGCAGGTGCGGGTGGGAATGGAGACCATGGTGGGCAGCCCAGAGGCAGATCAGAGGTGCCTCAGTCCGAATAAGGACAACTCTGCTGCCATCAGAGGCACCAAGTCTCTGCTATGTGGACTCCAGCAGTCCCTGACTGACATAGCTGGTGTCCTGAGGCAGAGGCTTGAATAAAGTCCCTCCCAAACTGGCACCAGTGTGATTAAAAACAGGCTGGGGGCTATCAAAACTGTTCCATCCCTGCAGTGGATGCTGGCCTCCCTCAGTGACAACATGGCTGCCTACCACTGTGACATTGTTGCTGTGTTGGATAACCAGCAGTTCGCCCTTGCTGCAGTGATGCCTTTCATTTTTCCATTAATGACAGCTGGCGGGACTGTAAAATCCACATCTCCAGCCCCTGATGTGTGTGTGCCTTCCTCCACTTCAACTCCAGAACCACCCGGGCACTGGTGGCACCTCACACATCAGAGGATGAAGATGTGGAAGGTGCATCATTCACCCATAAAAATACACAATAGCTACAGTGTGTGGCACATGGACAATATCTTCTTAGTTCTGTGCCTGAGATCATACCAGTATTGTAGCAACTGGCAATGTCCCCTCTTCACTCTCCTACTGTTGACTTATTATGCATGGACTGTTATTGTGGCCAATCCTACCTATTGGCAATGTGATCACCTTCTCACTGATGCACTTCTCTCCTACACGTCTCATGACATGCCCTCCCCCCGACTATGACTGGACATCCAATGGCTTGGGGTCAGAAACATAACTTGCACATGTAAATAAAAGGAATTTGTGTCTGGCGCAGTAACTGTTTGTACTGTATGCATTATGATAAGCCAATACACTGAGTACTTACCAAAAGGAAATGCATGGCTTTGTGTCAGACACCAAGCCATACGCAATGACTGAAACATGATAGAGGTAACTGATAGCTTTGTGGACTGGTAAGTCATTTCTGAGTCTCTCAAGCATGTCATGTAACAGGTAGCAAGCATGTATTGTGAAGGCTTGTATCTGGTACTACACAAGTGTCTGGGCACCAGTACAACATTGATGTGACAACCAAATGATACATGCGTAAGACTGTGCGGGGCAGCCTTGAGTGGCCGAATATCAACTTTCAATTTACAGGGTGTGCAATAACAACAACTTCTAAAAAGATGCAAGTCTCATTACCTACCAACCCAAATAAATGTTGTAAGATGACCTGTTTTGGGATGTGTAACCATGCACAGCCAGAGTGTCACCTACATTGCTGAAAAATGCCTTGAGTATCTGATGTGATACCATTGCCAAACTGACAGCTACTTGGACCAAAGGCATGTGTCTAACCTGACCTGTGCAGACATGGTACAACCCAGGCCTTAAATCAGGATGGAGACCAAATAGTGGTTAATACCTAGGTTTAATAATACAAAAAACCTCGCCTGAAAAACTCTATACTTACTAACTTACCAACACTAACCTAACCTAAACTAACTTATCTAAACCTATCAGCTAACTTATCTTATCTTAACTTATGCAATACATGTAATGCCACATGATAAAAATCAACCCCCCATAAGAGACAAAAGTATACAATGACAACACTGACTACAGCTCAACATTGACTAACTAAACATATAGCCTAAACAATGATATATGTTAGCTTTTTCTTTAATGTATACATATACCCCACAGAAAGACCCCAAAACTTGCAAGAACAGTAGAAACCCAAAAACCGAGCTCCTAAGAACAAAAACTATGGCGGTCATTCTGCCGAATGGCCGCTCTGCGGTCAGGAGACCGCAGCGGCCATTCTGGCTTTCCCGCTGGGCCGGCGGGCGACCGCCAAAAGGCCGCCCGCCGGCCCAGTGGGAAAGCCCCTGCAACGAGGAAGCCGGCTCCGAATGGAGCCGGCGGAGTTGCAGGGGTGCGACGGGTGCAGTGGCACCCGTCGCGATTTTCACTGTCTGCAAAGCAGACAGTGAAAATCTGTATGGGGCCCTGTTAGGGGGCCCCTGCACTGCCCATGCCAGTGGCATGGGCAGTGTAGGGGCCCCCAAGGGCCCCACAACACCCGTTCCCGCCATCCTGGTTCTGGCGGTGAAAACGCCAGAAACAGGCTAGCGGGAAGGGGGTCGGAATCCCCATGGCGGCGCTGCAAGCAGCCGGTTCCCCTTTTCTGACCGCGGCTTTACCGCCGCGGTCAGAATAGCCCTGGAAGCACTGCCAGCCTGTTGGCGGTGCTTCCGCTGCCCTCCGCCATGGTGGTCAGAGACCGCCAGGGTTGGAATGAGGGCCTATGTCCTAAAACTATCCTACACTGCTAAAAATGCTAACCCTACCTATCTAAAAATCCAACTATTAAGAACTTATTAAACAAGGGGAAGGGAAGATATGCTACACAAGGTAGGGTCCAAAGTTAGGGTCGGGCTTCCATGGAACGGAGCATTTTGTAGATTTTGTCTGTCTTTCACTCTAATTTGGCCATTCGCAAATTCATGTCAGCCATACCCTGCCACATTTCTTGCTCGAATGAATGTATGTGCCCTGAGTGGTGGTCCTGGCTGGGGATGTTATGGCAATGGTGCTGGCTGCCTTGAATAGAAGGTGCAGAACTTTCAGTGCCACCCCGCCCTTCTTCTGTGACTTGGCTGGTATGTGGGTGCTGGTTTCTGGTTGTTTTGGTGGTCCACCAAGGGGAAATGTCTGCCATGACCCAGATGTTTTTACGCACGTGTAACGCCGGCCCATATGACTTAGGCCCTGATTTATAATTTTTGGAGCAAAACTGCACTAACGCAGTTTCGCACCAAAAGGTTTAGCACCGGCTTGCAACTTTTCTGTGCACCAGCCGGTCACCATATTTATGGAATGGTGCAAGCCGGTGCAAAGGGTAGGTTAGCGTAAAAGAAATGACGTTAGTCGGTTGGGGCTGGTGGTATGGAAGAAGGGGATTTTGCACCAAAAAATGACTTTAGACAGGTTAGAGTAAAAAAAAAAAAAAAAAAAGACTCTAATCTGCCTAGAGTCATTTTCTGACGCAAAACCATCCATACCACATGACTCCTGTCTTAGAAAAGACAGGAGTCATGCCCACCATCCCAATAGCCAGCACAGGGAGCCAGGGTCCCCTGGGCATGGCCATTGCACCCAGTGCTACGTAGGGGGTGCCCATTTCAGGGCCCCCAATGGCACTTTAAAAAAATTAATAAAATACTTGCCTGTACTTACCTATACTTTTCTAGGATGGGATCCCCCATCCTCTGCTGTCCCTCTGTTGTGGGTGGGGGTGTTCCTGAGTCCTGGGGAGGGCACCTGTGGGCTTATTCCATGGTGTTCCACCATGGAAATAGGCTCACAGGCCCCCTAACGCCTGCTCTGACCCAGGTGTTGAAAAAAGGTGCATTTTTGCACTGGAGGATAAATAAGGTACTAGGCCCGTAGGCCCATATTTATACTTAATGACGCAAACCTGCGCCAGCGCAGGTTTGCGGCAAAAAATTTAACGCCGGCTACCGCCATTCCAAAACGCCAGCCGGGGGTCATATTTAAGGAATGACGGTTGCAGCCTGGTCAGCATCAAAATAAATGATGCTGACCAGGCAGCGGAGGCATAGGGAAGACTGGGGTTGTGCGTCAAAAAAATGGTGCAAGTCAGGTTAGAGTAAAAAATATTGGCTCTAACCTGACTTGCGCCATTTTTTGACACACAACCCCCATGGAAATGACTCCTGTCTTAGCAAAGACAGGAGTCATGCCCCCCTTCCCAGGGGACTTCTGTCCTCTGGGCATGGCCATTGGGCACAGTGCCATGTAGGGGGGGCCCAAGTTAGGCCCCCCATGCCACAAAAAAAAAAAATATATATACTTACCTGCACTTACCATGGGAGGGTCCCCCCATCCCTGGGTGTCCTCTAGGGGTGGCTAGGGTGGCAGGGGGTGTCCCTGGGGGGAGGGAAGGCCACCTGTGGACTGCTTCCATAGTCGAAGACCATGGAAATGAGCCCACAGGCCCCTTAACGCCTTCCCTGACCTAGGCGTTAAAAATTGCGCATAACCGGCTCAGCGCCATTTTTTAAGGCCTGCCTCCTCCTGTGCGTCAAAATGACGCGTGAATATAAATAAGGCGCACATACCTTAGAGTCATTAGGAATGCCTACCTTGCATATCATTAGCGCAAGGTAGGTGTCCAAGCTAAAAAATGACTCAAACTCCATGGATTTTGGCGCTAGATGGGTCTAGCGCTAAAGTATAAATATGGAGTTGAGTTTGTGCCGGATTTGCGTAAAAAAAAATTACACAAATCCGGCGCACACAGAGTATAAATATGGGCCAAAGAGGCACAAGCAAGCCAGAAACAAGCACAACAAGCATTTGCAATGCAGTAGGTCTCGCATTAGCGAGAGTTAGAGCTGTTGACGTTGTAAATGATAATAACAACCTCGCATTTGGGACCTTATAAATATTTATCCATGCAGCACATTAAGGCCCATATTTATACTTTTTGACGCAAAACTGCGCTAACGCAGTTTTGCGCCAAAAAAATTAGCGCCGGCTAACGCCATTCTGAAGCGCCATGCGGGTGCCGTATTTATTGAATGGCGTTAGCCGGTGTTAGCCGACCGGCGCTGCCAGGTGTGCGTGAAAAAAAACGACGTACACCAGGCAGCGCTGCGTAGGGAAAAATGGCGTTTGGGCGTCCCAAAATGGGGCAAGTCAGGCTGAGGCAAAAAAATCGTCTTAACCCGATTTGCGCCATTTTTTTTGGGCACCCAGACGCCATCAACATGACTCCTGTCTTAGCAAAGACAGGAGTCATGCCCCCTGGCCCAATGGCCATGCCCAGGTGACTTATGTCCCCTGGGCATGGTCATTGGGCATAGTGGCATGTAGGGGGGCACAAATCAGGCCCCCCTATGCCACAAAAAAAATTAAAAAAAATACTTACCACTACTTACCTTTTCTTCCCTGGGATGGGTCCCTCCATCCTTGGGTGTCCTCCTGGGCTGGGCAAGGGTGGCAGGGGGTGTCCCTGGGGCAGGGGAGGGCACCTCTGGGCTCATTCTGAGCCCACAGGTCCCTTAACGCCTGCCCTGACCCAGGCGTTAAAAAGAGGCGCAAATGCGGGGTTTTTTGCCCCGCCCACTCCCGGGCGTGATTTTTGCCCGGTAGTATAAATACCACACACATGCCTGGGAGTCATTTTTTAAGACGGGAACGCCTACCTTGCATCTCATTAACGCAAGGAAGGTGTTCACGCAAAAAAATGACGCTAACTCCATGAACTTTGCCGCTAGACGCGTCTAACGCCAAAGTATAAATATGGAGTTAGTTTTGCGTCGAATTTGCGTCGAAAAAAACGACGCAAATTCGGCGCAAACGGAGTATAAATATGCGCCTAAACCTTTATCAGAAATAAACTGTGTTTGTGTATTCCTTCATACACTTGGCGTTAGACTGTAATGGTCTGAACAGCCCATAAAGAACACAAAGTACAAATAGCATTTGGAAGAAACATGGTCATATAACCATATATTCAGCCCCTAGAGGTCATAATCACATAAAAAAGAATGATAAAGAACATTACAGTGTAACCATATAACAATAATCAGCCCCATGAGGCATAGTGTAATACACATTTTCAGGCTAGCAGACCTTTTAAATATCATTTAACTGTGGAGTCAGTGGCACAAGGGTGCAGTGCCTCAGTTCATTAGTAGATGTCCCAGTAGATTCAACAGCAGAAGGTGCAGCACCACTGGTTGTGGTTAGATGTCCCTGTAGAGTCAAAAGCAGAAGGTGCAGTACCACTGGGTATGACTAGATGTCCCTGTAGAGTCATCAGCAGAAGGTGCAGTACCACTGGTTGTGACTAGATGTCCCTGTGGAGCCAAAAGCACTCTGAGTATAGTGTCACAGAACACTGCCAGAACTTCTTCAGACATCAAAAGTTCAGAATGTCCCCCAAGCCTGGAAGAAGCTGGAGAAGTACCACGTCCTCAGTGAAATGGCTGAAATATTTATCTATGTTGTACATTAAGGGCCATATTTATACTTTTTGACGCAAAACTGCGCTAACGCAGTTTTGCGTCAAAATAATTAGCGCCGGCTAACGCCATTCTGAAGCGCCATGCGGGCGCCGTATTTATTCAATGACGTTAGCCGGCGTTAGCCGCCGGCGCTGTCTGGTGTGCGTTAAAAAAAACGACGCACACCCGGCAGCGCCGGCGTAGGGGGAAAATGGCGTATGGGCGTCCACAAATGGTGCAAGTCAGGCTGAGGCAAAAAAATCGCCACAAACCGATTTGCACAATTTTTTTACGACGCCCATCCCCCATTGAAATGACTCCTGTCTTAGCAAAGACAGGAGTCATGCCCCCTTGCCCAATGGCCATGCCCAGGGGACTTCTGTCCCCTGGGCATGGTCATTGGGCATAGTGGCATGTTGGGGGGCACAAATCAGGCCCCCCTATGCCACAAAAAAAAATTAAAAAAAATACTTACCTGGACTTACCTTAATGTCCCTGGGGTGGGTCCCTCCATCCTTGGGTGTCCTCCTGGGGTGGGCAAGGGTGGCAGGGGGTGTCCCTGGGGGCAGGGGAGGGCACCTCTGGGCTCATTCTGAGCCCACAGGTCCCTTAACGCCTGCCCTGACCCAGGCGCTAAAATCCGGCACTAATGCGGGTTTTTTAGACCCGCCCACTCCCGGGCGTCATTTTTGCCCGGGAGTATAAATACGACGCATATGCATCGGAGTCATTTTTTAAGACGGGAACGCCTACCTTGCATATCATTAACGCAAGGAAGGTGTTCACGCAAAAAAATGACGCTAACTCCATGAACTTTGGCGCTAGACGCGTCTAACGCCAAAGTATAAATATGGAGTTAGTTTTGCGTCGAATTTGCGTCGAAAAAAACGAAGCAAATTCGGCGCAAACGGAGTATAAATATGCCCCTAAACCTTTAACAGAAATTAACTGTGTTTGTGCATACATTAAAATTAAACTTTCATCAGAAATAAACTCTGCGCATTAGCAGGAGGTGCAATACCACTGGTCATAGCTAGATGTCCTTGTGGAGCCAACTGAGTCAGCAGCACTTATGAGCAATATTCTTCAGTCCTTGAACAGCATAGTACATCACATATCTGCAGACCAAGCAAAGATGTCAGAATATTTTAACAAGGCTCTTAAAACACAAACATCCTTCAGCTGTGAAAACAAAATTCAAACTATAAAAGAGCTTAAATATTCATTGAATGGTGGAAGAGGTTATGATTTTTGTGCCCCATCTAACCTAGTGTGACCTACAAGATGTCCTGGACAGAAAGAGCACATCGTTCTGAATGTTGTGGTGGTGGTCCCATTACCCTAGGACCACCACAGGCTGAGTTATAGCCACAAATGTATTGTAAAAAGAATGCCTGCAAAGCATTATAGGGTGAGTTTCTGTGCATATATTACACCTTTATCAGTAGTAAACTGTGTTTGTGCACTAGCAGAAGGTGCAATGCCACTGGTTGTGGATAGATGCCCCTGTGGAACCTACTTAGTTAGTAGTGCCTTTGGGCAATAAGCATCCTTCAGTCCATGGAGAGTATAGTGCATTATACATTTGCAGGCTAACTGAGACTATCAGAAAAATATTATAAACAAGGCCCTTGTAATACCAATTCTTCTCAGCTGTAGTTATCATAACAAAGTTTGAGCTCTAAGAGAATTTAAATAAGCATTGAATGGTAGAAGAGGTTATGATTTGTGTGTCCCCTCTAACCTACTGTGAGTCACCAGATGACCTGGACAGAAAGCACACATTGTTCTGAATGTTTTGGTGGTGATCGCATTGCCTTAGAACCACCACAGGCTGAGTTATGGGCAAAAATGTGTTGTGAAAGGAATGCCTGCAAAGCATTATTGGGTGAGTTTCCGTGCATACATGAAACCTTTACCAGAAACAAACTGCATTTGTGCATTAGCAGAAGATACAATACCACTGGTCATGTCTAGATGTCCCTGTGATGCCTTGGGGCAATTATCATCCTTCAGCAGTTGAAAAGCATAGTGTGTTACACATTGGCAGACCAATCAAGGATATCAGAACATTATTACAAACAAGGCCCTTATAACACAAACTCCTCTCAGCTGTAGAATACTTATAATTATAACTAATTGTATTATTATTATTTTTTTGTTTAAAAGTTCCAGCGATAAAAAAGTGTAATATGCATTGAGTGGTGGAAGAGTCCCCCTCTAACCAAGTGCGACCCACAAGATGGCCTGGACAGAGAGCACATTGCTCTGAATGTTTTGGTGGTCGTCCCAATACCCCAGGTTCAGCACAGGCTGAGTTATGGGCACAAATGTGTTACACAAGGAATGCCTGCAAAGCATGATGGGGTGAGTTTCCCCGAGTGCAGTGAATATTGTAGTATTGGCTCTCCCGCTGTGCGCGGAGAGCCGCTGTTGAGGATTCATTCCTATGTTGATTCCCTGCTATATAAAGCCACAAAAAATGTACAAAACACACGCAAGACGCAACTACTTGTAAGTACTGATTATGTAAAGTAAGGACCAATTGAAGGACAAACGTGGAAAATGAACCGCACGCGTAAACACGAGTGCTCGTTGACAAACACTGACGAACACGAGAGGCAGGAAACAAAGAAAAATAGTCCGTCCAAGCAGCAGAAAAACATTCCAGGTGTAATTAAACTGTACTTGGCCGGTGCTCCTCAGTCAAGTACAGGAAGTGACGTATCGGCTGCCAAACCAGTTAGGAGGCAGCAAAACAAGAGCCACACTGCCTTCAACCTATAATAAGTGGCAGACAGCGGCAGGCAGAAGCAAATCCCTACACTCATCCAACAGGACTTGCAGACAGTGCATGTGTGCTGTCTAGGCTCGACCTACGAACGAGTTACAAGACAGTCAGAAAACAGGGAAAATGGGGTACAGACAAAAGCAAAAGCCAAAACACACAGAGGCCCACACAAGGGCTAAAACGAAGTGCAGAGAAGGTTAAACAAGGGTTGAAATGAGAATAAAACTGGCATAGAGAAGCACAAAACAAGGGGAAATGGGACACAGACAAGGGCAAAAATGAAGCACAAACAAGGGAAAAATGAGCCCATCATGAAATGTGATCTCAAAATGTACATGTACAAAAAAAGGATTTAGGCACTCGTGTTTATAATGCACTCACTAGTACATACAAGATGGCCTTTGAACACTTGAGCTCACAATGTGCGCTTTACAAAAATCTATTTTGTACAGTGTACATGATCCGGAGTTCAACCTGCTTTCAGTCATCCGGTGGCTCAATGCAGTCTTACATGCTGCGACTGGGCACTCCAGGGGCTCACTTCCAGCCTCGTTTCAGTCTCGAAAGCCTGTACAGAGGGAGCCCCGGAGCTGCTAGGAGCAGGAGTCTTGGATGGCTTGCTGTAGGGTTACCAGAGATGCCTTGTGACCCAAAGCTCACAGCAGCGAAGAGTGTATAACTGGACTGTCTGCCTATCAATATGCTCCCACCCCTCTTGCTGAGCCAGCAGAGGTCCCTCTGTTCACTTTCAAAAAGTGGTCTCTGCAACTTGCATTGAACTTCAATATGATTGGCTGCCAGTGTCATGTGCTTTTCAGTGTGTGTTACACATACTATTCACCATTTCATTCATATCCATATCCCGTTCAGTCAATAAGTTGTGTACCTCAATGTGATTTATATCCAATTTCAGTGATGCACAAATTAATTTCAAGTACATTATTATTTACCTCACTGTTAATTCTATCCATCTCAATATTTGTTATATTTAAATCATTCTCTAATGTTCATTTTTAAAATTAGCTTTTATGTTCTATTAGTTCAATAAAAAACAGTAAACTTTCCAGCACAAGATCACAGTGCAGTATACACATGAAACAACATATCGTGTAATCAGGACCACTGGAATTATGTGATTAATCAGCCACGGCATTTTTTGCATAATTATGGACTAGCCACATTTGGCACGTAATCTACTATCTGCTACATAATCTGCAGGTTTTAGCAAAAACAAATGTTGTTTCTAGCTCAAATAGATCAAAACTTATGAAAACATGGCATCACGTGGTCCTGTGCACTGGAATGTCCTTTAAAAACATTCTTTGGTCATTTGCTTGTTTCACTCAGTTGGTACTAATAAGATGAAATATTTTCACAGACAATCAATCATTCAATCAATCAGTAGATTTGTAGAGTGCTACTTGTCACCCATGAGGGTATCCAGGAGCTGGCAGGGTCCAGTTGATTACCCAAATAACCAGGTCTTCACAGACCTTCGGAACTCTGGAAGAGATGGGGAGGCCCGGATATGAAAGGGTAGCTCATTCAATTACTTCACTGCTAAGTAGGAGAAGAGCGACCTCCGCATCTGCTACTTCGGATGTTTCTGGTGGGTTGATGGAAGTGCAGACAGTGGTTCAAGTAGGCAAGTCTGCAGTTTTGTAGGGTCTTGTTTGCATGGGTCAAGATCTTGAACTAACATCTTTTCTCTACAGGGAGTCAATGGAGTTTCCTGAGGTGAGGCATGATGTGGTTCACCTATGGAGATCCAGGACGAATCTGGCTGCAGCGTTCTATATGGTCTGTAGTCATCAGAGGTAAGCTGCAATCCCTGCATTGAGATCGTTGCCATAGTTTAGTCGGCTCGAGATGAGGGCCTGGGTGATGGTGCATCTTACCTAAAGCTCCACCTAAACTTGGGAACTACCCTGAGGTCTCTGCTTTTTTTTGCATAATTTATGAGGCACTGTAATCCTGTCCTGAAACTGTAAAGATATATACATATGTGTGTATGCACACACACACACATATATATGGATAGATATATATGTATGTTTTTTTATATGTGTATCTATATATATATATATGTATATATATGTATGTGTCTGTGTGTGTATTTCTTAAAATCACCCTTATCTCCTTTCATCTGTACCCACCCCTAAGCCCAAAAATTATCCTTACATCCCTTTACCTCTACCCACCTTTATATCCTAAAATCATCCTTACCTCCTTTTACCTCTAAGCGTACATCAAAAATTATGTTAATTACAACAATACTTACCTGCGTGATAAAGTACTTCGTGACAAATCTAGAAATACTTATCTGCATTGTAAATGGATGCATTTATGCATGAGTGGTAAAGGCTGGTTCCTTGTTTTATATTCGGTTAAATGTGTGGTATTTTAATTTTAGCTAATTCATTTTTACCCATATAATACTCTCTCAGGAAATATAATATTAATTTCAATATTTGACATTCATTTTAAATCAAATCAACAAGTTCAATGCAAGCCATAATAATTTAAACAGGGCTCATATTCATTTAAACATTGCTTGTGTTCATTTTGATATGTGCTTTATTCATTTCAAAGCATACTACATTTATCTCACATAGTTTCATATTCATTTCAGAAAGTGTCATATTCAGGTTAATGAATGTCATATTCATTTTGATATGGGCCATATTGATTTCATCAGGTGTCATATTCATTTTAAAGTGGTGCATATTCATCCTTAACATGTGTCATATTCCTTTCATTGAATGTCAAATTAATTTCAATGGATGCCATATTCACCTTAACACCTGTCATAATAGGTTTAACATGGGTCATGTCCATTTCTACAGATGGGAACAGGGTCAAGGCTGAATTGTACATGGCTCGGTTCAAACGGGGGTAGTATGGTAAGCAAAAGAGTTGAGATGGATTAAACCCAGATCTGTGACTAGGGAGTGAATGTTTGATTGGTTCTGCATTCTATCCATTGCTTGTGTTTTTTTACTTTTGTTGCCCTAAGTGCACTGGGTGTGCCCAGACGTGGTTCTTGGGCTCACTATGCCACTGGATTCAAACTAGCCTGGCTGCTGAAGGGTGATATTCTGAAACTGGTCCCAGGATGCTTGTTTCTGATCCAGGGAGGACCTGGCCTGGCAGTTTGGGCTGTACTGTTCCCATGGGGAATAGGGTTAAGACTGATTTGCATACTTATGTGTTTAAACTGGGGTGGCATAGTGAGCAAAATAATTGATGGATTAAACCCAGACCTGTGACCGGGGGTGAATGTTTGATTGGTTCCGCATTCCATCCATCATTTGTGTTTGTTTGCTTTTGCTACAGAAATGGACATTTGAGATGGGCAGATTCATGCAATATTCATTTTAATGTGTATCATATTAATTTCAAAGCATTCATCTTGACAGGTTTCATTTAATTGCAGCATTGCTCATATTAAGTTAAAGGCATGTTGAATTAATTTCAATGGGGCTTATATTCATTCCAAAGCATTCCATACTCATCTTAGCATGTCATATTCCTTTCAATGGATGTCTCATTCATATTAACACATCATATTAATTTTAACATGAATCATATCCATCATAACACGTATCTTAGTCATGTCAATATGTATCATATTACTTTCAATGCAAGCGCTATTTATTTTGATAAATGTCATGTTCTTTTTAATGTTACATTCATTTTAAAACATGTCAAATTCTTTTTAACAACGTTCATGTTCATTTCAACTCATCATATTTATTTTAACATGTGTTGTAATCCTTTCAATCAATGTTATATTTATTTCAATGGATGTCAGATTCATATTAACACTTGTCATATTAATTTTAAGATGTAACTTATCCATTTGAACAAATATCCTAATAAATTCAATATGTATCATATTAGTTTCAATGTATGCCACATTCAAGTTGACAAATGTCATGAGAATTTTAGCTCTGGTCGTATGCATTTGATGGCATGTCAAACTCAATTCAATGGGGCTTATGTTCATTTCAACACAAACCATACTCATTTTAAATCATCTCCTATTTATTTCTGTATATCTCATATTCATTGCAATCTGGGTAATATTCATTTCAACACAGTTTATATGCATTGCAAAATGTGTAATGTTCATTTCAGTATATGTTATATTATTTCAATGTGCATTATATTCTTTTCAAAATATAAAATATAAATTTCAGTACCTTATATTCATTTCAGTCTGTCATATTCATTTCAATGTGTGTCCTATGTCAGTCATCTCAAGAAATGTCCCATTCCTTTTGATGAATATTGTATTTGTTTCAGTGATTGCTTTATTGTTTACAGTGATGGCCATATTCATTTCATTATGATTGATATATATTTCAGTATATCTCTTATTATTCAATTTGGAGTGTGTGTTATTCATATTATTCACTGAGTAGCATATTCAATCTGCCGTGTTTCATATTTGTTTTGGTTCAAGTCAGATTCATTCCGACAGGTATCATATTTATTTTGGCACATATTACATTAATTTAGGCATGTGTCACGTTCATTTTGCAGAATGCTATGCATTTCAATAGGTGTCCTCTATGGGGAACTGTAATTTTGACATGAACGTCTTCCCATAGTATGGTGGACACACTGTTTGTAAATATTGTCTTCAGAGGGGTGTAGTGTGTGGGCCCTCTTTTTGTCTGCTTGCTCTTCTTTTCTAGTAAATAACACAGGTATTATTGCTTAGTAAACAACACAGGTATTCATACCTATTAACAATTACTCTTTAGTGTGCAAGTACAAATACACTCAGTAAATATGTCATTATTACCTAAAGTTGTGAGCAGATGCCTTGTCTTGTTGGACTGCTGACTCTTGTTGTTTCATACATTGAAGACACGCATTGAAAAGTCACAACAACCAGTTGTTGTCCCGTATTCTGTGCTATGCTGAAAGTCTCTTTCTAGTTCTGTGCTATGCTGAAAGTCTCTTTCTAGTTTAACTTGATTACAAAGTTCCTTTTGTAATAACCTTTCTAGAGTCCGGTTTTGCATGCATGCAAGAATAGAAATGGAACTCAGTCTTCAATCACATAAAAGACAACAATTTTACACAAGAAAAGAAAACCAAGGACACATTTATATTCTAAGTGTTGAATCAGCTTCCTCTGGAAAAGAAAGACAACTTATGCAAAGCAAGATGTCAACCAGACGTTAGCCATTCTGAAATGAAAGCCTATATTAGCCATAGTCAGTCTAAATGTGAATAATAAAAAAACCATACATTGGTGTGCTACGAGTTAATGTCGCTATGGGTGCAAAACACCTTGGGCATAATCAAAAGTTCACACAACATAAGGCAGCAAGTAAAGTTGCTGTGCTGCATTGTATAAATGAGAGAGAGCTGAAAAGCGTCATATCTACTCTTTAGCTATCCCCTAGTTCTGGTTTACTTGTGGCTGCCTAGAGCCATCTCAGGCACCCTTGCATCATTGCATGGATGCCTGCATTATAGGCAGGAGTACTTTTGTTTAGGAAGTGATACCTTCCTACACAAAACATTTCTCCACAAAAAAGACTAAAACTGAACCTAAAGTTTTTACAGGGACAAACCTGGTCCCTGTAGCTGACCTGTGCACCAACGCAGTCAGCTTAACTTTTGACTTTGACCAGGTCTAGCACTACTAGATACCCGTGGTTGGTGTTTGACATTTTTCACAATAGAAAACTCTAAGGAGCACATATACGTCCGTTTTGCAACTCGCAAATGGGTTGCAGCGCTATTTGCGACAGTGCAAAAAGCGAAATGGTATGTACAAATGCCATTTCTGAGTCCCAAATAGCGATGCAACCAATTACCAAATCGCAAATAATTGCAACTGGATTTTGCGATTCGCAAATAGGAAATAGCAAAGCGGACTCAAAAAACCTTATGTACATGGCAGTCGCAATTTGCGACTAGTCGCAAATACGCCATTTTGCACATTCAGATTAACACTGATTCCGAACAGGTGGTAAGCAGATTCAAAATATAAAAGCAGACCCAGAAGGCATCTGGGTTTTCCACAATGGCTACACTCTGCGTGATTGCATGGAGAAGGCGCTTTCCAGGCTGCCCAGCAGAGGAGGAGGAGACGGAGACAGAAGAGGATATACAGAACCAGGCAGACCATATTTCAACAGACTGATGAGGAAATATATGAGAAATATCGACTGAGCAGCACAGTCATCTTATAGCTTATAGAACTGCTAAAACCTCAGCTAGAAAGACAAACCCTGCGCAGTTGCTCTGTCCCCACACATGTGCAAGTGCTGTGCTCACTGCACCTCTTGGCCTCGGGCAGCTACCAGGGGGTGATTATTCATAGTAAATATAAACTTTCAATAGACAAAACATGATCATGTAGACATCATAAGAAGAACCCTTAATCTTCAGAGTGAGAATCTATGACCATTACCACAAGGCCACGGCTGACACTTTACTATCTGGGATTAAAACATAATTATGCTATGCTGCCCAAAGACAACAAGCCATAAGCATGTGCACACTAGGAACAGACCCCTTGACCTTCACCACTAGGCCACAATTGACTATTTATTATGTTGGATCAAAACATAACTAGTGCATCTAGTGCCATATGTAAGTATACTCAGGCACTCACACAACCTAAGAGAGATATCCCTCACAGCAGCAAGATACAGGGTAAGAAATGAACAAAAACAATAAAAGTTTCTCTTATTGGCAATTCAATTTGAAGGAGCCCCCTGCATATTGCTGGCACACAAACTGATATGGCAAAGCATATGATGGTGGTTAACTTATAGCCGTATATATACCTTATTCATAAAGAACACCCTTCTACATCTTCATTTTATGTATAATTTCTCCATTGTTTATTATATACATTAATTTTATATACAAACACACTTATTTATGTAACACAATCATCACCACATATTAATATTGCACCACCAGCCATTTAAAAACACTCTAAGCAAAGAAATTATTTTCCCTTTTAAAACCCTTCAACCAACAATTGTATACAATATAATATCTTTCTCTCATATAGGAGCATATTTACACTTTTTGATGCAAACCTGCACTAACGCAGTTTTTTATCAAAAAGTTTAGCACCGGCTTGCGCCATTCCTGAGTGCCATCCGGGCTCAATATTTATGGAATGGTGCAAGCTGGTGCATAGGGTGGGCTGGCGTAAAAAAAATTACGTTAGCTGTGAGGGGTGGGGTGGCGGTATGGGAGAAGGGGGCTTTGCACCAAAAAGTAACGTTAGGCTAGTTAGAGGCAAAGAAAGTGCCTCTAACCAGCCTAGCGTCATTTTCTGACACAAAACCATCCATACTTAGAAAAGAAAAGAGTGATATCCACTACCCCAATGGCCGGCACAGGGGACTAGTGTCCCCTGAGCATGGCCATGGCACCCTGTGCTATGCAGGGAGCTCCAAGTTGGGCCCTTGATGGCACTTTAATTGAAAAAAAAATACTTACCTGTACTTACCCTGCTTACGTGGGATGGGTGCCCCATCCTCCGGTGTCCCTCTGGTGTGGGTGGAGGTGTTCCTGGGGCTTGTGAAGTGCACCTGTGAACCCATTCCATGGTGTTTAACTATGGAAATGGGACCACAGGTCCCCTAACGCCTGGTCTTACCCAAGCATTAAATAATGGTGCAAAGCAAGCTTTGAACCATTATTTAGCCCCTCCTCCCACCCGTGCATCATTTCAGCACGGGGTGGATAAGTATGGAGCAATGGGGTTAGCACCATTTTTTAGATGGGAACGCCTACCATGCATCTCATAGACGCAGGGTAGGTTCACGCATCTAAAAAATGGTGGAAACTCCAATATTTTTATGTGAGACGGGTCCAACATAAAAATATTTTTGGGGAGTTAGTTTTGCATTGAATTTGCGTGCAAGTGCATAGGCAGTGCAGGGGCCCCCAGGGGCCCCCGACTCTCCCATTCCACCAGCCTTTCCATGGTGGTCCAACGACCATGAAAAGGCTGGCGAAATGGGGACTTGTAATCCCCAGGGTGGCCGCAACCTGGCGGTGTTGGCGGTCCGACCGTGGCGGCTCCACCACAGTCGTAATGTGGTGGTCTGACTACTACCGCGAGTAATGAGGGCCTTGGGCTGTAGTTCCAATGAAATTGAAAGTAGTAGATACACGTCTAAGAGTAGTCAACAACTCACTGAAGGTCTTATTTTGCTTTTGCCTCCTTGTGTTAAAATGACACTGTTCAAGAGGGAACTTATATGGTTAGAAATAATTCTCTAGTCTATCATAGATTCCTCAAAAACATTATATACTTCTCATTTCTCTCAGGTGCCTCTACTTTTGGAAACATTCAGAACACCTCTTGCCCCTCAGAACCCAGACAATGGAGCAAAACTTCCCTTTCTGTGCTTGATTGGCATCAATTGCTAATAAATATGTCACAGACAACTCCTTCCGCCTTCCCTAGGTAAGGGAAGGGCCCCCTTTTTGCTTCATGAATTTCTGCAGAGGTCATCTGCATGTTAAAGCACCAGAAAGTCACATAAAATATAATATGTAAAGGAAAAATGGGAATTGACCCCAAAAATGAATGTACGGTATGTTCATAGTGAAGCTTTACCTCAGGGTAAAATTTGACAAAATATAATTTCGAAATTGACAGGCACAAGATAGATAAATAATGGAAATATATATCTGGTATGTCTGTTCCATTACACCATTGTGAAGCAATTGTCAATGAGGCACCTGGAAGTCATTGGTGCCACATAAAATGCCCCAAGCAGCAGAGGAAAGCAAACCTACAATTGCGTTTAATGGGCAGCACAAGATGGGGGTAAGAATGATATACAGTGACTTGAAATGCCATGTCTGTGAGTTGGTCTGCAGCTTTTGCAGGAAAAACATCTGAAGAGATCCTGCCGCCTCGTCAATATGGATGTCGGCAAAGGCCAGGAATTTTATATTCTTCAAAACTGTAGCCAAGTGGATAAGGCATGCAGGAGCAATAGTCTTAGCTAGATTGGTACCTCCAACCATGAGGCACGTCCCAAAAAAAGCAGCAGCTGCAAAAGAGGAATGCAGGTGCAGGGCACATCCCCGCACAGATAAGCATCAATAGCATCCCACACAGTTTTGCGTACCACAAAGCAACGGCACAGAGTCTTACTCTCCAAAGAGACTATCAACGGAAAACTGTTGGAGAGGGCGCAAAGGACTTTGAGCAATATGCATGCAATGGGCTCTCACATCAGATAACTGCACAAGACCCAAAGTAGCTGTCTTCGTATCCCATCTATAGTGTTCCGTGACAGTCTAGTTGTTTGGAGACCGAGCACGGAACACTGACCTGGAAGGGGAGATACGTATTCCGGGGGAAGCCGGAGGACATATAATAAAGCGGATCGCAGGAGTTTTCAGTTTTTCCCCGCAACTCCAGTTTAACTGCAGCAACTGTGTGCGCGTCTTTAATTATAATGGGTGGCACGAGGCTTGAAATGCACAACAGAACACTGGTGACAAGGATGGTCTCTAGCACACCTTGTCAGCACGCGCTGGACGCAAGATGAGGAACGTAGACCGGGGGAAGGCCAGACCGCCCACAAGGGCACCTGCTGTTGCTGCTGGTTTGGCTACCTATGGTGAGATTGTGAGCCAGTTGCCCAGACAAGTATCCAAATAAGGCGCAGGACACCCAGGTTGGGGGACCATGTGCTGCGCATGAATGACTGCCGGGAAGACGCAGAAGAGCATGCCAAGTTCCACATCAGTGTGACACAAGGACACCAAACCCAGGAGGGAGAGGCAAAGCAAACATCCTACTCCTACACACCCTAAAGAGACACTGCGCCGACAGGAAACGTCAACAGCTTGTGACAGACCACAATGTGAGCGCAGAAGGGGTGCACTGTGACACAGCAGACTGAGAGAGGTGAACCTGAGACAACGAGCACGGATGACGCACTCATTATGGCAGATGAACCAGCGCCAGCCACAGCACACAATGATAGGCGCACTTCCACCATTTTGCGGATCCTGCCACAGCGTCACCTAGATGGAAGGTATGGGTCGGGCGCCTGGAGAACTACTTTGTGGCCACCGTGAGAAGGATGGAGCAGTCAAGAGGTCGTTGCTCCTACATTTTGTGGGTGATGAAATATACAAACTCTTCAGACACCTACCAAACACAGGTGCCCATGACGACTACGACGCAGCGGTGAGGGCTTTGAATGCACATTTCAATCCGCAGCTGAACCTGGATTTGGAAAATTCAAACTACGACAGGCAAGACAGAGAGAAGGAGAGTCCTTCGACCAGTTTTATGCTCGCCTCCGGGAACTAGCAAGTACATGCACCGATGATGATCAACAGAAAGAGGTACAGGCACAAATCATACAGGGATGCAGAAATAAGACACTAAGATAAGCCCATCTTATGGATCAAAAGATGGGCAATTCAGCTGCAACACTATTGCATGGAGGTAGTGTACAAACCAGGGACCAAGAACCCTGCATATTTCCTGTCTCAACACCCTCCGGACCAGACTCAAATCCTCAATCAAGACGAGGCAGACACTGAGGCGCATGTGCACATGCTCACCCAGGGGAGTTGTCCTAAAACACTCAACACGAAGGAGATCTCAGAAGCGATCCTTGAAGACGCTGTGCTGCTGCATGTGAAGTAAGCATTGGAAGGTGGATCATGGCACCATTTCCTCTGGAATACGGACAACTGGACCACAGCTGAATGTGAGCGTTTAACGAAACTATGGAGAGTCCGGAATGAGCTAAGCTCTACATCAGATGGTCTTCTCCGGGGGCACCGGCTAGTAATACCACAACAACTACAAAATCGCATGATCCTGTTAGCACGCTGAGGACATCAAGGAATGATGAAAATGAAAGCGCACATGAGAGAAAAGATGTGGTTCCCTGGATTTGAAGAGGGAGTGGACCAAAACCCAGTCTGTCAGTTAACAGTGATTTTTACGAGAATACAGAGGAATTACTGTACAACTGGCCAGACTCTGTGGTTGCTGATGCTTGCTGGACCGAGGCGAGACACCATCCTCACTGCCCCCGGGCGGAAACCCAACCCCTATGACCCGAAGCAGACACAAGCCAAGAGGAAAGAAGTCAATGATAAGGTGAGCAGAAGAAGGCGGGACAGGGTCATGTAGGGGGGGCCCAAGTTAGGCCCCCCATGCCACAAAAAAAAAATATATATATACTTACCTGCACTTACCATGGGAGGGTCCCCCCATCCCTGGGTGTCCTCTAGGGGTGGCTAGGGTGGCAGGGGGTGTCCCTGGGGGGAGGGAAGGCCACCTGTGGACTGCTTCCATAGTCGAAGACCATGGAAATGAGCCCACAGGCCCCTTAACGCCTTCCCTGACCTAGGCGTTAAAAAATTGCGCATAACCGGCTCAGCGCCATTTTTTAAGGCCTGCCTCCTCCTGTGCGTCAAAATGACGCGGGAATATAAATAAGGCGCACATACCTTAGAGTCATTAGGAATGCCTACCTTGCATATCATTAGCGCAAGGTAGGTGTCCAAGCTAAAAAATGACTCAAACTCCATGGATTTTGGCGCTAGATGGGTCTAGCGCTAAAGTATAAATATGGAGTTGAGTTTGTGCCGGATTTGCGTAAACAAAATTACACAAATCCGGCGCACACAGAGTATAAATATGGGCCAAAGAGGCGCAAGCAAGCCAGAAACAAGCACAACAAGCATTTGCAATGCAGTAGGTCTCGCATTAGCGAGAGTTAGAGCTGTTGACGTTGTAAATGATAATAACACCCTCGCATTTGGGACCTTATAAATATTTATCCATGCAGCACATTAAGGCCCATATTTATACTTTTTGACGCAAAACTGCGCTAACGCAGTTTTGCGCCAAAAAACGTAGCGCCGGCTAACGCCATTCTGAAGCGCCATGCGGGCGCCGTATTTATTGAATGGCGTTAGCCGGTATTAGCCGACCGGCGCTGCCAGGTGTGCGTGAAAAAAAACGACGTACACCAGGCAGCGCCGCGTAGGGAAAAATGGCGTTTGGGCGTCCCAAAATGGGGCAAGTCAGGCTGAGGCAAAAAAATCGTCTTAACCCGATTTGCGCCATTTTTTTTGGGCACCCAGACGCCATCAACATGACTCCTGTCTTAGCAAAGACAGGAGTCATGCCCCCTTGCCCAATGGCCATGCCCAGGTGACTTATGTCCCCTGGGCATGGTCATTGGGCATAGTGGCATGTAGGGGGGCACAAATCAGGCCCCCCTATGCCACAAAAAAAATTAAAAAAAATACTTACCACTACTTACCTTTTCTTCCCTGGGATGGGTCCCTCCATCCTTGGGTGTCCTCCTGGGCTGGGCAAGGGTGGCAGGGGGTGTCCCTGGGGCAGGGGAGGGCACCTCTGGGCTCATTCTGAGCCCACAGGTCCCTTAACGCCTGCCCTGACCCAGGCGTTAAAAAGAGGCGCAAATGCGGGGTTTTTTGCCCCGCCCACTCCCGGGCGTCATTTTTGCCCGGGAGTATAAATACCACACACATGCCTGGGAGTCATTTTTTAAGACGGGAACGCCTACCTTGCATCTCATTAACGCAAGGAAGGTGTTCACGCAAAAAAATGACGCTAACTCCATGAACTTTGCCGCGTCTAACGCCAAAGTATAAATATGGAGTTAGTTTTGCGTCGAATTTGCGTCGAAAAAAACGACGCAAATTCGGCGCAAACGGAGTATAAATATGCGCCTAAACCTTTATCAGAAATAAACTGTGTTTGTGTATTCCTTCATACACTTGGCGTTAGACTGTAATGGGCTGAACAGCCCATAAAGAACACCAAGTACAAATAGCATTTGGAAGAAACATGGTCATATAACCATATATTCAGCCCCTAGAGGTCATAATCACATAAAAAAGAATGATAAAGAACATTACAGTGTAACCATATTACAATAATCAGCCCCATGAGGCATAGTGTAATACACATTTTCAGGCTAGCAGACCTTTTAAATATCATTTAACTGTGGAGTCAGTGGCACAAGGGTGCAGTGCCTCAGTTCATTAGTAGATGTCCCAGTAGATTCAACAGCAGAAGGTGCAGCACCACTGGTTGTGGTTAGATGTCCCTGTAGAGTCAAAAGCAGAAGGTGCAGTACCACTGGGTATGACTAGATGTCCCTGTAGAGTCATCAGCAGAAGGTGCAGTACCACTGGTTGTGACTAGATGTCCCTGTGGAGCCAAAAGCACTCTGAGTATAGTGTCACAGAACACTGCCAGAACTTCTTCAGACATCAAAAGTTCAGAATGTCCCCCAAGCCTGGAAGAAGCTGGAGAAGTACCATGTCCTCAGTGAAATGGCTGAAATATTTATCTATGTTGTACATTAAGGGCCATATTTATACTTTTTGACGCAAAACTGCGCTAACGCAGTTTTGCGTCAAAATAATTAGCGCCGGCTAACGCCATTCTGAAGCGCCATGCGGGCGCCGTATTTATTCAATGACGTTAGCCGGCGTTAGCCGCCGGCGCTGTCTGGTGTGCGTTAAAAAAAACGACGCACACCAGGCAGCGCCGGCGTAGGGGGAAAATGGCGTATGGGCGTCCACTAATGGTGCAAGTCAGGCTGAGGCAAAAAAATCGCCACAAACCGATTTGCACAATTTTTTTACGACGCCCATCCCCCATTGAAATGACTCCTGTCTTAGCAAAGACAGGAGTCATGCCCCCTTGCCCAATGGCCATGCCCAGGGGACTTCTGTCCCCTGGGCATGGTCATTGGGCATAGTGGCATGTTGGGGGGCACAAATCAGGCCCCCCTATGCCACAAAAAAAATTTAAAAAAATACTTACCTGGACTTACCTTAATGTCCCTGGGGTGGGTCCCTCCATCCTTGGGTGTCCTCCTGGGGTGGGCAAGGGTGGCAGGGGGTGTCCCTGGGGGCAGGGGAGGGCACCTCTGGGCTCATTCTGAGCCCACAGGTCCCTTAACGCCTGCCCTGACCCAGGCGCTAAAATCCGGCGCTAATGCGGGTTTTTTAGACCCGCCCACTCCCGGGCGTCATTTTTGCCCGGGAGTATAAATACGACGCATATGCATCGGAGTCATTTTTTAAGACGGGAACGCCTACCTTGCATATCATTAACGCAAGGAAGGTGTTCACGCAAAAAAATGACGCTAACTCCATGAACTTTGGCGCTAGACGCGTCTAACGCCAAAGTATAAATATGGAGTTAGTTTTGCGTCGAATTTGCGTCGAAAAAAACGACGCAAATTCGCCGCAAACGGAGTATAAATATGCCCCTAAACCTTTAACAGAAATTAACTGTGTTTGTGCATACATTAAAATTAAACTTTCATCAGAAATAAACTCTGCGCATTAGCAGGAGGTGCAATACCACTGGTCATAGCTAGATGTCCTTGTGGAGCCAACTGAGTCAGCAGCACTTATGAGCAATATTCTTCAGTCCTTGAACAGCATAGTACATCACATATCTGCAGACCAAGCAAAGATGTCAGAATATTTTAACAAAGCTCTTAAAACACAAACATCCTTCAGCTGTGAAAACAAAATTCAAACTATAAAAGAGCTTAAATATTCATTGAATGGTGGAAGAGGTTATGATTTTTGTGCCCCATCTAACCTAGTGTGACCTACAAGATGTCCTGGACAGAAAGAGCACATCGTTCTGAATGTTGTGGTGGTGGTCCCATTACCCTAGGACCACCACAGGCTGAGTTATAGCCACAAATGTATTGTAAAAAGAATGCCTGCAAAGCATTATAGGGTGAGTTTCTGTGCATATATTACACCTTTATCAGTAGTAAACTGTGTTTGTGCACTAGCAGAAGGTGCAATGCCACTGGTTGTGGATAGATGCCCCTGTGGAACCTACTTAGTTAGTAGTGCCTTTGGGCAATAAGCATCCTTCAGTCCATGGAGAGTATAGTGCATTATACATTTGCAGGCTAACTGAGACTATCAGAAAAATATTATAAACAAGGCCCTTGTAATACCAATTCTTCTCAGCTGTAGTTATCATAACAAAGTTTGAGCTCTAAGAGAATTTAAATAAGCATTGAATGGTAGAAGAGGTTATGATTTGTGTGTCCCCTCTAACCTACTGTGAGTCACCAGAAGACCTGGATAGAAAGCACACATTGTTCTGAATGTTTTGGTGGTGATCGCATTGCCTTAGAACCACCACAGGCTGAGTTATGGGCAAAAATGTGTTGTGAAAGGAATGCCTGCAAAGCATTATTGGGTGAGTTTCCGTGCATACATGAAACCTTTACCAGAAACAAACTGCATTTGTGCATTAGCAGAAGATACAATACCACTGGTCATGTCTAGATGTCCCTGTGATGCCTTGGGGCAATTATCATCCTTCAGCAGTTGAAAAGCATAGTGTGTTACACATTGGCAGACCAATTAAGGATATCAGAACATTATTACAAACAAGGCCCTTATAACACAAACTCCTCTCAGCTGTAGTATACTTATAATTATAACTAATTGTATTATTATTTTTTTTGTTTAAAAGTTCCAGCGATAAAAAAGTGTAATATGCATTGAGTGGTGGAAGAGTCCCCCTCTAACCAAGTGCGACCCACAAGATGGCCTGGACAGAGAGCACATTGCTCTGAATGTTTTGGTGGTCGTCCCAATACCCCAGGTCCAGCACAGGCTGAGTTATGGGCACAAATGTGTTACTAAAGGAATGCCTGCAAAGCATGATGGGGTGAGTTTCCCCGAGTGCAGTGAATATTGTAGTATTGGCTCTCCCGCTGTGCGGGGAGAGCCGCTGTTGAGGATTCATTCCTATGTTGATTCCCTGCTATATAAAGCCACAAAAAATGTACAAAACACACGCAAGACGCAACTACTTGTAAGTACTGATTATGTAAAGTAAGGACCAATTGAAGGACAAACGTGGAAAATGAACCGCACGCGTAAACACGAGTGCTCGTTGACAAACACTGACGAACACGAGAGGCAGGAAACAAAGAAAAATAGTCCGTCCAAGCAGCAGAAAAACATTCCAGGTGTAATTAAACTGTACTTGGCCGGTGCTCCTCAGTCAAGTACAGGAAGTGACGTATCGGCTGCCAAACCAGTTAGGAGGCAGCAAAACAAGAGCCACACTGCCTTTAACCTATAATAAGTGGCAGACAGCGGCAGGCAGAAGCAAATCCCTACACTCATCCAACAGGACTTGCAGACAGCGCATGTGTGCTGTCTAGGCTCGACCTACGAACGAGTTACAAGACAGTCAGAAAACAGGGAAAATGGGGTACAGACAAAAGCAAAAGCCAAAACACACAGAGGCCCACACAAGGGCTAAAACGAAGTGCAGAGAAGGTTAAACAAGGGTTGAAATGAGAATAAAACTGGCATAGAGAAGCACAAAACAAGGGGAAATGGGACACAGACAAGGGCAAAAATGAAGCACAAACAAGGGAAAAATGAGCCCATCATGAAATGTGATCTCAAAATGTACATGTACAAAAAAAGGATTTAGGCACTCGTGTTTATAATGCACTCACTAGTACATACAAGATGGCCTTTGAACACTTGAGCTCACAATGTGCGCTTTACAAAAATCTATTTTGTACAGTGTACATGATCCGGAGTTCAACCTGCTTTCAGTCATCCGGTGGCTCAATGCAGTCTTACATGCTGCAACTGGGCACTCCAGGGGCTCACTTCCAGCCTCGTTTCAGTCTCGAAAGCCTGTACAGAGGGAGCCCCGGAGCTGCTAGGAGCAGGAGTCTTGGATGGCTTGCTGTAGGGTTACCAGAGATGCCTTGTGACCCAAAGCTCACAGCAGCGAAGAGTGTATAACTGGACTGTCTGCCTATCAATATGCTCCCACCCCTCTTGCTGAGCCAGCAGAGGTCCCTCTGTTCACTTTCAAAAAGTGGTCTCTGCAACTTGCATTGAACTTCACTATGATTGGCTGCCAGTGTCATGTGCTTTTCAGTGTGTGTTACACATACTATTCACCATTTCATTCATATCCATATCCCGTTCAGTCAATAAGTTGTGTACCTCAATGTGATTTATATCCAATTTCAGTGATGCACAAATTAATTTCAAGTACATTATTATTTACCTCACTGTTAATTCTATCCATCTCAATATTTGTTATATTTAAATCATTCTCTAATGTTCATTTTTAAAATTAGCTTTTATGTTCTATTAGTTCAATAAAAAACAGTAAACTTTCCAGCACAAGATCACAGTGCAGTATACACATGAAACAACATATCGTGTAATCAGGACCACTGGAATTATGTGATTAATCAGCCACAGCATTTTTTGCATAATTATGGACTAGACACATTTGGCACGTAATCTACTATCTGCTACATAATCTGCAGGTTTTAGCAAAAACAAATGTTGTTTCTAGCTCAAATAGATCAAAACTTATGAAAACATGGCATCACGTGGTCCTGTGCACTGGAATGTCCTTTAAAAACATTCTTTGGTCATTTGCTTGTTTCACTCAGTTGGTACTAATAAGATGAAATATTTTCACAGACAATCAATCATTCAATCAATCAGTAGATTTGTAGAGTGCTACTTGTCACCCATGAGGGTATCCAGGAGCTGGCAGGGTCCAGTTGATTACCCAAATAACCAGGTCTTCACAGACCTTCGGAACTCTGGAAGAGATGGGGAGGCCCGGATATGAAAGGGTAGCTCATTCAATTACTTCACTGCTAAGTAGGAGAAGAGCGACCTCCGCATCTGCTACTTCGGATGTTTCTGGTGGGTTGATGGAAGTGCAGACAGTGGTTCAAGTAGGCAAGTCTGCAGTTTTGTAGGGTCTTGTTTGCATGGGTCAAGATCTTGAACTAAAATCTTTTCTCTACAGGGAGTCAATGGAGTTTCCTGAGGTGAGGCATGATGTGGTTCGCCTATGGAGATCCAGGACGAATCTGGCTGCAGCGTTCTATATGGTCTGTAGTCATCAGAGGTAAGCTGCAATCCCTGCATTGAGATCGTTGCCATAGTTTAGTCGGCTCGAGATGAGGGCCTGGGTGATGGTGCATCTTACCTAAAGCTCCACCTAAACTTGGGAACTACCCTGAGGTCTCTGCTTTTTTTTGCATAATTTATGAGGCACTGTAATCCTGTCCTGAAACTGTAAAGATATATACATATGTGTGTATGCACACACACACACATATATATGGATAGATATATATGTATGGTTTTTTATATGTGTATCTATATATATATATATGTATATATATGTATGTGTCTGTGTGTGTATTTCTTAAAATCACCCTTATCTCCTTTCATCTGTACCCACCCCTAAGCCCAAAAATTATCCTTACATCCCTTTACCTCTACCCACCTTTATATCCTAAAATCATCCTTACCTCCTTTTACCTCTAAGCGTACATAAAAAATTATGTTAATTACAACAATACTTACCTGCGTGATAAAGTACTTCGTGACAAATCTAGAAATACTTATCTGCATTGTAAATGGATGCATTTATGCATGAGTGGTAAAGGCTGGTTCCTTGTTTTATATTCGGTTAAATGTGTGGTATTTTAATTTTAGCTAATTCATTTTTACCCATATAATACTCTCTCAGGAAATATAATATTAATTTCAATATTTGACATTCATTTTAAATCAAATCAACAAGTTCAATGCAAGCCATAATAATTTAAACAGGGCTCATATTCATTTAAACATTGCTTGTGTTCATTTTGATATGTGCTTTATTCATTTCAAAGCATACTACATTTATCTCACATAGTTTCATATTCATTTCAGAAAGTGTCATATTCAGGTTAATGAATGTCATATTCATTTTGAGATGGGCCATATTGATTTCATCAGGTGTCATATTCATTTTAAAGTGGTGCATATTCATCCTTAACATGTGTCATATTCCTTTCATTGAATGTCATATTAATTTCAATGGATGCCATATTCACCTTAACACCTGTCATAATAGGTTTAACATGGGTCATGTCCATTTCAACAGATGGGAACAGGGTCAAGGCTGAATTGTACATGGCTCGGTTCAAACGGGGGTAGTATGGTAAGCAAAAGAGTTGAGATGGATTAAACCCAGATCTGTGACTAGGGAGTGAATGTTTGATTGGTTCTGCATTCTATCCATTGCTTGTGTTTTTTTTACTTTTGTTGCCCTAAGTGCACTGGGTGTGCCCAGACGTGGTTCTTGGGCTCACTATGCCACTGGATTCAAACTAGCCTGGCTGCTGAAGGGTGATATTCTGAAACTGGTCCCAGGATGCTTATTTCTGATCCAGGGAGGACCTGGCCTGGCAGTTTGGGCTGTACTGTTCCCATGGGGAATAGGGTTAAGACTGATTTGCATACTTATGTGTTTAAACTGGGGTGGCATAGTGAGCAAAATAATTGATGGATTAAACCCAGACCTGTGACCGGGGGTGAATGTTTGATTGGTTCCGCATTCCATCCATCATTTGTGTTTGTTTGCTTTTGCTACAGAAATGGACATTTGAGATGGGCAGATTCATGCAATATTCATTTTAATGTGTATCATATTAATTTCAAAGCATTCATCTTGACAGGTTTCATTTAATTGCAGCATTGCTCATATTAAGTTAAAGGCATGTTGAATTAATTTCAATGGGGCTTATATTAATTCCAAAGCATTCCATACTCATCTTAGCATGTCATATTCCTTTCAATGGATGTCTCATTCTTATTAACACATCATATTAATTTTAACATGAATCATATCCATCATAACACGTATCTTAGTCATGTCAATATGTATCATATTACTTTCAATGCAAGCGCTATTTATTTTGATAAATGTCATGTTCTTTTTAATGTTACATTCATTTTAAAACATGTCAAATTCTTTTTAACAACGTTCATGTTCATTTCAACTCATCATATTTATTTTAACATGTGTTGTAATCCTTTCAATCAATGTTATATTTATTTCAATGGATGTCAGATTCATATTAACACTTGTCATATTAATTTTAAGATGTAACTTATCCATTTGAACAAATATCCTAATAAATTCAATATGTATCATATTAGTTTCAATGTATGCCACATTCAAGTTGACAAATGTCATGAGAATTTTAGCTCTGGTCCTATGCATTTGATGGCATGTCAAACTCAATTCAATGGGGCTTATGTTCATTTCAACACAAACCATACTCATTTTAAATCATCTCCTATTTATTTCTGTATATCTCATATTCATTGCAATCTGGGTAATATTCATTTCAACACAGTTTATATGCATTGCAAAATGTGTAATGTTCATTTCAGTATATGTTATATTATTTCAATGTGCATTATATTCTTTTCAAAATATAAAATATAAATTTCAGTACCTTATATTCATTTCAGTCTGTCATATTCATTTCAATGTGTGTCCTATGTCAGTCATCTCAAGAAATGTCCCATTCCTTTTGATGAATATTGTATTTGTTTCAGTGATTGCTTTATTGTTTACAGTGATGGCCATATTCATTTCAGTATGATTGATATATATTTCAGTATATCTCTTATTATTCAATTTGGAGTGTGTGTTATTCATATTATTCACTGAGTAGCATATTCAATCTGCCGTGTTTCATATTTGTTTTGGTTCAAGTCAGATTCATTCCGACAGGTATCATATTTATTTTGGCACATATTACATTAATTTAGGCATGTGTCACGTTCATTTTGCAGAATGCTATGCATTTCAATAGGTGTCCTCTATGGGGAACTGTAATTTTGACATGAACGTCTTCCCATAGTATGGTGGACACACTGTTTGTAAATATTGTCTTCAGAGGGGTGTAGTGTGTGGGCCCTCTTTTTGTCTGCTTGCTCTTCTTTTCTAGTAAATAACACAGGTATTATTGCTTAGTAAACAACACAGGTATTCATACCTATTAACAATTACTCTTTAGTGTGCAAGTACAAATACACTCAGTAAATATGTCATTATTACCTAAAGTTGTGAGCAGATGCCTTGTCTTGTTGGACTGCTGACTCTTGTTGTTTCATACATTGAAGACACGCATTGAAAAGTCACAACAACCAGTTGTTGTCCTGTATTCTGTGCTATGCTGAAAGTCTCTTTCTAGTTCTGTGCTATGCTGAAAGTCTCTTTCTAGTTTAACTTGATTACAAAGTTCCTTTTGTAATAACCTTTCTAGAGTCCGGTTTTGCATGCATGCAAGAATAGAAATGGAACTCAGTCTTCAATCACATAAAAGACAACAATTTTACACAAGAAAAGAAAACCAAGGACACATTTATATTCTAAGTGTTGAATCAGCTTCCTCTGGAAAAGAAAGACAACTTATGCAAAGCAAGATGTCAACCAGACGTTAGCCATTCTGAAATGAAAGCCTATATTAGCCATAGTCAGTCTAAATGTGAATAATAAAAAAACCATACATTGGTGTGCTACGAGTTAATGTCGCTATGGGTGCAAAACACCTTGGGCATAATCAAAAGTTCACACAACATAAGGCAGCAAGTAAAGTTGCTGTGCTGCATTGTATAAATGAGAGAGAGCTGAAAAGCGTCATATCTACTCTTTAGCTATCCCCTAGTTCTGGTTTACTTGTGGCTGCCTAGAGCCATCTCAGGCACCCTTGCATCATTGCATGGATGCCTGCATTATAGGCAGGAGTACTTTTGTTTAGGAAGTGATACCTTCCTACACAAAACATTTCTCCACAAAAAAGACTAAAACTGAACCTAAAGTTTTTACAGGGACAAACCTGGTCCCTGTAGCTGACCTGTGCACCAACGCAGTCAGCTTAACTTTTGACTTTGACCAGGTCTAGCACGACTAGATACCCGTGGTTGGTGTTTGACATTTTTCACAATAGAAAACTCTAAGGAGCACATATACGTCCGTTTTGCAACTCGCAAATGGGTTGCAGCGCTATTGGCGACAGTGCAAAAAGCGAAATGGTATGTACAAATGCCATTTCTGAGTCCCAAATAGCGATGCAACCAATTACCAAATCACAAATAATTGCAACTGGATTTTGCGATTCGCAAATAGGAAATAGCAAAGCGGACTCAAAAAACCTTATGTACATGGCAGTCGCAATTTGCGACTAGTCGCAAATACGCCATTTTGCACATTCAGATTAACACTGATTCCGAACAGGTGGTAAGCAGATTCAAAATATAAAAGCAGACCCAGAAGGCATCTGGGTTTTCCACAATGGCTACACTCTGCGTGATTGCATGGAGGAGGCGCTTTCCAGGCTGCCCAGCAGAGGAGGAGGAGACGGAGACAGAAGAGGATATACAGAACCAGGCAGACCATATTTCAACAGACTGATGAGGAAATATATGAGAAATATCGACTGAGCAGCACAGTCATCTTATAGCTTATAGAACTGCTAAAACCTCAGCTAGAAAGACAAACCCTGCGCAGTTGCTCTGTCCCCACACATGTGCAAGTGCTGTGCTCACTGCACCTCTTGGCAGCTACCAGGGGGTGATTATTCATTGTAAATATAAACTTGCAATAGACAAAACATGATCATGTAGACATCATAAGAAGAACCCTTAATCTTCAGAGTGAGAATCTATGACCATTACCACAAGGCCACGGCTGACACTTTACTATCTGGGATTAAAACATAATTATGCTATGCTGCCCAAAGACAACAAGCCATAAGCATGTGCACACTAGGAACAGACCCCTTGACCTTCACCACTAGGCCACAATTGACTATTTATTATGTTGGATCAAAACATAACTAGTGCATCTAGTGCCATATGTAAGTATACTCAGGCACTCACACAACCTAAGAGAGATATCCCTCACAGCAGCAAGATACAGGGTAAGAAATGAACAAAAACAATAAAAGTTTCTCTTATTGGCAATTCAATTTGAAGGAGCCCCCTGCATATTGCTGGCACACAAACTGATATGGCAAAGCATATGATGGTGGTTAACTTATAGCCGTATATATACCTTATTCATAAAGAACACCCTTCTACATCTTCATTTTATGTATAATTTCTCCATTGTTTATTATATACATTAATTTTATATAAAAACACACTTATTTATGTAACACAATCATCACCACATATTAATATTGCACCACCAGCCATTTAAAAACACTCTAAGCAAAGAAATTATTTTCCCTTTTAAAACCCTTCAACCAACAATTGTATACAATATAATATCTTTCTCTCATATAGGAGCATATTTACACTTTTTGATGCAAACCTGCACTAACGCAGTTTTTTATCAAAAAGTTTAGCACCGGCTTGCGCCATTCCTGAGTGCCATCCGGGCTCAATATTTATGGAATGGTGCAATCTGGTGCATATGGTGGGCTGGCGTAAAAAAAATTACGTTAGCTGTGAGGGGTGGGGGTGGCGGTATGGGAGAAGGGGGCTTTGCACCAAAAAGTAACGTTAGGCTAGTTAGAGGCAAAGAAAGTGCCTCTAACCAGCCTAGCGTCATTTTCTGACACAAAACCATCCATACTTAGAAAAGAAAAGAGTGATATCCACTACCCCAATGGCCGGCACAGGGGACTAGTGTCCCCTGAGCATGGCCATGGCACCCTGTGCTATGCAGGGAGCTCCAAGTTGGGCCCTTGATGGCACTTTAATTGAAAAAAAAATACTTACCTGTACTTACCCTACTTACGTGGGATGGGTGCCCCATCCTCCGGTGTCCCTCTGGTGTGGGTGGAGGTGTTCCTGGGGCTTGTGAAGTGCACCTGTGAACCCATTCCATGGTGTTTAACCATGGAAATGGGACCACAGGTCCCCTAACGCCTGGTCTTACCCAAGCATTAAATAATGGTGCAAAGCAAGCTTTGAACCATTATTTAGCCCCTCCTCCCACCCGTGCATCATTTCAGCACGGGGGGGATAAGTATGGAGCAATGGGGTTAGCACCATTTTTTAGATTGGAACGCCTACCATGCATCTCATAGACGCAGGGTAGGTTCACGCATCTAAAAAATGGTGGAAACTCCAATATTTTTATGTGAGACGGGTCCAACATAAAAATATTTTTGGGGAGTTAGTTTTGCATTGAATTTGCGTGCAAGTGCATAGGCAGTGCAGGGGCCCCCAGGGGCCCCCGACTCTCCCATTCCACCAGCCTTTCCATGGTGGTCCAACGACCATGAAAAGGCTGGCGAAATGGGGACTTGTAATCCCCAGGGTGGCCGCAACCTGGCGGTGTTGGCGGTCCGACCGTGGCGGCTCCACCACAGTCGTAATGTGGTGGTCTGACTACTACCGCGAGTAATGAGGGCCTTGGGCTGTAGTTCCAATGAAATTGAAAGTAGTAGATACACGTCTAAGAGGAGTCAACAACTCACTGAAGGTCTTATTTTGCTTTTGCCTCCTTGTGTTAAAATGACACTGTTCAAGAGGGAACTTATATGGTTAGAAATAATTCTCTAGTCTATCATAGATTCCTCAAAAACATTATATACTTCTCATTTCTCTCAGGTGCCTCTACTTTTGGCAACATTCAGAACACCTCTTGCCCCTCAGAACCCAGACAATGGAGCAAAACTTCCCTTTCTGTGCTTGATTGGCATCAATTGCTAATAAATATGTCACAGACAACTCCTTCCGCCTTCCCTAGGTAAAGGAAGGGCCCCCTTTTTGCTTCATGAATTTCTGCAGAGGTCATCTGCATGTTAAAGCACCAGAAAGTCACATAAAATATAATATGTAAAGGAAAAATGGGAATTGACCCCAAAAATGAATGTACGGTATGTTCATAGTGAAGCTTTAGCTCAGGGTAAAATTTGACAAAATATAATTTTGAAATTGACAGGCACAAGATAGATAAATAATGGAAATATATATCTGGTATGTCTGTTCCATTACACCATTGTGAAGCAATTGTCAATGAGGCACCTGGAAGTCATTAGTGCCACATAAAATGCCCCAAGCAGCAGAGGAAAGCAAACCTACAATTGCGTTTAATGGGCAGCACAAGATGGGGGTAAGAATGATATACAGTGACTTGAAATGCCATGTCTGTGAGTTGGTCTGCAGCTTTTGCAGGAAAAACATCTGAAGAGATCCTGCCGCCTCGTCAATATGGATGTCGGCAAAGGCCAGGAATTTTATATTCTTCAAAACTGTAGCCAAGTGGATAAGGCATGCAGGAGCAATAGTCTTAGCTAGATTGGTACCTCCAACCATGAGGCACGTCCCAAAAAAAGCAGCAGCTGCAAAAGAGGAATGCTGGCGCAGGGCACATCCCCGCACAGATAAGCATCAATAGCATCCCACACAGTTTTGCGTACCACAAAGCAACGGCACAGAGTCTTACTCTCCAAAGAGACTATCAACGGAAAACTGTTGGAGAGGGCGCGAAGGACTTTGAGCAATATGCATGCAATGGGCTCTCACATCAGATAACTGCACAAGACCCAAAGTAGCTGTCTTCGTATCCCATCTATAGTGTTCCGTGACAGTCTAGTTGTTTGGAGACCGAGCACGGAACACTGACCCGGAAGGGGAGATTCGTATTCCGGGGGAAGCCGGAGGACATATAATAAAGCGGATCGCAGGAGTTTTCAGTTTTTCCCCGCAACTCCAGTTTAACTGCAGCAACTGTGTGCGCGTCTTTAATTATAATGGGTGGCACGAGGCTTGAAATGCACAACAGAACACTGGTGACAAGGATGGTCTCTAGCACACCTTGTCAGCACGCGCTGGACGCAAGATGAGGAATGTAGACCGGGGGAAGGCCAGACCGCCCACAAGGGCACCTGCTGCTGCTGCTGGTTTGGCTACCTATGGTGAGATTGTGAGCCAGTTGCCCAGACAAGTATCCAAATAAGGCGCAGGACACCCAGGTTGGGGGACCATGTGCTGCGCACGAATGACTGCCGGGAAGACGCAGAAGAGCATGCCAAGTTCCACATCAGTGTGACACAAGGACACCAAACCCAGGAGGGAGAGGCAAAGCAAACATCGTACTCCTACACACCCTAAAGAGACACTGCGCCGACAGGAAACGTCAACAGCTTGTGACAGACCACAATGTGAGCGCAGAAGGGGTGCACTGTGACACAGCAGACTGAGAAAGGTGAACCTGAGACAACGAGCACGGATGACGCACTCATTATGGCAGATGAACCAGCGCCAGCCACAGCACACAATGATAGGCGCACTTCCACCATTTTGCGGATCCTGCCACAGCGTCACCTAGATGGAAGGTATGGGTCGGGCGCCTGGAGAACTACTTTGTGGCCACCGTGAGAAGGATGGAGCAGTCAAGAGGTCGTTGCTCCTACATTTTGTGGGTGATGAAATATACAAACACTTCAGACACCTACCAAACACAGGTGCCCATGACGACTACGACGCAGCGGTGAGGGCTTTGAATGCACATTTCAATCCGCAGCTGAACCTGGATTTGGAAAATTCAAACTACGACAGGCAAGACAGAGAGAAGGAGAGTCCTTCGACCAGTTTTATGCTCGCCTCCGGGAACTAGCAAGTACATGCACCGATGATGATCAACAGAAAGAGGTACAGGCACAAATCATACAGGGATGCAGAAATAAGACACTAAGATAAGCCCATCTTATGGATCAAAAGATGGGCAATTCAGCTGCAACACTATTGCATGGAGGTAGTGTACAAACCAGGGACCAAGAACCCTGCATATTTCCTGTCTCAACACCCTCCGGACCAGACTCAAATCCTCAATCAAGACGAGGCAGACACTGAGGCGCATGTGCACATGCTCACCCAGGGGAGTTGTCCCAAAACACTCAACACGAAGGAGATCTCAGAAGCGATCCTTGAAGACGCTGTGCTGCTGCATGTGAAGTAAGCATTGGAAGGTGGATCATGGCACCATTTCCTCTGGAATACGGACAACTGGACCACAGCTGAATGTGAGCGTTTAACGAAACTATGGAGAGTCCGGAATGAGCTAAGCTCTACATCAGATGGTCTTCTCCGGGGGCACCGGCTAGTAATACCACAACAACTACAAAATCGCATGATCCTGTTAGCACGCTGAGGACATCAAGGAATGATGAAAATGAAAGCGCACATGAGAGAAAAGATGTGGTTCCCTGGATTTGAAGAGGGAGTGGACCAATACCCAGTCTGTCAGTTAACAGTGATTTATTACGAGAATACAGAGGAATCCCTCACTGTACAACTGGCCAGACTCTGTGGTTGCTGATGCTTGCTGGACCGAGGCGAGACACCATCCTCACTGCCCCCGGGCGGAAACCCAACCCCTATCACCCGAAGCAGACACAAGCCAAGAGGAAAGAAGTCAATGATAAGGTGAGCAGAAGAAGGCAGGACAGGGTCAGAGACATTCGAATCGGTGACCAGGTGATCGTCAAAGATCGGATACCTGGATGGAAATCCCGCACACCCTATGAACCCGGAGTGTGGACAGTGACTTGGGGTTCCGGGACCATGGTGACAGCAGAGAAAAGGAATGATCGGGTGAAACGAAACATCTCGTGGTTTAAGAAAGCAATATTTGTGGAACATTTCGGGGATCAGAAAGCGGAGGATCAATTTTCTGACTAGATGACCACCGAGAGCCCTGAACAAGATCGTGAGAGTGAACTGCCACAGGTGGTTGGACCAGGCTGTTTGAGACAACCGATGAGTGCCGCCCCAGCGACGCAGTGCAGTGAGGCCAGATCTCAGACGGGGAGGTACAGTTTGAGACCCAATCCGCCACCCAGACAAAAGCTGAAAGGAGAAGCTAGAGGACATATAAAAAAGCAGTGCGCCGGAGTTTTCAGTTTTCCCCGTGACTCAAGTTTAACTGCAGAAACTGTGTGCGTGTCTTTAATTATATCGGGTGGCGCAAGGCTTGAAACATGCAACAGAACACCATCCCCGTTGCCACCTGTTGTGTTATACTGTAGATAGGTTCTGGCACCAAGAGGCGAAAAACAGTTGCTTTATTTTCAGAGGTAACAGGCATAGTAACATGAATCAAGAGCCACATCTAATCACAATCAGCCACTAAACAGTTCCCCGTGGAACATTTTCATCTTTAGGTTCTGTCTGGAAGGTACCAAGCTTAAAAATCCCTGCAACAGATGGGAAATTGTTTTTGACAGATAATATCAAATAGGTGACCTCGTCCCTCCACGTCTTTACGGACACTATGGCCCGTATTACAACCCTGGTGGTAAATCCCGCTTACCGCCGTGTTGACGGCCGCCAACATACTGTGGCTGCGGCAGAAATCCACTACAGGTATTATGACCCACATCTAGAAATCTGCCACAACACAGACACCCACACAAGTCCGCCACACCAAAGGTCTGTGATAAACTGGCGATAGCAAAACCCACACCGTCACGCCAACAGGAATACGCCCACAGTATCACGACCCACGAATCAACGCGGCTGTCTTTTAACCGCGGTAAACCATTGGTGGTACACACCGCCGCGCTCAAAATACACACACACTTACAAAACAACACCACATTGGACAATTCAAAATACACACACCTGATACACATACACACACAACACCCACACACCCACAACACTATAAAACACACACCCACATTACCCACAACCCCTTACAATGAACATTTTGGAAGAAGCAGAGAGAGAGAATAGCAAAGACAACACCAACATCCAGAGGCACACAACACCATCACTCATACAACATCCACGTATCTCTAAGAACACACACCAACACATCACCCCACACATCACATCAACCATCACCTCACACATCACTCACACCACATCATGGCACCTCAAAGACACCCCAGGTTTTCTGAGGAGGAGCTCAGTATCATGGTGGAGGAAATCATCCTGGGAGAGCCACAGCTATTCGGATCACAGGTGCAGCAGACCTCCATTGCAAGGAAGATGGAGCTATGGCGGAGAATAGTGGACAGGGCCAACGCGGTGGGACAGCACCCAAGAACACAGGATGACATCAGGAAGAGGTGGAACGACCTACGGGGGAAGGTGCACTCCGTGGTATCCAGACACCAGGTAGCCATACAGAGGACTTGCGGTGGACCCCCACCTCCTCTCCCACAACTACCAACATGGGAGGAGCAAGTCTTGGCGATCATGCATCCTGAGGGCCTTGCAGGTGTAGCAGGAGGACTGGACTCTGGTAAGTCAAATCTTTACTACTATATCACCCACCCTACCTGCATGCCATCACAAACACTTACCCTCACAACCATTACCCCAACACCTCACAGATACAGCAGTGTGTCCATCACTACAGGGACCCCAGGCAAACCCACAAACACAGGACAATCAGGGACCTGGGGTCAGTGGCAGTGGGCACACGGTTCAGGGGACAGAGGCACAGGACAACAGGGAAGCTGGGAGGACTGCTGTGCGACAGAGGGAGGACAGGCCCAGGGAACCCACTCTCCACAAGGCACTCTCCAACATCATAGGAGCATACCACCATTCCCAGGAGACCATGTGCACGTTACTGGCCAAGTTTCAGGAGACCCAGCGGCTGCAGGAGGAACAGTACCTGGGGACCAGGAAGGACTTGAAGTCTATTAACACCACCCTAGTCACCACTGCAGGGGTGCTGGCAGACATGGGCAACACCATGAGGGAGACGGTGGCACACCAACGGGCCCCTGATACTAGCCTGAATGATGAACAGCCCTCCACGTCTGCTGGCGCTAGTGGACAGGAGGCCCCGCCACAATACCAACAGGCTACCAGCACCACACCCCCTGCAGAAGGAGAACCACCCCACAAACGGTCCCTGCGATACATGCACAAGACAGAGAACATTGCCAAGACCCCCACCAGTTAATAAGACTCTCCTTATTGTCACCCTTCTGTCCCACTATGTCATCCTGACCACCTTGAAATGCCATTGCTCTACTTCCTATGCCCCCTTGGGCAATACACCTGTGATACCAAGAGACTGGACTCTACCATGGATACTCGTCCACCATCACCCAGGCCCATTGCACATCCCCCTCCACTTATTAGCACTGAAATAAACACCCTTGAATCACAAAACAATCTGGAGTCAGTCTGTACTTTCACAAATGTGTTATTACGACCTCTCTGACAAATATCAATGTTAATGTTCAGTTGCACATACCAAAGTATGACAGATGTTGGGCAGCAGTGAACATAGCAGAAGGCAGAATGTGGTACCCAGATCTGTGAAAAGTAAAGGCAAAGTGAACTGTCAGGGTCTATACACAGAGGTAAAAAGGCAGACTTATACAAAGTCCTACAGTAGTCTGATATGAGAGGAGCAGTGCCAGTCTCTTACCTGTGTCTCACTGGAAGTATTGCATGATGATGTTGTTTCTGTTGTCAATATCTTCTTCTTCTGCCTCCTCTTCTTCACAGTCCACAGGCTCCACAGCTGGAACAAGACCAACATCAGGCCCATCCTCCTGCAGAAAAGGCTTCTGGTGTCGCAAAGCCAGGTTGTGCAATATACAGCATGCCACGATTATCTGGCACACTTTCGGTGAGTAGTATAGGGAGCCACCTGTTGGATGGAGGCACCAGAATTTGGCCTTCACGAGGCTGAAAGTCCGCTCTATAATCCACCTTGATCGCCCATGTGCCTCATTGTAGTGTTCCTCTGCCCTTGTCCTGGGATTCCTAACTGGGGTCAGTAGCCATGACAGGTAGGGGTAACCAGAGTCTCCTGCAAATATCGAGGTGTATCTGTTAGACATACACCAACCCTTAGGGACTCCCCCATACCTAGACACCTATTCAAACTGTGTTGGGATCTTGGGCTCACCTATTAGCCACACACAGTGCCTCTGGAGTTGGTCCATCACATAAGGGATGCTGCTATTCCTCAAAATGTAAGTGTCATGCACAGAGCTAGGATACTTTGTATTCACATGAGAGATGTACTAGTCTGCCAAACACACCATCTGCACATTCATCTAATGGTAGCTTTTACAGTTTCTGTACACCTGTTCATTCCTGCGGGATGGGACAAATGCCACACGTCTACCTTCAATGGCACCAATGATGTTGGGGATATGTCCCAGGGCATAGAAGTCACCTTTCACTGAGTACAAATCCTCCACCTGGGGGAAAACGATGTAGCTGCACATGTGTTTCAGCAGGGCAGACAACACTCTGGTCAACTGTAGGAGGCTGGACTGGCTTGTAGTGAGTACCAAGGGGTACTTGCACCTTGCACCAGGCCCAGTTATCCCTTATTAGTGTATAGGGTGTCTAGCAGCTTAGGCTGATAGATAATGGTAGCTTAGCAGAGCAGCTTAGGCTGAACTAGGAGACGTGTGAAGCTACTACAGTACCACTTAGTGTCATATGCACAATATCATAAGAAAACACAATACACAGTTATACTAAAAATAAAGGTACTTTATTTTTATGACAATATGCCAAAGTATCTTAGAGTGTACCCTCAGTGAGAGGATAGGAAATATACACAAGATATATATACACAATAGCAAAAATATGCAGTATAGTCTTAGAAAACAGTGCAAACAATGTATAGTTACAATAGGATGCAATGGGGAAACATAGGGATAGGGGCAACACAAACCATATACTCCAGAAGTGGAATGCGAACCACGAATGGACCCCAAACCTATGTGACCTTGTAGAGGGTCGCTGGGACTATTAGAAAATAGTGAGAGTTAGCAAAATAACCCTCCCCAAGACCCTGAAAAGTGAGTGCAAAGTGCACTAAAGTTCCCCTAAGGACAAAAGAGTCGTGTTAGAGGAATAATGCAGGAAAGACACAAACCAGCAATGCAACAACTGTGGATTTCCAATCTAGGGTACCTGTGGAACAAGGGGACCAAGTCCAAAAGTCACAAGCAAGTCGGAGATGGGCAGATGCCCAGGAAATGCCAGCTGCGGGTGCAAAGAAGCTTCGACTGGACAGAAGAAGCTGAGGTTTCTGCAGGAACGAAAAGGGCTAGAGACTTCCCCTTTGGTGGACGGATCCCTCTCGCCTTGGAGAGTCGTGCAGAAGTGTTTTCCCGCCGGAAGGACACCAACAAGCCTTGCTACACGCAAATTGTGCGTTTGGCGTTTTTGGACGCTGCTGGGGCCCAGGAGGGACCAGGAGGTCGCAAATTGGACCTGAAGAGAGAGGGGACGTCGAGCAAGACAAAGAGCCCTCACTGAAGCAGGTAGCACCCGGAGAAGTGCCAGAAACAGGCACTACGAGGATGCATGAAATGGTGCTCGCCGAAGTTGCACAAAGGAGTCCCACGTCGCCGGAGACCAACTTAGAAAGTCGTGCAATGCAGGTTAGAGTGCCGTGGACCGAGGCTTGGCTGTGCACAAAGGATTTCCGCCGGAAGTGCACAGGGGCCGGAGTAGCTGCAAAGTCGCGGTTCCCAGCAATGCAGCCCAGCGAGGTGAGGCAAGGACTTACCTCCACCAAACTTGGGCTGAAGAGTCACTGGACTGTGAGGGTCACTTGGACAGCGTCGCTGGATTCGAGGGACCTCGCTCGTCGTGCTGAGAGGAGACCCAAGGGACCGGTAATGCAGCTTTTTGGTGCCTGCGGTTGCAGGGGGAAGATTCCGTCGACCCACGGGAGATTTCTTCGGAGCTTCTGGTGCAGAGAGGAGGCAGACTACCCCCACAGCATGCACAAGCAGGAAAACAGTCGAGAAGGCGGCAGGATCAGCGTTACAGAGTTGCAGTAGTCGTCTTTGCTACTATGTGGCAGGTTTGCAGGCTTCCAGCGCGGTCAGCGGTCGTTTCCTTATCAGAAGGTGAAGAGAGAGATGCAGAGGAACTCGGATGAGCTCTTGCATTCGTTATCTAAAATTTCCCCAGAGACAGAGACCCTAAATAGCCAGAAAAGAGGGTTTGGCTACCTAGGAGAGAGGATAGGCTACTAACACCTGAAGGAGCCTATCAGCAGGAGTCTCTGACGTCACCTGGTGGCACTGGCCACTCAGAGCAGTCCAGTGTGCCAGCAGCACCTCTGTTTCCAAGATGGCAGAGGTCTGGAGCACACTGGAGGAGCTCTGGACACCTCCCAGGGGAGGTGCAGGTCAGGGGAGTGGTCACTCCCCTTTCCTTTGTCCAGTTTCACGCCAGAGCAGGGGCTAAGGGGTCCCTGAACCGGTGTAGACTGGCTTATGCAGAATTGGGCACCTCTGTGCCCAACAAAGCATTTCCAGAGGCTGGGGGAGGCTACTCCTCCCCTGCCTTCACACCATTTTCCAAAGGGAGAGGGTGTCACACCCTCTCTCAGAGGAAGTTCTTTGTTCTGCCATCCTGGGCCAGGCCTGGCTGGACCCCAGGAGGGCAGCTGCCTGTCTGAGGGGTTGGCAGCAGCAGCAGCTGCAGTGGAACCCCAGGAAGGGCAGTTTGGCAGTACCAGGGTCTGTGCTACAGCCCACTGGGATCATGGGATTGTGCCAACTATGCCAGGATGGTATAGAGGGGGCAATTCCATGATCATAGACATGTTACATGGCCATATTCGGAGTTACCATGGTGAAGCTACATATAGGTAGTGACATATATGTAGTGCACGCGTGTAATGGTGTCCCCGCACTCACAAAGTTCAGGGAATTGGCTCTGAACAATGTGGGGGCACCTTGGCTAGTGCCAGGGTGCCCTCACACTAAGTAACTTTGCACCTAACCTTTACCAGGTAAAGGCTAGACATATAGGTGACTTATAAGTTACTTAAGTGCAGTGTAAAATGGCTGTGAAATAACGTGGACGTTATTTCACTCAGGCTGCAGTGGCAGGCCTGTGTAAGAATTGTCAGAGCTCCCTATGGGTGGCAAAAGAAATGCTGCAGCCCATAGGGATCTCCTGGAACCCCAATACCCTGGGTACCTCAGTACCATATACTAGGGAATTATAAGGGTGTTCCAGTAAGCCAATGTAAATTGGTAAAAATGGTCACTAGCCTGTCAGTGACAATTTGGAAAGAAATGAGAGAGCATAACCACTGAGGTTCTGATTAGCAGAGCCTCAGTGAGACAGTTAGTCACTACACAGGTAACACATTCAGGCACACTTATGAGCACTGGGGCCCTGGGTTACCAGGGTCCCAGTGACACATACAACTAAAACAACATATATACAGTGAAAAATGGGGGTAACATGCCAGGCAAGATGGTACTTTCCTACACAACCCCCCCCCAAACGAAGGACAATAAGACTAGCCATGACCTGATGAGTCTTCATTGTCTAAGTGGAAATATCTGGAGAGTCCATCTGCATTGGAGTGGCTACTCCCAGGTCTATGTTCCACTGTATAGTCCATTCCCTGTAGGGATATGGACCACCTCAACAATTTAGGATTTTCACCTTTCATTTGTTTTAGCCAAAGTAGAGGTTTGTGGTCTGTCTGAACAATGAAGTGAGTGCCAAACAGGTATGGCCTCAACTTCTTCAGAGCCCAGACCACAGCAAAGGCCTCCCTCTCAATGGCAGACCAACGCTTTTCTCTAGGGGTCAACCTCCTACTAATAAAAGCAACAGGTTGATCCTGGCCCTCAGAATTAAGTTGTGATAGGACTGCCCCTACTCCTAATTCAGATGCATCAGTTTGGACGTAGAATTTTTTAGAGTAACAAGGGCTTTTCAGGACAGGTGCAGAGCACATGGCCTGCTTCAGCTCCTCAAAAGCTTTCTGACAGTTTGCTGTCCATAATACCTTTTTAGGCATTTTCTTGGATGTGAGGTCATTAAGAGGGGCTGCAATGGAGCCATAGTTCTTAATGAACCTCCTGTAATACCCAGTGAGGCCTAGGAAGGCTCTCACCTGAGTCTGAGTGGTAGGGGGAACCCAATCAATAATAGTTTGGATTTTCCCCTGAAGTGGTGCAATCTGTTCCCCACCAACAAGGTGTCCCAGATAAACCACCTTACCCTGCCCTATCTGGCACTTTGAAGCCTTGATAGTGAGGCCTGCCTTTTGCAGAGCCTCCAAAACTTTCCATAGGTGGACCAGGTGATCATCCCAGCTGGAGCTAAAGACAGCTATATATTCCAATTATGCTGCACTGAAAGCTTCCAGCCCTTGCAGGACTGTGTTCACCAACCTCTGAAAAGTGGCAGGTGCATTTTTCAAACCAAAAGGCATTACAGTAAACTGGTAATGTCCTCCAATGGTAGAAAATGCAGTCTTAGGTTTAGCATCTTCTGACAATTTGATCTGCCAATACCCTGCAGTCAAATCAAAAGTGCTTAGATACTTGGCAGATGCCAGTGTATCTATAAGCTCATCTGCCCTGGGTATAGGGTGAGCATCAGTTTTGGTTACCAAGTTGAGACCTCTATAGTCTACACAAAACCGCATTTCTTTCTTTCCATCTTTAGAATTGGGTTTTGGTACCAGTACCACAGGAGAAGCCCATGGACTGTCAGAGTGCTCAACCACTCCTAGTTCCAACATTTTCTGAACTTCTTGCTTTATGCAGTCCCTGACATGGTCAGGCTGCCTATAGATCTTACTTTTGACAGGTAAACTGTCTCCAGTATCTATAGTGTGCTCACACCAAGAAGTGGTGCCTGGCACAGTAGAGAAGAGTTCTGAAAATTGTCCTAGGAGATTTATGCAATTGTCTTTCTGCTCAGCAGTAAGACAATCAGCCAAAACTACACCTTCCACAAGAGCATCTTGATCTGTGGAAGAGAAGAGATCAGGTAGAGGATCACTGTCTTCTTCCTGTCCCTCATCTGTTGCCATGAGCAGGGTGAGATCAGCCCTGTCATAGTAGGGTTTCAGGCGGTTGACATGGAGCACCCTAAGGGGACTCCTGGCAGTGCCTAAGTCAACCAAGTAGGTGACTTCACCCTTCTTTTCAACAATTGTGTGGGGACCACTCCATTTATCTTGGAGTGCTCTTGGGGCCACAGGCTCCAAGACCCACACTTTCTGCCCTGGTTGGTACTGAACCAAAACAGCCTTCTGATCATGCCATTGCTTCTGGAGCTCTTGGCTGGCCTGAAGGTTTTTACTGGCCTTTTTCATGTACTCAGCCATCCTTGATCTGAGGCCAAGTACATAATCCACAATATCCTGCTTAGGGGCTTTTAAAGGTTGTTCCCAACCCTCCTTTACAAGTGTGAGTGGACCCCTAACAGGGTGTCCAAAAAGAAGTTCAAAGGGGCTGAAGCCCACTCCTTTCTGGGGTACCTCCCTGTAGGCAAAAAGGAGGCATGGTAGAAGGATATCCCATCTCCTGCGGAGTTTTTCAGGGAGACCCATAATCATGCCTTTGAGAGTTTTATTAAATCTCTCCACCAGTCCATTTGTTTGTGGATGATAGGGTGTTGTGAACTTGTACGTTACACCACACTCCTTCCACATGGCCTTTAAGTATGCAGACATGAAATTGCTTCCCCTGTCTGATACTACTTCCTTTGGGAAGCCCACCCTGGAAAATATTCCCAGGAGGGCCTTTGCCACTGCAGGAGCTGTAGTGGTCCTTAAAGGAATAGCTTCAGGATATCTTGTGGCATGGTCCACTACCACCAAGATAAACCTATTGCCTGAAGCAGTAGGAGGGTCAAGGGGGCCAACTATGTCAACCCCTACCCTTTCAAAGGGAACCCCAACCACAGGCAGTGGGATAAGGGGTGCCTTTGGGGTGCCACCTGTCTTGCCACTGGCTTGACAGGTTTCACAGGACTTACAAAATTCCTTTGTGTCCTCAGACATCCTAGGCCAATGAAACAGGGGAACAAGCCTGTCCCAAGTTTTCATTTGTCCTAGATGCCCAGCTAAGGGAATGTCATGTGCCAGTGTTAGGAGGAACTTTCTGTACTCCTGAGGAATCACTAATCTCCTGGCAGCTCCAGGTTTAGGATCCCTATGCTCAGTGTACAAGAGGTTGTCCTCCCAGTAAACTCTGTGAGAGTCACTGACATCCCCATTAGCCTGTTTGACAGCTTGCTGTCTGAGACCCTCTAATGTGGGACAGGTTTGCTGTGCCACACTCAGCTCCTCTCTGGCAGGCCCCCCTTCACCCAAAAGCTCAGCAGTGTCTGCTTCCAGCTCCTCTGGTGTAGGTTCTGCACAGGGAGGGAATTCTTCTTCCTCAGAAGTAGAATCCACTGTAGAGGGAAGGATAGTAGGAAGTGGTTTGCTTCTACTAGCCCTAGCTTTAGGGGGCACTTGGTCCATTGTTCCAGGATCCAAGCTTCCCTGTCCTTTTTGCTTTTTGGCCTGAGCCCTTGTCAAAGCAAAAATATGCCCTGGGATGCCCAGCATTGCTGCATGGGCCTCCAACTCCACATCTGACCAAGTTGATGTCTCCAAATCATTCCCTAATAGACAGTCTACAGGTAAATCTGAAGCTACCACAACTTTCTTTGGACCAGTTACCCCCCCCAGTTGAGATTTACAACAGCCATGGGGTGGCTTTGTGTTATGTTGTGAGCATCGGTTACTTGGTACTGGTGTCCAAGTATGTGTTGTTCAGGGTGCACCAGTTTCTCAATCACCATTGTGACACTGGCACCTGTGTCCCTGTAGGCCTGGACCTCAACACCATTTATTAGGGTTAGTTGCTTGTACTTCTCCAAGTTATGGGGGCAAGCAACCAAAGTGGCTAAATCAATAGCCCCTTCAGAGACTAAAGTAGCCTCTGTGGTCTCCCTAATCAGACCAACCCCAACTAAATTACCAAAAGTGAGCCCAGCTACTCCCTTGGATTGACTATTAGTAGGTTTGCTCCCACCACCACTGCTATTAGTAGGGACACTAGGTGTAGCAGTAGGGGTTGTAGTGGTAGGAGCTGTGGTGCCTTTCTTTGGACAACTGGGATCTGTTGTCCAATGGCCTTTTATTTTACATAAATAGCACCATGGTTTCTTTTCCTTGTTCTGATTAAAGGAGGATTTGGGCCCACCACCCCCACCAGAGTGTTTTTGTGGGCGTGATGAAGACTCATTTTTAGATTTGTCCCCACCCTTGTCTGAAGACTTACCATCCTTCTTTTTGTTGCCATCTTTGTCACCCCCTGTATGAACTTTTCTGTTCACTCTTGTTCTGACCCATTTGTCTGCCTTCTTTCCCAATTCTTGGGGAGAGGTCAGATCAGAGTCCACCAAGTACTGGTGCAACAAATCAGACACACAATTATTAAGAATATGCTCTCTCAGGATTAAGTTATACAGGCTGTCATAATCAGTAACTTTACTGCCATGTAACCACCCCTCCAAGGCCTTCACTGAATGGTCAATGAAATCAACCCAGTCTTGTGAAGACTCCTTTTTGGTCTCTCTGAACTTTATCCTGTACTGTTCAGTGGTTAAGCCATAACCATCCAGGAGTGCATTCTTAAGAACTTGGAAATTATTAGCATCATTTTCTTTCACAGTAAGGAGCCTATACCTACCTTTTCCACTAAATGATAGCCATAGGATAGCAGCCCACTGCCTTTGAGGGACATCCTGTACAACACAGGCCCTCTCAAGTGCAGCAAACCACTTGTTAATGTCATCCCCCTCCTTATAAGGGGGAACTATCTTGTGCAGATTCCTGGAATCATGCTCTTTTGCAGGATGACTATGGGGAATACTGCTGCTGCCACCATGGGTATCTAAACCCAACTTCTGTCTTTCCTTCTCTAATTCAAAAGACTGTCTATCCAAATCCAGCTGTTGCTTTTTAAGCTTCAGTCTGGTTTGTTCCACCCTCAACTTATTGAGTTCCCTCTCTAACATTCTGTCATCAGGGTTGGTGGGAGGGACATTTCTAGAAACAGAGCTATGATGGGAATGAACAGAAGGAGACCTGTCCCTTACAGAAGCCAACTTAACAGCTTGATTTACAGAAACATTACTACCAGTATGGTGAGAATAAATGCTTTTGCTATGATGTGAGACAACACTATTTATTTGGTGTGGCTCATCATCATTACCATCTATGCTAGATTGTCTAGTAATGGGCAGGCTAGGAAGTTTCTTTCCTGAATCTTTTCCTGGGGGAGTCCCTGAATCAGATTGGGAACTATTAGGTACTTTTTCAACAGATGGGGCACCTATGGCCTTATCCTGTTCTCTAAGCATGTTAATTAACAGTTCCAAGGCCGGATTCTTCCCTACACTCAAACCTCTCTCTATACAGAGACTCCTTGCTCTTTTCCAGCTAAGGTTGTCATATGCAAGTTTGGACAGATCAACACTTTGGCCTGTGCCAGACATTTTTTTAGAGAGAGTTAAAGTGATAGAGAAAGAGACAAAAGTTTTCAGAACTTTTTGGAAAGACAGAAAAAAAACTTTTTAAACTTTTAAGAACTTTTTGAAAGTTTAGGAGTACTTTTCAGCACTTAGAAAAGAGTGAAAAGAGGAAATGCAAAACTTTTTGGCTATGTGTATATACACTGACCTTGTTTTGTATATTTTTCTCTTATGAAAAGTACAATGACAAGAGTGGTAAGTAGTCTCAAGCACTTATCCCACCACTGCACAACCAATTTAGGAGGCTGGACTGGCTTGTAGTGAGTACCAAGGGGTACTTGCACCTTGCACCAGGCCCAGTTATCCCTTATTAGTGTATAGGGTGTCTAGCAGCTTAGGCTGATAGATAATGGTAGCTTAGCAGAGCAGCTTAGGCTGAACTAGGAGACGTGTGAAGCTACTACAGTACCACTTAGTGTCATATGCACAATATCATAAGAAAACACAATACACAGTTATACTAAAAATAAAGGTACTTTATTTTTATGACAATATGCCAAAGTATCTTAGAGTGTACCCTCAGTGAGAGGATAGGAAATATACACAAGATATATATTCACAATAGCAAAAATATGCAGTATAGTCTTAGAAAACAGTGCAAACAATGTATAGTTACAATAGGATGCAATGGGGAAACATAGGGATAGGGGCAACACAAACCATATACTCCAGAAGTGGAATGCGAACCACGAATGGACCCCAAACCTATGTGACCTTGTAGAGGGTCGCTGGGACTATTAGAAAATAGTGAGAGTTAGCAAAATAACCCTCCCCAAGACCCTGAAAAGTGAGTGCAAAGTGCACTAAAGTTCCCCTAAGGACAAAAGAGTCGTGTTAGAGGAATAATGCAGGAAAGACACAAACCACCAATGCAACAACTGTGGATTTCCAATCTAGGGTACCTGTGGAACAAGGGGACCAAGTCCAAAAGTCACAAGCAAGTCGGAGATGGGCAGATGCCCAGGAAATGCCAGCTGCGGGTGCAAAGAAGCTTCGACTGGACAGCAGAAGCTGAGGTTTCTGCAGGAACGAAAAGGGCTAGAGACTTCCCCTTTGGTGGACGGATCCCTCTCGCCTTGGAGAGTCGTGCAGAAGTGTTTTCCCGCCGGAAGGACGCCAACAAGCCTTGCTACACGCAAATCGTGCGTTTGGCGTTTTTGGACGCTGCTGGGGCCCAGGAGGGACCAGGAGGTCGCAAATTGGACCTGAAGAGAGAAGAAACGTCGAGCAAGACAAAGAGCCCTCACTGAAGCAGGTAGCACCCGGAGAAGTGCCAGAAACAGGCACTAAGAGGATGCGTGAAATGGTGCTCGCCGAAGTTGCACAAAGGAGTCCCACGTCGCCGGAGACCAACTTAGAAAGTCGTGCAATGCAGGTTAGAGTGCCGTGGACCCAGGCTTGGCTGTGCACAAAGGATTTCTGCCGGAAGTGCACAGGGGCCGGAGTAGCTGCAAAGTCGCGGTTCCCAGCAATGCAGCCCAGCGAGGTGAGGCAAGGACTTACCTCCACCAAACTTGGGCTGAAGAGTCACTGGACTGAGTGGGTCACTTGGACAGCGTTGCTGGATTCGAGGGACCTCGCTTGTCGTGCTGAGAGGAGACCCAAGGGACCGGTAATGCAGCTTTTTGGTGCCTGCGGTTGCAGGGGGAAGATTCCGTCGACCCACGGGAGATTTCTTCGGAGCTTCTGGTGCAGAGAGGAGGCAGACTACCCCCACAGCATGCACAAGCAGGAAAACAGTCGAGAAGGCGGCAGGATCAGCGTTACAGAGTTGCAGTAGTCGTCTTTGCTACTATGTGGCAGGTTTGCAGGCTTCCAGCGCGGTCAGCGGTCGTTTCCTTATCAGAAGGTGAAGAGAGAGATGCAGAGGAACTCGGATGAGCTCTTGCATTCGTTATCTAAAATTTCCCCAGAGACAGAGACCCTAAATAGCCAGAAAAGAGGGTTTGGCTACCTAGGAGAGAGGATAGGCTACTAACACCTGAAGGAGCCTATCAGCAGGAGTCTCTGACGTCACCTGGTGGCACTGGCCACTCAGAGCAGTCCAGTGTGCCAGCAGCACCTCTGTTTCCAAGATGGCAGAGGTCTGGAGCACACTGGAGGAGCTCTGGACACCTCCCAGGGGAGGTGCAGGTCAGGGGAGTGGTCACTCCCCTTTCCTTTGTCCAGTTTCGTGCCAGAGCAGGGGCTAAGGGGTCCCTGAACCGGTGTAGACTGGCTTATGCAGAATTGGGCACCTCTGTGCCCAACAAAGCATTTCCAGAGGCTGGGGGAGGCTACTCCTCCCCTGCCTTCACACCATTTTCCAAAGGGAGAGGGTGTCACACCCTCTCTCAGAGGAAGTTCTTTGTTCTGCCATCCTGGGCCAGGCCTGGCTGGACCCCAGGAGGGCAGCTGCCTGTCTGAGGGGTTGGCAGCAGCAGCAGCTGCAGTGAAACCCCAGGAAAGGCAGTTTGGCAGTACCAGGGTCTGTGCTACAGCCCACTGGGATCATGGGATTGTGCCAACTATGCCAGGATGGTATAGAGGGGGCAATTCCATGATCATAGACATGTTACATGGCCATATTCGGAGTTACCATGGTGAAGCTACATATAGGTAGTGACCTATATGTAGTGCACGCGTGTAATGGTGTCCCCGCACTCACAAAGTTCAGGGAATTGGCTCTGAACAATGTGGGGGCACCTTGGCTAGTGCCAGGGTGCCCTCACACTAAGTAACTTTGCACCTAACCTTTACCAGGTAAAGGTTAGACATATAGGTGACTTATAAGTTACTTAAGTGCAGTGTAAAATGGCTGTGAAATAATGTGGACGTTATTTCACTCAGGCTGCAGTGGCAGGCCTGTGTAAGAATTGTCAGAGCTCCCTATGGGTGGCAAAAGAAATGCTGCAGCCCATAGGGATCTCCTGGAACCCCAATACCCTGGGTACCTCAGTACCATATACTAGGGAATTATAAGGGTGTTCCAGTAAGCCAATGTAAATTGGTAAAAATGGTCACTAGCCTGTCAGTGACAATTTGGAAAGAAATGAGAGAGCATAACCACTGAGGTTCTGATTAGCAGAGCCTCAGTGAGACAGTTAGTCACTACACAGGTAACACATTCAGGCACACTTATGAGCACTGGGGCACTGGGTTACCAGGGTCCCAGTGACACATACAACTAAAACAACATATATACAGTGAAAAATGGGGGTAACATGCCAGGCAAGATGGTACTTTCCTACATCAACACGTTAGAGAACATTGGCTGAGACATCCCTGATGCCATGGCCACTGTTGTTTGAAAGGAACCACTGGCCAGGAAATGGAGGACTGACAGGACCTGCACTGGAGGGGAGATTCCTGTGGGATGGCGGATAGCTGACATCAGGTCGGGCTCCAACTGGGCACACAGTTCATGGATTGTGGCACGATCAAGTCTGTAGGTGATAATGATATGTCTGTCTTCCATTGCCGACAGGTCCACCAGGGGTGTGTACACCGGAGGATGAAGCCATCTCATCAGCTGCCCCAGCGGATGGGCCCTATGGAGGAGAATGGTGAGCAGAGGGTCATATACCACACAACATAGGTTGCACAAGGGTGTTCTGCACTTTAGTGATTTAATCGGTGTGTGGCGTTGTCTGTCCATATTCCTGCTCAAATGTGCTGTGATGCAGTTAGGTGTCCTGCCATGTGCCCCCCTGAAATGGCGGCTGCCTGACCTGTAAGGAGGGACAGGGGGAAATGAGGTAACAGCGCTGGCGTTGTGCAACGTAGCGGTAGGCGATCGAAGACCGCCGCGCAATTCAGCATTGGTTATCATTGGGCCCTATGGTTTCCAGGAGCCAATGACGATGTACTCTGGCAGTGACAGTACACACTGCTACGGACGTGACTGCCATTTTCTATCTGTTCACTCACTTGATACCTGATCTTAAACAGGAGAGGACCTACACTGCAAGTGCTGCTGTGACCTGAGTCTGGAAGCGACAATGGCTACAGTTTCTGGGGAAAGGGCCCCTGCCTTCACCGCAGAGGAGTTGGACAAACTGGTGGATGGGGTCCTCCCCCAGTACACGCTACTCTACGTTCCTCCAGACAAACAGGTGAGTACACTGTGAGCATGATGGATGGCACATGAATGTATGAAGTGGTCTGGATGGAAGACACATGGGGGGCTGTGGCCTTCATGTGAGGATGGTCGGTGTATGTGTTTCAGGGCATGGGTGGGAAGTTGTGGCCAATGAGTAAGAAGAACCGGACGGGGAGTAAGTTCCATTCTTACTTTACCTTTCCTGTAGGTCAGCGCCCACCAGAAGAAGAGTATTTGCCGTGCTATCGCCAAGGATGTGCGGATCCTGGGGGTCTGTCATAGACGGAGCACCCACTACCGCAAGAGATGGGAGGACCTGCGCCGCTGGAGCAAGAAGACGGCGGAGGCCCAGCTGGGGATGGCCTCCCAACATGGAAGGGGTGCCGGTCTCACCATGACCCCCCTGATGTTTCGGATCTTGGCAGTGGCATATCTGGAGTTGGATGGGCGCTTGAGGGCATCACAGCAGTCACAAGGGGGTGAGTAGAGTCTCATTCAGCTGACGCTGCGCGCGGTACGAGGTGTCTGTGTGGGGGATGTGGGCTGTGGGTTCCCCTAGGCCAGGGCGAACTTGCTAGGGTAGGTCCCTTGTTAGGCAGGCTCTGTGGCACTCCAACCCCAACAGTGGTAGTGGCCATCGATAACTAGTCAGGCTCCTGTGGGTTCCAGATGTGCAGCAAATGGGGTTAGGCATAGTCCCCCATGGGCAGGTGATTTTCCTAAGAACTGTTAGTGCATGGGCTAGTGCATAGGGATGCTCCCTGTGTGTTGTGTCCGCCAACGGTAGTGGTGTTTCTGGCATTGACCATGTGTGTCCTCTGTCTTTCCCCCCGTTTTTGTTTTGTCACCCTGTCCTTGTGTGCATTAGCATCATCTGGCGGAGGAGCAGTGGCACCGGAGCAGGAGGGAGCAGCAACCCACATGGCCCAGGAGGGTGAATGTACGGAGTCTGAAGGCACCAAATGAATACTTGGAGGGCATTCATTCTGGCGTGGCGGCCCAACAGAGAGCATTTCAGGCTCTGGCCGCAGCACTGATGGCAGCCATTGTGCCTGTGTCTAGCCTCCCCCCTCCAACCTCCACTACCCAGATCCAATCCCCTCTACCTCAGCCTCTCCCAAGCACACCATCAGACCAGCATGCACACACATCAACACAAAAAAGTGGCTCAGGCAAACATAAGCACCACACATCCCACAGGAGACACAACAACATCCACTTCCTCCACTGTGTCCCCCTCCTCCACGTCGTCCACCTTCCTCCCAGTCTCGTCTCCACTCACACCTGCACGCACTACATCCTCAGCCACTACCTCCATCACCACCACGCCCATCACCACACACTGCTCACGTGCAATCACCACCCCCACTACCATGCACACGTCCCCTGTGTCCTCTCCCAGTGTCTCTGTGAGCCCTCCTCCCAAAGTACACAAACACCGGCACACACCCACTCAACAGCCATCCACCTCACAACAGCCTCCAGCCCATGCACCATTCAGCCAAACTCAGCAGATGTACACCTCCCACAACCACTACCACTACCACTTCCTCCATTCCCAGCCCCCTCCATCTTCCCGTCCCAGTGTGTCTAAAAAACGTTTCCAGCTAACTTTGAACTCTTCCCTACACCTCCCCCCGTCCTTCCCCTAGGGCCAAGATGTCTAGATCCCAGCCCAGCACCTCAGCCACCAAATCCTCGTCCCGTGTGGTCCCTGCAAGTCCTGGAAAATCGAAGGGGGCACCCATCAGGGCTGTCAGTGTGCCACCTAGTGCGGCCAAGGACCAACCTATTCCGCCACCTGCCAAGGTAAAGAAGGGGCCACCATGCCGAAGAGAAAAGCCGCACCAACCACCCAGCAAGGCCTCTTCCAGAACCAAAGAGGACAGTGCCACGGTCCCAGCAGTGACTTCCAAGGTGGGGAAGGGACACAGAAGCAATGGGATGTCAGCTCAGGGCATGGAGCCTCTGGGTGAGGGACTGGTGTCACCCCTTTTGCAAGAGAGGCCAGCAACCTGTAGGGCGGTGGGCACCGCCGCAACGTCCGTCACCTGCACCGCCATCTGCACCGCCACCTGCACTGCCACCTGCACAGCCATCTGCACCACCACCTGCATGTCTGCTGCCTCTACTACAGTCACCAGCATCATCCCCAGTGGGCAGCCTTCCGAGGCTGCAGGAGACCGCCTGTTGTCTCCCTCCACAAGTGCAGACACCTGCACCACCGGCAGCATCTCCGCCCCAGCCACTGCGCAGCCACCGCAACCTGCCCACCGATGTGCACAGCCAGTGCCACTACAGCGGACATCAGCAGCATCCCCAGTGGGCATGTGTCCGAGGCTGCAGGAGACGTCCTGGACCCTGCACACACTACATGAGGCAACACCACCAGCAAAGGCACTACCAACAGTTTGCAGCCTAAGTCGTCGCAAGGAGGAGTGTGGCTCTGCCTCCATGGAGTATCATGCTACCTGTTCACTGTAAATTTGGTGGCTCAGACTCCCATCTGAGTGAATGGGAACTGCCACACCGCTGGTGCAGCATCACTGGGCACCTAGCCCCCTCCAGAACCAGTGGAGCACAGCATCCATTCACCCAGTCCTTAGCAGGATGAAGCACTCTGGGCACCAAGCCCCCTCCAGAACCATTGGAGAACAGCATCCACTTATCCAGTCCTTGGCAGGATGAAGCACTCTGGGCACCAAGGCCCCTCCAGAACCAATGGAAAACAGAATCCACTGAAGAGACTGTGGCTTTGCACTCCCCAGGATAAAGCAGTGGACAACCCACCCACTTGAGAGACTGTGGCTTTGCACTCCTCAGGATAAAACAGTGGGCAACCCACCCACTTGAGAGACTTGAGAGACTGTGGCTTTGCACTCCTCAGGATAAAGCAGTAGGCAACCCACCCACTTGAGAGACTTCAGAGACTGTGGCTTTGCACTCCCCAGGACCAAGCAGTGGGCAAACCACCCACTTGAGAGACTGTGGCTTTGCACTCCCCAGGACTAACCAGTGGGCATGGAATCCCCTCGATAGCAGTGGTGTCGTCCCATCATCCAGCTGATGTGCCCCCCTTCCCCTTCCCCATGAAGTGACTGTTTTTTTTCAACCTGATGCCCTTGCAGTGTTCTCTCCGTTTTGAGGCAGGTGTCATGTGTGGGCTTCGCCCATGCTTTTTTGGGACCACTGGTCCACGAACATTTATTGGGACTGTGTTTGGACTTTTGTACTTGATGTAAATATTTGTATATACAGATGATTTAAAGTTATCTTGCCCTACCTGATAGTTCGATTCGATTATTTCACTCGTTAAACTCAATTCCTTTTGTCCCTGCGTTCTTCCAGGGGGTTACGGGGTGTAAATGTAATGTAGCTGCATGTTTTTGTGTGTCTGGTGTTGTGGGTGAGGGTGGGGGTGGGTGTGTTGCGTGTTGCGTGTGTGCGTCACTCTCTCTTTCCTCCCCCCCTCCCCTGTGTGCTAGGTGCAGTACTTACTGTTGTCGTTGTCACCGTCTTTGATGTTCCTGGTAGATGAGGAGGTAAAGCAACATGGGCAGGACCTGTAACTCGGGCTTCATGGCATCGTGGTTCCTTGTTGAGTGTCGAGAGGTGAGTGGTTTCCGTTCCAATTACTGTTTCCACCGTGCTTTTGATGGCGTTGGTACCGCCCCGGAAAAGCTGGCAGATTGGTGCCTTGTAATCGTGTGGGCTTCCGCCTGTCTGTTGGCGGTTATCGCCGCTGTGTTTGTTTCTACCGCCGTGGCGGTTGGAGTGTTAAAGTGGCTGTCTGTGTTGGCGGTTTCCACCATGGTCGCGATTCCATTTTTTTTAACGCCGGCCTGTTGGCGGGATTACCGCCGCTTTATCACCGGCCGCCAGGGTTGTAATGAGGGCCTATTTCTGGCCATAGACTTTTGAGTTATGCCCTAACTCATTCTATGTGTTGCCTTGTTTTCCTTCTAACAAATAGGACTAACACACCCGAAATCAGTGATCTGAGTGTGACAATTTCATGACTGAAAACAGTGGCGCTTATATACAAGCCCCAGTGCACTGTCGGAGTGTCACTTTTAGTGATGGTCCTGCAGCGCACACTGCAAGGCCATATTTACAAGGCCACCTAGAGCCACCTTGCATGGCTTTTCATGGCCTTGTAAATATGGACTAAGGCAGCGCAGCGCAAATTACTGCATTGCCTCACCCTGCAACAGGGAGGCATGCCATGGGTGTTTCAGTGGGCGTTCCCACGTAACACCGATGGCATTTGACACATTCACAAATTTATGCGTCAAAAGCCTATGGCTCCCCAAGGGAGGCGTAAAAGAGACACAACAAGGAGAAATACCTTTATTTCTCCTAGTTTTTTCCTTTTTTCTCATAGAAAAAAGAAAACCCCTCTCATGATTGTTTTTGTGCAGGAAGGTGCACTAATGGTAGTTTTTATGGATGGGCCGGAAGGAGGGGGCAGCTTACCAGCTGAACAGGATTTAGAGCCCAAAACCAGACCCAAGCTAACAAATACTACAGAGAAGGCCAAGGAGGAACTTAGTTTTAACCCCAACGGGGGAGAGGTTGAGGTCGTAACAACGGAACAAAAGGTCAATCCACAGGGCAAACCCAAAATCAGGGTGAGTATGAAGACTATTTCTACCTCTATCCCTATAAGTGTAGGAGGAAGATCACGCAGGATGCTTGGGTGTTACAAACTATAAAGGAATATATAATAGAGTTCGATCAGGAAGCTGCACACATTTTAGAACCAAAAGAACTGGTATTTTAAAGACAGCTAGAACAAATAGTTCATCAAGAGGTGGATCAAATGTTACTAAAGAACGCAAACGTGAAAAATTTAGAACAGAAAAGAGGTTTTGTAAGTACATTATTTCTGGTGGTAAAGAAGTACAAGGTCTGTAAGCCGGTAATAAAACTAAAAAAGTTGAATCAGTTTGTGACTTACCAACATTTCAAAATGAAAGGTGTTCATTTATTAGTGGATCAGTTGCAGGAACATGACTGGATAGTGAAGTTGGATCTCAAAGATGCTTACTGCACGATTCCAATTGCACAGGAGAGTCAGAAATGTTTACAGTTCATATGGAAGAATCATTTATATTAGCTCCAGAGTTTACCATTCAGGCTAACTTCAGCCCCATGGTGTTTCATGAAGGTGATGAGGCCAGTATTTGGTTTTCTCCGAGAAAGAGGAGTAAGGTTGATAATTTATTTGGAAGATATACTGATAATGAGTCAGGATACTGAGGAACTGAGGAGACAGTTAGCGATAGTGAAGGAATTATTAGACAATATAGGATTTATAATAAATCAAGAGAAATCTGTGGTAACTCCAATGAGGAGAATGGGGGTTTTACGTTTCATAGTAGACACAGAGTTGAGTCAGTTACAGCTTCCAGAAAAGAAAGTAAAGAAAATAAGACAGGAGGTACAGTCATTAATAAAAAAGACGCAAGTAAAGCTTTAGAGATTTAGCCCGAGTTATTGGGCTACTGTCTTCGTCAATTCAGGCAATTTTTCTCGGGCCTTTACATTACAGGGCTTTACAACATTTGAAGACTTCGGGTCTAGCAAGAGGTTTATGGTATGGAGACTTAGGCCCTTATTTATACTTTTTTAGCACCGCATTTGTGTCATTTTTTGATGCAAAAGCGGCGCAAACGCACAAAATATGATTGTATTTTGTAAATTTGCGCTGCTTTTGCATCAAATAATGACACAAATGCGGCGCTAAATAGTATAAATATGGGCACTAGTGCCTTTCTCCCAGGAGACATGGGAGGAATTGATTTGGTGGAATAAGAATTTGGATGTATTGAGTGGACCCGCAATTTCTTGTACAAAGCCAGATTTTATCTTGGAGGCGGATGCAAGCAGCTTTGGTGGGGGAGCACATTGTTCAGGTCAGAAAACTGGAGAAGTGTGGACATCCTTAGAGAGGGAGAGTCACATTAATTGCTTGGAGTTACAGGCAGGACTGTTTGCTTTACAGAGTTTCAAGACAATTTTGAGGGGCAGGTCTGTCCTCTTAAAATAAAAATGGACAATGTGGCGGCTGTAACGTACATAAACAAGTTGGGCGGAACTAGGTCCTGGAGTTCGGCAGAATTAGCAAAAGAGATGTGGGAATTCTGTTTAGAACACAAAAGAAACATGAAGGCAGAATATTTGCCGGGAGTTCAAAATGTGGTAGCAGACTGGCATTCAAGGCAAGTGAGGGATTACAGCAAGAGGAAACTGAGGGAGGATATTTTCGAAAAGATAGTACAGATTGTAAGTCCTTTGGAGATAGATGTGTTTGTGTCCAGACTACCTTTTCAGTTACCGAAATATATGGGTTTGGAGACCAGACCAGGAGCATTGGTAGTGGATGTGTTTATGCAGGATTGAAAGGGAGTGAAAGGTTATGCCTTTTCTCCATTCTCTATGATTCAGAGGGTGTTGGTTCAGGTGAGGCGGCAGAAATGTCAGATAGTGTTAGTAACGCCTTCTTGGACAACTCAAGCTTGTCTTCCAGTGGTAATGGAAATGGCAGTGGAACAATCAATTTTAATAAGGTCATGCAAAGGTTTGTTGTTAGGCATAGATGGAGAGGAACATCTGCTGGTGGAAGCGGGGTCTCTGAACCTTCTAGTATGGAAGATATCAGGTGTTCAGGAAGATTCGCAGACATTTTGGGATCAGCTGCAGTCTTACTGGATGGTTTTAAATAGTGTTTTATCGTTTGTGTGATGATTTTAACTAACTTCACGCTGTTAAATTAAAATACTAAATACTAAATACTAAATACTACTGGCTGAATCTTGGGCACCAGGTACCAAAAAAAAGGTACAAAGGTGCATGGAAAATATTGTCATTTTAGTGCACGGAGAGACATTTGGATTTAGTGAAGGCAAGTGATGTCCAAGTAGGAAATCTGTTGTCAGAATTGTTTGACAAAGGTCTGTCGTATAGAACAGTGAACTGTTACAGATCTGAAATAGCTGCTGGTCATGCATTGCAGCATGGTTCGTCAATTGGCAAAAGTGTTTCTGTATGTAGGATGATGACAGGGATTTGTTTGAAGAGACCATTGAAGTCGAAATACAGATATTGTGGAATGTGGAGTTGGTACTTAGGCTGTTTCAAAACTGGCCAGCCAATAAATATTTACAGGTGAGAGAACTCTCGTAAAAGTTAGCAACTTTGCTTTGCCTTATATCTTTCAGAAGAGTATCAGATGTGAAGGCTTTGGAAATTTTGCATAGGTTTCTTTCAACCAAATATTGTGATATTTGAAGTGTTTAAATGCACACAAAGATCATGTCTAGAACAATATTTTACTCATTATTTGACGAATGTCCTAAGCTATGTGTGGTACGGTGCTTGAAGGAGTATGAAAGTAGAATGATAGAAAAGAGAGCAGTAGGAGTCGACCAGCTGGTAATTTTATATGTGAAACCTTTTAGAGAAGTAGCTAATGCTACTATTGCAAGATGGATGAAGGCTGTGATGAAGGAAGCTGGTATGAATGTGTCAAAATGTACAGCTCATTCTGTAAGAGATGCCATTGTGAGAATGGTTTGTTTGATGGGCAGAAGTTTGGAAGATATTATGAAAGTTGCTGATTAGTCTTCTGCAGAAATATGTAGGCAATTTTACTTCAAATCTATTGATCAAGTTTCTAAATGCGTTTTAAAGGGGCTTTAAACGTGCATGATGCTAGCCTCCTGTCTTGACATAAAACTGTGATTCTTAAAGGTTTACTGCATTAAGAATTGGGATTTTATTAAAGACAAGGAGGCTAGCATTATCCAACCCACCCTTCCCATGGAAGTGGTTGGAGAAGGATGAAGTATCTTTGTATATTGATATCTGACAATAGTAGTTTAAACAGTCCAGTTTGTTTGCTTAGAGGTAAGAAGAAGAAAGGAAAGGTTACTTATTGTGTTTTATTTTTGCAGAGTCTTAAAAAGGGATGATTTCAGTGAGGACGGATATATGTAGGAAGGAGGAGAACAAACAAAAGAGTAAGAAAATGGAGGACACCCAGCTTATATTGGACTGAACAATCCTTTTTCTATTACGATGTTGTAAATGTTCTATGGAAAGCTTTTAATGGTCTTGCCTCTCATAATCTGTGAATAAAAGTTTAATGGATAATGTTAGCCCCCTTGTCTTTAATAAAATCCTGATTCTTAATGCAGTAAACCTATAAGAATCGCTATTCCTGTTTACTGTGATGTAGTACTGTTCTAATTCCCTGGTTTCTGCTGTTGTCCTTTGGGCTTTCTAGTCTGGCTTTTTATCTGGACGGCAGCATTACCAGTGGCTCCTAGATGCTCTTCGTGGGCAATTAACCCTGGATATTTAATCTACTAAAAATTTAACATTTTTGGAATGTGTTCCACTGACGTGTGGTTATTGACTTTGGTACATCAAATAGACTCACTTTTCTTGAGAAGCAGGCCCCTGACTTATAGGATCAGGGAGGGAGGCATGCTGAAGCTAGCTCTAAAGAAAGATATCAGGTGGGAAGAGGCATGAAAGAAAGCCCCTAAAATATATACCCCTGATACAGAAGCTAATTGATGAGAACCAAGATAGGTTTGTAAACTCAGGGAATACTCAAACAGAAATCCAGGAGGCCTGCAAAACTTTGAAAGAAAAGTTACATGACTTCACAGAGCAGACGCCGTTGTTGATACAAGGGTTGGAAAGGGTTTCCCAACAATGAAAGCAATTTGAACAAGATATAGGCCCTCATTATGGCTGCAGCGGTCTTTTCCAAAGACTTTCATACATTGTACAGAAGTACACGGTTCCCAGGATATGCACCAATGAGAAACAACCAAGAAGAAACATTTTACTACAGAATACATTCAGATATTCTCTCATAGGGGCATTACATTGGACTTTAGTGGTTCTCGCAGATTATTTGAGCAGTTGATACGTTGTACAACAGTAGCCTGAGACGGTTTCCTTGGTTAGGTACAGTGCGGGAAAAGTCTCTGGGAACACTCTCTGTTTATTACAGTAAAGCATGCAATTCTTGAATGAGAAACAACAGTAGTAGCTGTTGCATGGTGTAGTATGACATTGATGCAAAATGGATGACAGTTAAACACAGTCTATGTTAACATAAGCTTAGTTTATAATGCATTTATTATGAGAAAAGGAAAAAAACTCACACAAAGGAAAAGAAAGCAGGGGAGGGTCATGGAACATCTTTTGAAGTGTGGAGCTCAGTTAATAGTCTTATAAGAGACAGTTTCACAAAACCAGAATGCAGAGAGTTCTTCTAAAAGGCGAGGTGGATTTAGGATGAGATGGTAATGGAACAAGCTGGTATAATCAGGTGTTGGTAATTATTGTTAAAAAAGTATCCAATGTCAAGTGAGAGGGTTCTGTGCGTGACATGAAGGGAAGATGGGCTGTAGCCAAGATTAAAAATGGCAAGGTATGCATTGATTGTGCAGGGTTTTATGGGGCAACACTTGACAACATAAGCCCTGTAAGAATCCTACTAGTGCAATTGGTGGAATGTAATTCTCAGTTGTTAATGAGTGGCGATTTTAATTCACTACTTAGTAATGAGTTAGTTATATCATTAGTAGGATAAAAAATGAACTCGCCCAAAGATTTGAGAACTTTTCAAGAACATAATGCTAGATTTAGGCCTATAAGATGTATGATGAGAGAGGGCAGGGAGAGGTTACACTTTTCATAGTCATAAATATGGGCATTCTTCATACATAGATTTCTTGTTAGTAGGCCTCACTTTGAGGGATAAAGTGGCAAACATGAAACATATTCCCACCCAGGTATAGGACCATGCAGCAGTTGGGTTGGAATTAAAAATTCAACAGGAACAGACCTTCAAGAGGTGGAGAGTTAATCAAAGCCTTTGCAGGACCAGGACTTGGCAGACTGGATTAGGCAAGAATCAGAGTTTGTTCTTCAGCGATATATGTTGAGCTGCATGTTAGATATTATATGGCACACCTACAAGGCCTTCTTAAGAGGATTAATAACTAAATGGTTCAGAAGAGCAGCCAAACATTTTAAAAGTTGATAGACTGCTAAATCAGATAAGGAAAATGGAGGATGAGGTGATAAAAGTGTCATGGAAAGATCAAAAAAGGGGGAAGAACTTGAACACACCAAGACGGATTTTAAGATAAGGCTAGAGGCAAAAGAAAGAGCTAGCTGTGAAGAAAGCAATCTTAAGCATTTTAAGCATGGTGAGAACTGCATGAAACTGCATGCTCGGAAATCAAGATCTGATTGTGCAATAAATTACATAAAATCTATACATTTACTGAAGGACCAGGAAACTTCTGAGAGTGGGGAAATTCTGAAGACTTTCCAGATCTTTTTTCAAAATTTGTAGAAGGAGAAGGTAAGGATTACTAGCAAAGAGGTCAGATAATGGTTGGCAGCCAGGCCCTTGCCTTTCCGGCACAGAACCCAATATGAAAAGTTTAAAGTGGAAATTAGCAAAATGAAGATCAGGAAACTATATAGAATCTCAAAAATGGAAAAGCTGCCCACCCAGACACATAGTGGCCGATCTCTATAGGATTGTAATACAATGCATGGCCGCAGTGTTAAAAGAATTATTTAATTTTATATTGAATTGTGCTGAAAATATTCCCATGTACTGGTGTGAGGCAAACATCTCACTTATACTCAAGACAGATAAAAACCTGAATGCTATCAGCTCATGTAGGGCAATATCATTGTTGAATTTGGATTACAACACATTGACCTCAATTATGGCTACTAGATTAGCCGCAGTAATCAAGGGGTTAATACTGGAGGACCAAAAGAGTTTCATGAGGCTGAAATCTGAACAATCGGACACCTTGATAGGTACAATCGACCTGGCAGAGATGTATGAGAAACCATTAGCAGTTATACCCTTATATGTGTCAAGGGAGTTTGAGCAGGCCAATCAGTCATTTCTTTGGAACTGCCTTTATAGATTTGGTTTTCCTGATAGGGCGATAAAGCTGATTCAGTCCTGTTATGGGGCACCAAGGGCAAGAATCTTAATTATTGAATCCTTGTCTGACAATGATTTGATTCAGAGAGGCGCACAGCAGGGGTTTCCACTCTCCCCACCCCCTGTTATTTACCTTATATAGTCAACCATTTGTGCAACTGATCAGAGAAGATATGAGCATCTGCCGTTCAAATTTAAAAAACTATGAATAGAAAATAGCTCTTTATGCTGACAACATTGTCATATATATGCCTGACCCACAGAGGGCTAAACAGAGGGTGGATGAATTAGTGAAGGATTTTAGGGCCCTTTCAGGCTATCAATGAAGTGAGGGATAAATGGAAGATGGTGAATGGAACATCCCTGTAGAAAATTCTCTTACCATGAAAAAGGAGGATTAGGTACCTGGGGGTGTAGATAACGCAGGTCTCTAAAGATATTCCATGAGAGACTCTTTCCAAGGTTGTCAGGGAAATTAAAACCATATTAAGGAGATAGAACAACCTACTACTGTTTATCTACGGCAGGGTAAACATGGTCAAGATGATAATCCATCCTAAGATCACATTCATTTTTTAAACCAATCTCTTGGAGTTTGACAAAAAGCAGTTAGCAGTGGTGCAGGGGAAACGTTCAAATTTTATCTGGGCATACAAGGGAAGTAGGTTGCCTTTAGAAGAAGATTGGAGAAAGGGGGATTACACTTACCAGACCTATTAACCTACATCTGGGCATTTCAGTTTAAGAACTGCTGGGTTCTAGTAGTTTTTCCAGATGGAACAACTAGGGGTCAGCCATGGAGGTGTATGCTAAGGGCGGAATACCATGACAGAGGTTTTCTGTATACATTTTGTCTCTCCAAGTACTTTAGGAAGGTTTGGCTTAAGATCTTGAGGTCCGTTGCAAAAGTCTTGTATAACCGAGGATGAACTTGGGTATCCAGTATTACAATGGGAGATTGCCAATGTGGGATTCCCGTGGTGCCCTGAATTCATGATAGAGCAGATCAACTGGGTCCTTGGACAAGGGGGTGTAGATACCTAGGAAGATCTTATAAAAAGGGAAACCCTGATTTCTTGGAAAATTCTGAGCAGGCTGACTAATGAGAAGATCAAGTAATTTCATTATTTGCAATTCCTTTCATGGATTTAAAACACAAAAATGGATACAGCAAAATTCCTTTGAAATGACTGAGGATATACTTAAGGACGTAGCCTTGAAAAACAGAGGTGGTAAGATTGCATAAGGTGATATGTGATGCAAAAGAAACAAAAATTGTTGCTTCATTCTCAATCTGGGGAAGGGGCTTGCTGGTTCAAGATCTTGGTAAATTATGGCAAGTATCTATGAACATCTTATACTCTTCAGTAAACATGTTTCTTCCAATTGGGTTCATTCAGTACACCAGGATTTTTTGCTTTTTGGATCACCTGGTTTTGGACTTTTTACTGTGGGTGTGTCTCACTACATGTGCCTCATCCACGGTAATCATATGTCATATGGACAGAGCTTGTTTACCGCCAGTGTCCACCTTTCAGTTTAAGGCTGTAGTGACGCAGCAAGGGTAATAGGCATTTGGCTGGTTACACGTGAACACATGTGCAAGCTGTGTATGGAAGACTACTGTTGTGTCCAGCCCTATAACTGCACACGGGTAGCCTGTCAAAATGGGGACCCTGCAGGATTAGATATTCATGGGATAGGCCTTATAATGTTAGTGCACACTAATAGGGAAAGTCAGTGTTATTTATTGTTTTGCCTATAGTGACACTTTATAATACACATAGGGAGAGAACTGCCTTAGAGTGCAGTTTCGCCTCACTATGGCCTACAGAGACCATTGATGTCTCAAATTGGGGTGTAGCCTGTGCGGGAAAATCAATTCTGAAATGTCCAAAATGGTATTTGTACACTTTGTGGGTCATCCAAAGTTGTCATATTTCTCTGGCTCAGCTTAGGATCAGAGCCTAGGTCTTTTGTCATCCTGCTGTGCCCACTTAATTACACCTATTTCCAGCAGCAGGATCAGAGCCCACCCCTACACACAAAGGGAGCAGCAATTAGCACTACACGCAGCTCCTGAAGAGGAAAGGAGTGGAGTGGGGTAGAATGATTTGCATCAGTCACTCAGCTGTCACCCTGTACCAGGGATGGGCCTGCCCAAGCCCACCAAACAAAAGAGAGAGCCCAAACAACTGGAGCCAATCTAGAAGGGAAGTCTCTCTTTGAACTTTTGTTGTATAAGGGCCTGGCAGTGATGTCAGCGAGATGCAGAGCTCAGACCCCAGAAGCAGATGTTATCACTGATTCCTGGATGACGCAATTTTAGACTATCCCAGCATGCTGAGCAGGATGTTTGAGCCAGGGGAGAAGAGGCGACGTGGCACCCTAGGACTGCCTGCCTTCTGGAATTGTCCTTTCCCCTTTTAAAACCTCTTACACAAGGGGGGGATTCTATTGTGCTTTGTGACATTGCTGCACATCACTGCTCGACCCTGGGACTGCCATGGAGAACTAGAAGGAGGAACCCCACAAATCACTAAGAACTCTGCCCAGTTGACCCCAGGACCAGTGAGTCTCCCCAAGGGCCAGAGAGGCTGGCTCCCCTAAACCCCCTGAGGACCAGTTGGGAGAAAGCCCTGGACCTTTGTGTGCGCAGGGACCCAGTTCAAGAGGAGGGCTGGCATATGGAGCCAGGAGAACCAGCTCCTTGAGGACTGCACCACTTTGAAGGTGAGGAGTATTGTTGCAACTACCCATGGTGGCTACATCTCAGAACCGGGAGTAAAATGAGTCCAAGACCATCAAAATTGTCCCAACAGTTTCCAAATTATGGCATTTTAAACTTCGGAAAACCTGTTCTCAACACCAGAGCGCGTGGAGCTCCACTGCCTCTCTGAGTCATACCCCAGGGTGGGCCAGGGCCCGGGTGTCAGTACAAGCAATACGTACATTTATCCCTCATGGAGGGGGCATGCGTGGGGGCCCGCCCTAGTCTCTTCTATTCACCCAGGGACCCCATCCCTAGGTGTGTTCCTGTTTCCCGGGGCTGGGATCCCATACCTGACCCCTGCATGCCAGCAATCATGGGAGGTGCATCATCATGTTCCCACCCAGTTTGGGTCAACTACCATGCTCACAATGCCCCTGTCTGGGGGAGCGGGAGGCTGACACAGACCACCACGCCTGCCTGCAGGAGTGGGCAGGCAGAGAAACCTTGCTGACTCCCACAGCAGCACAGAGGAGTGCTGCCCGAGTAGGGAGCCAGTAGGGGCAGCCAGGGGTGTGCTCCCTGGGCCACCACCTAATGTGGACATAGTGTGTGGTGCTCTGGTGGGACCAGGCACCCCTAAAAAGTTAATAAAGCCATGTGGCGCGATGGCGCACTGCAGTAAAACAAAGCAAACAAAGATCACGGCTCTCCCCAGCACAGCAGTAGAGCCCCCCAAAAAAAAAATCACTTCTCCGAGGAGCGCCCCATAACACCCTGTGGGGCTTGGCTATTTCTGTACTGTTTTCTCCCTTTGTGGTGACCCCAGGACAAAGGGGTTACCTCCTATATTTGCTTAAGTGTCAGGGTGAGCTGCAGGAGCAGCACTGCAACCCCCAAAAGGATTGGATGAGTCCCCACCCTAACCTCCCCAGGATTTTTTCATTAATTCCAAGCACTCCTAAGACTGGAGCTTTTGGTTTAGGTCTGGGTATGCTGCACCCTCGAGGGATTATGGTTATGGTTGCAGTTGTTATGGCCTGAAAGACCTGAAAGTGGTTAAAGAAGATGCAGGTTCTGAAGTGCCCTCTAGAGGCCAATTGTATTGTTGTGATGCAATATGATGCTTGCTTGTAGTTGTTTCTATAGGTGCAGCTATGGCTGGAAAATGTATAACAAATACACAAACATGTTTTGCTTATTTTATATCCTTTATTGGTTTCACATAATGTTGACAATGGTTATTGCTCACAGTGTATATGTCTATTAGAATTCATAAAGTGCATTTATCCAGGATTATTATTTTGATAATTGCATCATAGGTACGAAATGATGATGTTAACATGTGATTGTTGCTCTTGAACCTTGACAAAATCAATAGACTCACTTGATATATTTGTGTGACCCCTTTAGGGGGCCAGAGGGGACAATTTAATACCATCTATGGAAATTTCTATCTGCCAATGTGCATACTTGTATATTATTGTGTAGTATTTAGTAGTGTGTATGTAATAGATGTTCTTCTCCTTTTCTAAAGAAAAAGTACTGACTGGACAGTCATTCATAGAGTGTTAATGCTCCATGTATCTATTCTGTAGATACTGGATTGAGGAACAGAGCCTTTAGTGTTAATGTGGCTGAAGGAAATATCAGTAATGTATAAAAGAGATATACAATGCAGTACTTTTAAGACTATGGAGATTTAAAATGTTTATGAGAACTGGGCACTAAAATACAAGAGGTCTTTCAGAAAGTTAGGTCCCATGATTAAACCTCAAGTAAAAAGCGGATGAAGCTGTCACTTTCACTTCTTTAATGCAGTTGCTCTTTGATAGTATGTTTACAGTGTTCGCTAGAGAGAGAAAAGCATGCTAAAGAGTTACATGAAGACTATAAAAAAATTCTTAGCTAGTCCATCTTGACCTATAAAGGACACACTTTTTTTCATATTCAGCTTCATTTACTTCCGTTGACGGTATTCAGATCATCAAGCTAAAGATCACTAGTACCTCCTCAGCAGGTAGGTTGTAGGCCATAAAAAATAACCAGTTATGCATATATTATGTCCTTGCCCCTCTTTCCTACCTGAGCACAAAGGGTGAGTGAGACTTGCCTTTAGAAAGGCAGGAGGTGTTCTTCTTTGTAAGTCACTTTACACTGTCTCAGTGGTCGAAGGCTACAACTTATCTGGAAGGTGGTGACATTACTTACTTAGGGGCATATTTACAAGCACAGCTGCATTGCTCTTGCACCACACAATGTGGTGCAAAAGTAGCGCAACTCAAAAGTGATATTTATGAAGCCACACAAGGCCACCTTGCATGCCCTGAGTGGCTTCATAAATCCAGTGAAGCAACGCAGAGCAAATCGCTGCGTTACCTTATTCTGTGCCAGGCAGGACTTCCATGGGTGTTGCGTGGGTGTTCCCACGCAACATCCACAGATTTTGATGTATTCCCAGATTTACCAGGAGTGGTAGACCTGGGAATGCGCCAAAAACCTACACCTCCCCAGGTGAGGCATAATGAGGAGAAATATTTGTATTTGTATTTTGTTTTTTCCTCTTTCGATTTGTGTTTCATTCTGCAGCACACATCGAAAGAGGAAAAAGCCTAAGGGGATTGCTTTTGTGCAGGAAGGTGTCCCTTCTTGCACAAAAACAATTCTACATGCAATGGAGGCACCCTTGCATCATGCTGTAAGGATGCCTGCGTTGGCGCTAAGCAGTCCATTTTGCACCTGTGCTGAGGAAAGGGCAGGAATGCACCATATAGGGATAAATGTGACTCATTCCTACCCTTACTCTGTAATGCAGAGCAGTGTAGCAAGGTGACTTGTTGCACTGCACTATTTGGCCATAAATATGTCCCCAAGTTATAAGGCATTTGTCAAAGTAGTCATTTTCTTTTTTATTACAGAACGGTTCATTGGCTTTATCGGTTTTTAGTTTCCATGAATGCACAACTGGAATGTTTTTATATAAAAATGTTGCCTAACTATGTTTTTATTATATTTATTTTTAATGTATTGGTTATTAAAGCGGCAAATCAAGTAGATGTGCCTCGTTATTTATTTTTTCTTATTATATCTATTTTATTATTCATATTTATTATTTTTTCTTACTATTATCTCATCTATGTTGGGAACTACAAGGTACTAGCATGTCCCTCTTAACTCGTCCATATCAGGTCCTCCAGACTATAATCACTGTTTGCGCTTCAAGGCAGCTGCAGAGCTCACACAATTCTGACAGCTCTATTGAGCCAAAATCTTTCTTAATTCTCCTTTAGATTTGGACACTTTCTGTGTGCACTTAACCATCACTCAGTCTGAGACACACAGTTCAGGAATGTGAAGTTGCTGAGTGAAATAACCACAAGAACTTATTCCCGGACCATGATAATACATCCCTCTTTTCCCAGATGATGCAGCCCAAGCGGGAATGTGTGGGTTTGCGCTTTACTGCGCTGTGCATAATTTGCCACAACCCACAACTGACTCATGTAAAGATTTATTAAACATTTGTGCCCTGCAGTGCAGCAACCAAAGTTGCTGTGCTGTGTTCACAAAGAGGAGAGCAGGACAGCATCATATCTATGCTTACTCAGTGCTTGTGATCTTAAAGGGTGCCAGTGCCACACACACACCTTTGCAGCATTGTGCACCCTTTCAGTCCAAACTACTATGCCTAGACTAACTTTAAAACTGGTCAAACATTATATGTGTGCACTACAGTGCAGCACAAAAGCAGTTTGAAAAGTTTACAGAAATGAAAACATTTCTCTAAGTTAAAGCCTGCCTCAAGGAGGCGTTATTTTCAGGTGCAAAGCCCATTCTACAAAAGTTTGTAGATAGGTATTCTCATCAAAAACATTGGTGGAATTGTGGGGGTGCCCAGGTACCACCTATTAGGCATCATCCTTGATGTTAAGTAATGCAAAGTAGCTCAAAATCAACTTCCTAGTGTAAACAAAGTTTTGCATTGGAAAGTAAATAGTTTATCAAAACTTCACACTGGATTTGTCACTTTTTGTGACTTTGCACTGACGCAACACCTTGGTATATCTACCCCTCAGATTCCTTCAGTCCTTGCTACTTGTCCCCATTCTTTTAGTTGTTTTCTAAAATTGTGAAGATTTTAATATCAAGACAATGCCATTGATAACGAATTTGCAGTCTTCTAGTGCTGAATTATTTTTTTAGATATAAAGTAAGATAGTTTTGTTTATTTGATCATTTCTTCCCCACCATCTTAGTCAAGGTGCACTCCAAAAGCAGTAAAAGGGTAAAACCTTTTAACACTTGATCACTCAATACTACAATTACATCCACACTATGTATTCCACTTTGTAGTAGTTTGATGATGTCCTATTGCATGTTATGAAGAAATCCCAATGTTTGGCTTCTGTAGAAAGTATTATATTATTCATAACATGATTATGCCAGATGGAAAATGCATTTTGAAGGATAATATCAAAGGACACTCCTTTGATTTTTGTTAGAGCATCACTAACGTTTATAGTTGGTGAGCAGATCAGAGAAACTTTCTTACTATTTAGGACATGTTTTCATATTTGCAAGCCCGTGGACAACCCCTTTTTTATGAACCATCATCTTTCTTTAATTTCCTTAGGGACACTCCTGACTCTGCTGCTTTTCGGAACATTCCACACACCAGAGTTCTCATTCTCAGTCTTCATCCTCTCCTGTGACATCACCAAGCATTGACCAGCAGGCAGTGGTTGATGACGTTACAGTGACTCCACCAGTGAAGTGAAGAACACCATGTTTGACACTTCTAGATCCCAAGCACAATATTTACTTTCCCTGGAGACTTGGAAAGAGGATGTTAAAACATAACAAGCAAGTGATAGATGATGATGTCACAATGGCTTCATTTTTGGATCATAGAACATTGAGGCTGAGGCTTCCAGATCCCAAGCACAATGACCACTATCCTTGGAGACTTGGAATGAGGAATTTGTAGCTGTCTTAGCTTGTGAGATACTGTAAAAACTCTCAACACAAACTTACAATTGTACTTGTGCTGTTGTTTGTGTGGGTGTGTGACCGCCTAAAATTAGATAAAGGTGACACATAATAGGGCAATGACATCTACTGTCCTCAGAGGTCGACTCAAATCTTTTGACTCAGACAGGAGTAATAAGATTATCAAATCAAAACAATGAGAACTAATAGCCATAAACAACCATAAATATAATAAGGAGTCAGTAATTTATACGCACCATGACCTATGTGGTCATGAATCACCACACTTAGGGCCAGATGTAGCAACCGGTTTGCATGTCGCAAACTGCGAAAAACGCAGTTTGCGACATGCAAAACGGCCATCGCGATGCAGAGTCACATTTTGCGAGTCGGTACCGACTCGCAAAATGTGATTCCGACTCGCAAATAGGAAGGGATGTTCCCTTCCTATTTGTGACCGCATCGCCATGCTGAGGTGCTTTGTGCCCGCGAAAGCGGTCGCAAACCAACTCGCAGTTACCACCCACTTGAAGTGGGTGGTAACGCATTCGCAGACGGGAAGGGGTCCCCAAGGGACCCCTTCCCCTTTGTGAATGTCGCTGTAAATATTTTTTCAGAGCAGGCAGTGGTCCAATGGACTACTGCCTACTCTGAAAAAATGAAACCAAACGGTTTCATTATTTTTTTGAATTGCAACACGTTTTCCTTTAAGGAAACAGGCTGCAATTAAAAAAAAAAATGCTTTATTAAAAAAAGCAGTCACAGACATGGAGGTCTGCTGTCTCCAGCAGGCCATCATCCCTGTGAGTGCAGGGACTCGCTGTGGGGTTGCAATTTGCGATCCACCTCATTAATATTCTTGAGGTGGGTCTTTGCGACCCCATAGCGAGTCGCAGAAGGTGTCTGAGACACCTTTCTGCATACTATTTTGCGAGTTGCAATTTGCAAGTCGGAATGACTCGCAATTTGCGAATCGCAAAATGTTTTCTTGCTACATCTGGCCCATGTTTAGTAAAGTTTAAACATTTATTGCCCTTAAATTAACAATGGTAAGGTCACGTAAATGATGCGTAAAACCAAATGACAGCAATATAGAAACAACACAGGTTGTCCAAAGCGTCTGAAGAATCTCAATCTTATGAGAGCAATTATCAATAAACACTCCAAGAATAACAACAGTATTATTTGAAAAACAGAAACAGATTTCATTAATTGTGCAGTTGAATCACCAAACTCTAAATCGAAAAGCATGTGCGAGGCTGGGCTTTGTCACATGCAAAAATTAAAAATAAGACAAAAAGTAATTTGGAAAACATCTAACTCTGACACTAACAAAAATATGCGGTTGGATTTATAAAGGAGAAACCCTGCAAAGGAAAAACAAATGCACATTGGTTATATCTCTCCTAAAGGAACAGCAGCCAGAAGAGCCTTCATCATCAGAGCACAGAAACAGCAGGCCTTCAGAGATCAATCAGCATCAGGAACATGGAAAGGGCAACAGTTCAGTAATATTGGGCTTAAGGTATCTGAACTGTTGAAATCATAAGTAGCTAAACAGAAGACCTGCACAGAAAAACTGACACTGGCAACAGCTGAACAGAACTGACTTACATCACCTAAAACTTTGCTAAATTAAGGTCCCAAAAGTTATTAGCGAGGTTTCTATTAGATAAGACTATGAGGTGTGATAGTGAATAATCAATTTGACTTAGTTCTTTTTCCATTTGTATCTTTCTTCATTCCTTCTTCAAGATAGGCTCATGTTGACGCTCCTCTCTGGTCGGCAATTTCCGCTGAGTAATAACATTGTAGAAAACTGCACAGAACATGACAATTAGCTAACGTTACTTCCTACTAGAAACTAAGAGGCATATTTATTTGCACTGAATTAGCGTCATTTTTTTTAATGCTAATTCAGCACAAACTTAATTCCATATTTATACTTTGGCACTAGACCACTTCAGCGGCAAAAGCTAGGAGTTAGCTTCACTATTTGGATGCACCAAAACACCTTGCGTCCTATTTCGACAATGATATGCAAGGCGTTCCCGTCCAAAAAATGGCGCTAATCCCCTGGCGCCATATTTAACCCGACACAAAAACAACGTGCAACTAAGAAGCGGAGCGACAAAATGACCTTAACCCCGATTAGTGTCAAATTTTAACACCTGGGTCAGACCAGGCGTTAAAATGAGGCCCACATACCACTACTTAAGGAAAACTCACAGAAGAAACATTGGCAACCCACAGGTCAAAATGGAAGTGTACCGCTGCAGCTTGGGACAGGACGCAGAGGACAACAACCACAACAGTAAACTCCACCACGACCACAGCAACCACAACCACCACTATGGCACCCACAAAGGCGACGCAGAAGGCAGGAGAGTATATTCTGGAACAGGACAACCCTCCTTGGTATCAGGTAAGAAGACCTCATCAGGACTTACTGTCTCAAATAGCAAGCCATGCTATGCCTGCTGCACCACATTGAGCCAGAGACCACAGCCAGGCTGCAGACACCACATAACATACCACCTCTCACAAAGCTGCTAGCTGTCCTGCATATTTTGGCAAGTGGCTCTTTGCAGACAACAGACGCACTGGTTGCTGGTGTTTCACAGCCGTCTTTCATGGTCTTCTGCCGAAGGTATTAGATGCAATCATTTCCCTAATGCCCCTCCACATCTGCTTCCCAACAAATGCAGCAGGAGATAAAGAAATGCTTTTACCAAATTGCTGGGTTTCTGCATGTGCTCGGTGCAATGGACTGCACCTATGTCCGACTTGTCCCACCTGCATCAACAGAACATTATACAGGAACCTGAAACATAAGCATTCCATAAATGTGCAGGCCATAGTGGACCACCGTGGGCTATTTACCAACATTTTAGCCAGGTATTCTGGTAGTGTCCATGACGCCAACATATTGGCCAATATGGTAATGGCCTACTTGTGGGTAAGTCAACAAACCTAGCAAAATACACACAACACACTAACCCTGTGGGACACACAAGACATACACCACTCCAAAAACACATGGCCACGGTAACACAGATGTACAAGTAATAGGGTAACACAGATGTACAAGTAATAAAGCATATGCACCATGCTGTAGTACAGCACAAATACATACACCCACATGTACGTAACACACCCGCAACTTGACAGGCACACCACGTGAAGTGTTTGCTAACAGAAGATGTCCACAACCACTACAAGTGCCCACAGGTTGGCTACTAAATACACGTCACACACATTATGCCAAACAAAAATAGCACAGCAATGTCAATGGCATACACCATAGTCATGTGAAGAAAGTCAAACATAGGCACAGCCCCTTAAATTATGCTGCACACGTCTCTGGCAGAACATACATCAAATGCCAGATAACTGGTGCCAATACCAACTACATCTGATCTACACATACCTGACTTACCTGTAGTGTGCATATACATATGTTTGATGCATTTGGCCACACACATAGGAATACCAAATTAACAGCCATTACATACCATGTGTCAGATTTGAGAGACGTGGCACCACACCTACTGTAGTGCCACCTCACATGCACCATTTACTGACTCCCAACACCATCATGTCTGTACCGCAAACAATAAATGGCCCACCATGGGGCAGAGTCACTGTTAGACAGTGCAGATCATGGATGCCATAATGGGACCCTGTAGGAGTATAGAGGACATCACTGACCTTACATGCACTGCGTTAAGGGACACATTTGTGAAGTAGCTGTGCCACATCCCATAGCCTGCACTGTGCATGTGTTGACAGTATAAATGCTGATTCATGTATTGGAAGATAGGAGAAACTCTGGTAGTAATGTTGATCATCCTGAAACAATGGGATACACACCCTTGTACACCTTATGGCTGACATAAACATCAGATGCCACTCAAGATCACCAAAGGCCATATGTAAGAGCCCCTAGTGCCATCGTCATGCCCTGTACTCTTTGTACAAGTTGGGAGATGACCACTCTTTTATGACTTGAGGCCACCTTGTAAATAGGGCCACCTCCCACTCAGTACTTTGCGTGGAAGGAGGGTGCAATGTGTGTTGCCGTAGGTGTGTCACCGCAAGACACATAACATGATGATGCTGACCCAGATATAGGTATTTCCTAAAACCTGAGTCAGTGCCAATATCAAACGCCACCCCACGGGTGGCATTTTCAGGTTGCAATAAGGAAATAGACTGTGATTTGACCTCATATGAATGTGCCACCTATGCGTGCTGCATATTGTTGCACAGATAGAAAGAGCATATTGTCCATGAAGATAGTATATGTTTAGGAAGGTGTCCCTTCCTGCACAGATTAATCTTCCCCCACAGGGCAGCCATCCAAGCACCCTGGTGAGAGGTGGACAGCGTTGGTGCACGGCTGCATATCTGGCACCGGCGCAGGGGACAACAAAGGGTTGCCTTGCAACATATTACACAAGGTGCACTCCTGCATAGTGAAAATGATGCAGCACGGCGCCGCCATTTTTGGAGCTGTATTGTGCTCTGTCAATTACTCTTTAAAATAGGCCTAAGTGTTTCACTTTATTTGTACTGCCACATGGGATGTCCAAGCTTTGTAGGGCTGCCATGTTGTCACCACATCTGACCCCATTGTTTTGCAAGGATGTGTCATGTCCCCTCTAGTAATAGCACACTGCTACAAAGATGCACAACACAACACATGGTACATACATCCTGAGCATCAATTATGAATCCAAATTATATGTCCCAGGTCCTTGAGCCAATACCCAAGATTGTCGTGTCCAACAACACAGTGCTAGTAAAACTTAGCAGAAGGCCAGGAACTCACACCATACCACAAACACGTCTGACCCACAACCAACTCCAACTAACAACTGCCATGCTACATACTAACCCTGTTGTAAGATTTAACGACAACTTTCATCTCTTCCCTTTGCAGCGGATCAGGGTTACGACATATAGCTGTGGGTGATGACCCCATTTGCAAACCCTAACACAGCAGCAGAGCATACCTACAATGAAGGATATCGTTAGCCATGCAATGTGGTGGAAAGGACATTTGGCATCCTCAAATCCAGGTGCCTGGACCTGACAGGAGGCAGCCTCCTTTATGTCCCACCCATTGTGTTTAAAATTATCCTCACATGTGCCATCCTCTACAACATATGTGTGCGAATGAACGTGCCATTGTACGACCAGGTTGCTGACCTGCCTTAGGAGGAGGAGGAGGATGGTGCTGATGATTTGAAGGGGGAACAGCACAACACAGCTGCTGGGGTACACCGGAGACAACATATTGTTGACAACTTTTATACATAAGAACCACAGAAATCAGCATGTCAAATTTGTAAATAAACAGTTCACATGTTTCCACCAATCCTGCCTTGGTCAATGTAATCTCCACTACATACACCATAGGAATGTGACTCTAACCTCAGGGAGCATGTAACAAACACCAAACGGACAAGTATTGTAGCAACATCATATGTGATGTTATAGATCATACCATATGCCCCTATCACACATATCACTTACAGCCTTATCACTGGTATGTGATAACTGAAGGACAAAATCCATGGACCACTACATATTTTGTACATTCACATTTCCAACTTGCTAATCAATAGCCCATCACACCCAACTACATCATGGCCTAATAGGATGTATGCAAGGGGCCCACACATGAGGTAGGGGATGTCAAAAAATGTAACGTAAGTAATGTTGGAACTGAACACTGTCACAACTCAGTGTGATAGTTGCAATGCCATCATGGAACATGTGTGACGAGGGGGGACTTCATCGGTAACTATGGTCATCATAATTTGCCCAGGGATAGTAACCAATGGAAGAAGTCAAGCCTGCATAGTCTATCTATGGGATACTGTCCTGCCACTGCCATGGGGCACAACCTTGACATAGACTAAACTTGACCTCATTCATTGCACCGACAAGTCTGTGGAATGCATATTGGTTTGGATCAGAATTCATGAAGCTAGGGCTGCAGGTCCACAATACAAAATCAACAACTATTGGCAAAAGCAATGAGTTAAATAAAAAAATGTGTGATAAAAGCATATTCTGGGTGGAATGTAGGAAGAGTGTGTCACACACACTATGTACCAAAGATGTACACATGTCAGACAAATATGCTGTCTTCACACATGTCTCCAGAAAATACGTATCTAAATACGGAGACAGATGTGTGGTTGTATTTCCTAGGTAGCAACAGTTCGCCCATCATCAACAATGCCTGACCTGTGTATGCAGCTTTAAATAGTATGGTCTATATGACAACATCACACATCACATACCAACACACAATACACAATCCCACTCACAATACAGAACAATTGCATGGTACTCAATGTTAAAATGTGTCCCATACATGTTTTTGACTCCAAAAGCACAATCTGGAGTGGGTGCACTACTATGTGTCGCAATGTCCAATATGATCAGATATCCAACATCACATTGAGTCGGAGTACACTTAGCCATGTAGGTAGTTCATTCCAACAGATGAATCCAGACCTGAGATGATTTCTAACCATTACATCATTCAGTCATGGTTAGAGTCAGCTAGGTTGTGGGATGCTGGAAGAACTGCATGAACATATTCCATGGAGGGTGTGGATGGACAGCTCAGAGATACCCACTGATAGTTCCAAATAGTACACGTCATTTCACATAGATACTACACAAGTGCTGTGCCATAAGTTACGATATGTGTGCATAGCACTCATTACATCTCAGAAATACCACAAATGGTACGACAACTAACAAGTTGCCAGTAGGAGGAGGAGGCAAGATCCCAACATCACCCAAGTTATATGTTGGATTCTGTCCCCACATCACCACACAATGTAGTTGTAGAAGATGTGTACAAAGCAGTAGCAACCAAATATCTGTGATTGATGGAGGACATAATAGATAACATCACCGTGATGCCAGAAAATAATAGTGAAATGAACAGACATATTCCAAAACAGACAGTGTAACACATCAATGATTGCAGGCCTATCCTTCACATATGTATATTGAGGCTGCCCTGGTACGTACATTACCCAGACATATTTGGCACTACCATAACATGATAATTGGCCTTCACCTGGCACCATGACATGAGCCTCTTACGTACAACATCATCTGCACCTTGCTATTAGTTGATCGTTGAGACCACCACACTAATACAACCCACACACATGCTGGACATGGAAACAGATAATGAGTCCCATGAATGCGAGATGTCCTACATGTGCAAGCATCGGAGCATTGTACATGAGAAGTGAAGGCCTGACATCAAGTGCCGCATAGCAAAGCAGCACATCCTGGTCTGTATGAACACATTTGTGCATTGAACCACTGGGGAGTCAGCCTAGGCTGCTGAGTTCTAATCATTAATGATCAAGATCCCAGCTTTGTTAAGCCACAGACCACTGTCCTGACTACATCAACATATGACATAGTCTGGTGCTTAATGTATATGCACAGGGGCAAGAACAAAGTTGATCATCAGGAACCTGCAGCTACCCAATCAAACATGTGTTACTGTTGCCATCCTTACCCACACAGTGATGATGGAGAGTAGCCCTGCAAACTATGCCACACTGCAACACTGGTACCCCGTGGTACAGCAGAGTATGTGACAGTAATGACAAACATGAAAGAGACAAATCTGAGAGTCCATTTGGAGGCTAGCACACATATACAACATATCTCAGCACACTTTCAACCATAAGAGACAAATCTGAGAGTCCATTTGGAGGCTAACACACGTATACAACATATCTCAGCACACTTTCAACCATAATGGCCCTGACATTGTTATGTGTCAGGATTCAGGACAGAAAACAACCTAGCAGTACAATGATGTCATAGGTAGCAAAATACCTGTGACATCCATATATAATCTCCACACATGTTCTCACATACAAATTGTGTAGGTGCCAGTGATGTGCTTGCATATGCAATAGTCAAATTCCATTATCTGCCCATGCTGTAAGATTGTAATGTGACCTTGAACATCCCCTTCAGAGACCAATCTCGTAATGTGTTACCAAAATGCACTTACACTCATTTCTACACACACATTGCATATAACATATATCACTAACACTGGTGTACATGACATCACCAGCAACTGAGATGCATGGGTAACCACATGAGACACGTGTACCTGAGTAACAACTACAAATCACAGAGTCAACACACAATGCTACGTAACTCATCAGTGGAAATGTGATGTTAAAGCAGTTCACGTACACTGCATACTCTGAGTCCAAATTGTAATGGCTGACACATGACTGAGCATGTGTTGGAGTCAGGCTATCTCATATCATCAGTTATGGGTATGCCTAAACACTAATGTCACAGAGTTTACTATGTGGGACTCCCACACATTCAGATACCTAAACATATCTACACATAGAACATACATGTGCCAAATATATTTGAACACACTGTAGGTACAAATCCACATATATGCACGACATGCAAATGATTGCATGCTGTTGACTCCAGGACATACTTATTGATGGAATCAACCAATCACACTCTTACCACATTGCTGCATGGACTTCCACAAGTGGTCATACCCCATATGCCACATGGCAGCAAAGCCATGTCATATGTTTGGTGAATCAGGGTGCATTAACGGACAATGCAAAAAACCATGCAAGCAAGAAATGAGGCATATAATATGACGCAAATGTGTCAAAAACATCTACCAACGTGAAGAAAATGACACATGGGCACTTAGCAGGAATTCTACGTTCACACTCCTCTTAATGCAGCCTTGTATGAAGTCAACGCATAACTGTCATGCGTCATTATTTTTCACATATACTCATTTACAATACAAGTCCTATCAACAGAATGATGCCTAGCTCCAGAAACTCAATCAGACGTCCACAGGCTTTTTGACGCCTGGACCAGATGGGATCGCCGCATTACCTTCATGCGTCAATATAAACAACGCACATGCACCATCTAATGAAATGAAAAATAAGCCTAATGTGTCGAATACAAACGTGCATAACTGAAAAACGTGATGCACACACCCAGGAAGTGATGTAACAGGAAATCCTGTCTACAAGCATGGTACAGTAGTTGTAGTTTCACTTTCTCTTCACAGTCTGTTCCTTTGTGACTGTGTGTGGTTGTGTATTGGAGCTGGTGGTTGATTGTTGAGTGCGATTGCAAGTTTGCAGTGCCCCTTGTGCCTTGTCCTGTATATTATGTTAGTCAAAGAAGTTGTAGTTTTGTGTAGTTATTGTCCAGTTTTGTAATTGTGGGATGTCTGTCTGGGGTAGTTAATTAGTTGGGATAGTTGGGTTAAGTTAGTGGGGTTAATTTTCCTTTTATTTTTCATCACAATTTCTGGGGGTGAACTCCATTCATCTGTTGACTTGTCTGGCAAGGGGAGGATGATCAGAATATCTGCGGATGAGCTAGGAGGTTTTATTTGGCTAGTTGCACACTACCTGCCAATGATGCTGCAAATGGGTGACCGGGTGATCCCTGGCTACCGGACAGAGGCCAGGCAGCTGCGATGGGGCAAGGTTCTCCACCACCTGAGACGTGTCTACAATGCAGGCCGGAATGACCACCAGCTGAAGCATCGCTGGGCAGATCTGGTGCCAGGGAGCAGGATCTGCTGGATCACCTGGGGATCGAGATTGGCAGAACTGTTGGTAAGTGTGAGAAGGTAGCCTCTTTCTAGCCTTGTTACCCCCACTTTTGGCCTGTTTGTGAGTGTATGTCAGGATGTTTGTCACTGTTTTCACTGTCTCACTGGGATCCTGATGGCTAGGCCCCAGTGCTCATAGTGAAAACACTATGTTTTCAGTATGTTTGTTATGTGTCACTGGGATCCTGCTGGTCAGGACCCCAGTGCTCATAGGTTTGTGGCCTATATGTATGTGTCACTGGGACCCTGTCACACAGGGCCCCAGTGCTCATAGGTGTGCATGTATATGTTCCCTGTGTGGTGCCTAACTGTCTCCCTGAGGCTCTGCTAACCAGAACCTCAGTGGTTATGCTCTCTCATTACTTTCAAATTGTCACTAACAGGCTAGTGACCAATTTTACCAATTTACATTGGCTTACTGGAACACCCTTATAATTCCCTAGTATATGGTACTGAGGTACCCAGGGTATTGGGGTTCCAGGAGATCCCTATGGGCTGCAGCATTTCTTTTGCCACCCATAGGGAGCTCTGACAATTCTTACACAGGCCTGCCACTGCAGCCTGAGTGAAATAACGTCCACGTTATTTCACAGCCATTTTACACTGCACTTAAGTAACTTATAAGTCACCTATATGTCTAACCTTTACCTGGTAAAGGTTAGGTGCAAAGTTACTTAGTGTGAGGGCACCCTGGCACTAGCCAAGGTGCCCCCACATTGTTCAGAGCCAATTCACTGAACTTTGTGAGTGCGGGGACACCATTACACGCGTGCACTACATATAGGTCACTACCTATATGTAGCTTCACCATGGTAACTCCGAATATGGCCATGTAACATGTCTATGATCATGGAATTGCCCCCTCTATGCCATCCTGGCATTGTTGGTACAATTCCATGATCCCAGTGGTCTGTAGCACAGACCACTGGTACTGCCAGACTGCCCTTCCTGGGGTTTCACTGCAGCTGCTGCTGCTGCCAACCCCTCAGACAGGCAGCTGCCCTCCTGGGGTCCAGCCAGGCCTGGCCCAGGATGGCAGAACAAAGAACTTCCTCTGAGAGAGGGTGTGACACCCTCTCCCTTTGGAAAATGGTGTGAAGGCAGGGGAGGAGTAGCCTCCCCCAGCCTCTGGAAATGCTTTGTTGGGCACAGATGTGCCCAATTCTGCATAAGCCAGTCTACACCGGTTCAGGGACCCCTTAGCCCCTGCTCTGGCGCGAAACTGGACAAAGGAAAGGGGAGTGACCACTCCCCTGACCTGCACCTCCCCTGGGAGGTGTCCAGAGCTCCTCCAGTGTGCTCCAGACCTCTGCCATCTTGGAAACAGAGGTGCTGCTGGCACACTGGACTGCTCTGAGTGGCCAGTGCCACCAGGTGACGTCAGAGACTCCTGCTGATAGGCTCCTTCAGGTGTTAGTAGCCTTTCCTCTCTCCTAGGTAGCCAAACCCTCTTTTCTGGCTATTTAGGGTCTCTGTCTCTGGGGAAACTTTAGATAACGAATGCAAGAGCTCATCTGAGTTCCTCTGCATCTCTCTCTTCACCTTCTGATAAGGAAACGACCGCTGACCGCGCTGGAAGCCTGCAAACCTGCAACATAGTAGCAAAGACGACTACTGCAACTCTGTAACGCTGATCCTGCCGCCTTCTCGACTGTTTTCCTGCTTGTGCATGCTGTGGGGGTAGCCTGCCTCCTCTCTGCACCAGAAGCTCCGAAGAAATCTCCCGTGGGTCGACGGAATCTTCCCCCTGCAACCGCAGGCACCAAAAAGCTGCATTACCGGTCCCTTGGGTCTCCTCTCAGCACGACGAGCGAGGTCCCTCGAATCCAGCGACGCTGTCCAAGTGACCCCCACAGTCCAGTGACTCTTCAGCCCAAGTTTGGTGGAGGTAAGTCCTTGCCTCACCTCGCTGGGCTGCATTGCTGGGAACTGCGACTTTGCAGCTGCTCCGGCCCCTGTGCACTTCCCGTGGAAATCCTTCGTGCACAGCCAAGCCTGGGTCCACGGCACTCTAACCTGCATTGCACGACTTTCTAAGTTGGTCTCCGGCGACGTGGGACTCCTTTGTGCAACTTTGGCGAGCACCGTTTCACGCATCCTTGTAGTGCCTGTTTCTGGCACTTCTCCGGGTGCTACCTGCTTCAGTGAGGGCTCTTTGTCTTGCTCGACGTCCCCTCTCTCTGCAGGTCCAATTTGCGATCTCCTGGTCCCTCCTGGGCCCCAGCAGCGTCCAAAAACGCCAAACGCACGATTTGCGTGTATCAAGGCTTGTTGGCGTCCTTCCGGCGGGAAAACACTTCTACACGACTCTCCAAGGCAAGAGGGATCCGTCCACCAAAGGGGAAGTCTGTAGCCCTTTTCGTTCCTGCAGAAACCTCAGCTTCTTCTGTCCAGTCGAAGCTTCTTTGCACCCGCAGCTGGCATTTCCTGGGCATCTGCCCATCTCCGACTTGCTTGTGACTTTTGGACTTGGTCCCCTTGTTCCACAGGTACCCTAGATTGGAAATCCACAGTTGTTGCATTGCTGGTTTGTGTCTTTCCTGCATTATTCCTCTAACACGACTCTTTTGTCCTTAGGGGAACTTTAGTGCACTTTGCACTCACTTTTCAGGGTCTTGGGGAGGGTTATTTTGCTAACTCTCACTATTTTCTAATAGTCCCAGCGACCCTCTACAAGGTCACATAGGTTTGGGGTCCATTCGTGGTTCGCATTCCACTTCTGGAGTATATGGTTTGTGTTGCCCCTATCCCTATGTTTCCCCATTGCATCCTATTGTAACTATACATTGTTTGCACTGTTTTCTAAGACTATACTGCATATTTTTGCTATTGTGTATATATATCTTGTGTATATTTCCTATCCTCTCACTGAGGGTACACTCTAAGATACTTTGGCATATTGTCATAAAAATAAAGTACCTTTATTTTTAGTATAACTGTGTATTGTGTTTTCTTATGATACTGTGCATATGACACTAGGTGGTACTGTAGTAGCTTCACACGTCTCCTAGTTCAGCCTAAGCTGCTCTGCTAAGCTACCATTATCTATCAGCCTAAGCTGCTAGACACCCTATACACTAATAAGGGATAGCTGGGCCTGGTGCAAGGTGCAAGTACCCCTTGGTACTCACTACAAGCCAGTCCAGCCTCCTACATTGGTGGCAGCGGTGGGATAAGTGCTTGAGACTACTTACCACTCTTGTCATTGTACTTTTCATAAGAGAAAAATATACAAAACAAGGTCAGTGTATATACACATAGCCAAAAAGTTTTGCATTTCCTCTTTTCACTCTTTTCTAAGTGCTGAAAAGTACTTCAAAACTTTCAAAAAGTTCTTAAAAGTTTAAAAAAAGTTTTTTCTGCCCAAGTTGGGTTTAGATACCCATGGTGGCAGCAGCAGTATTCCCCATAGTCATCCTGCAAAAGAGCATGATTCCAGGAATCTGCACAAGATAGTTCCCCCTTATAAGGAGGGGGATGACATTAACAAGTGGTTTGCTGCACTTGAGAGGGCCTGTGTTGTACAGGATGTCCCTCAAAGGCAGTGGGCTGCTATCCTATGGCTATCATTTAGTGGAAAAGGTAGGGATAGGCTCCTTACTGTGAAAGAAAATGATGCCAATAACTTTACAGTTCTTAAGAATGCACTCCTGGATGGTTATGGCTTAACCACTGAACAGTACAGGATAAAGTTCAGAGAGACCAAAAAGGAGTCTTCACAAGACTGGGTTGATTTCATTGACCATTCAGTGAAGACCTTGGAGGGGTGGTTACATGGCAGTAAAGTTACTGATTATGAAAGCCTGTATAACACAATCCTGAGAGAGCATATACTTAATAATTGTGTGTCTGATTTGTTGCACCAGTACCTGGTAGACTCTGATCTGACCTCTCCCCAAGAATTGGGAAAGAAGGCAGACAAATGGGTCAGAACAAGGGTGAACAGAAAAGTTCATACAGGGGGTGACAAAGATGGCAATAAGAAGAAAGATGGTGAAAAATCTCAAGATAAGCATGGGGATAAGGGTAAAACCAAAGATCCCACTTCAAATCTTAAACACTCTTCAGAGGGTGGGGATAAAACAAATTCTTCCTCTTCTTCCCAACCTGCACACATTAAAAAGCCTTGGTGCTTTGTGTGTAAAAACAGAGGCCATAGGCCAGGGGATAAGTCCTGTCCAGGTAAACCCCCTGAGCCTACCACCACTAATACATCAAGCTGTAGTGCCCCTAGCAGTAGTGGTACTAGTGGTGGGACTGCTGGCAACAGTCAAGCAAAGGGTGTAGTTGGGTTCACTTATGGGTCCATAGTGGAAACTGATGTAATCAGTCCCAAGACAGTTTCTGTCACACCTAGTGGCATTGGCCTTGCCACACTGGCTGCTTGTCCCCTTACAATGGATAAGTACAGGCAGACAGTTTCAATAAATGGTGTTGAGGCCTTGGCCTACAGGGACACAGGTGCCAGTTTCACTTTGGTGACTGAAAACCTAGTGCCTCCTGAACAACACATCATTGGACAACAGTATAAGATTATTGATGTCCATAACTCCACTAAGTTTCTTCCCTTAGCTATAATTCAGTTTAGTTGGGGTGGAGTTACTGGCCCTAAGCAGGTGGTGGTATCACCTAGCTTACCTGTAGACTGTCTCTTAGGTAATGACCTAGAGGCCTCAGGTTGGGCTGATGTAGAGTTTTATGCCCATGCAGCCATGCTGGGCATCCCTGAGGAATTGTTCCCTCTCATTTCAAGTGAAATGAAAAAGCAAAGGAGAGAAGGCCTGAAAACTCAGGATCCCTCTCCATCAACAGGTAAAAAGGGTATCACAGTATCCCCTAACCACCCTACCAGTCGGGATACTATTCCTGTGGTGGGAGAAATCTCTCCTGGGGTGGCACCTGTTCCAAGGGAATCATCAGCTGGCAAAGCTGGACTCCCTGAGGTGGAAGTACCTCTCTGTGGGATAACTAACATTGGTGAGAAAAACAGCACCATTTTAGTTAACATGGAGCATCCCTCCAACCCTCCCAGAGAAACTTTAGTGCAGAAACCCTGCACTACCTCACAACACTTAGGACAGCATCCCTGCCCTAGTGTGGAGCTCATAGGACAGCATCCCTGCCCTGCTCCAACTCAAGAGAAACAGCATCCCTGTTCTCTCTTCCAGCCAGATGGACAAAGTTTTTGCCCAGCTATGGCTTTTCTGAGACAGCATCCCTGTCTGGCATTTCCATCACTACAAATAGGTTCAGTGGACAATTCCCACTGCTCTAAACTAAAACTTACTGATAGAAACTCTGAAAATACATCTTCACATTGTTGCTTAGCTAAAAAACTTCAAACAGGGTGGTTTACATCCCCACAGGGAAGTAACCATATAGTGGATGATAAAGGGAGTAACCAGTCTATTGCAGAGCTACTCTCTACTTATCACCACTTAGACAATAAAGTCTCAACTGGCCAAGGTTAGCCTTATTGTCCTTCGTTTGGGGGGGGGGGTTGTGTGAGAAGGTAGCCTCTTTCTAGCCTTGTTACCCCCACTTTTGGCCTGTTTGTGAGTGTATGTCAGGATGTTTGTCACTGTTTTCACTGTCTCACTGGGATCCTGATGGCTAGGCCCCAGTGCTCATAGTGAAAACACTATGTTTTCAGTATGTTTGTTATGTGTCACTGGGATCCTGCTGGTCAGGACCCCAGTGCTCATAGGTTTGTGGCCTATATGTATGTGTCACTGGGACCCTGTCACACAGGGCCCCAGTGCTCATAGGTGTGCATGTATATGTTCCCTGTGTGGTGCCTAACTGTCTCCCTGAGGCTCTGCTAACCAGAACCTCAGTGGTTATGCTCTCTCATTACTTTCAAATTGTCACTAACAGGCTAGTGACCAATTTTACCAATTTACATTGGCTTACTGGAACACCCTTATAATTCCCTAGTATATGGTACTGAGGTACCCAGGGTATTGGGGTTCCAGGAGATCCCTATGGGCTGCAGCATTTCTTTTGCCACCCATAGGGAGCTCTGACAATTCTTACACAGGCCTGCCACTGCAGCCTGAGTGAAATAACGTCCACGTTATTTCACAGCCATTTTACACTGCACTTAAGTAACTTATAAGTCACCTATATGTCTAACCTTTACCTGGTAAAGGTTAGGTGCAAAGTTACTTAGTGTGAGGGCACCCTGGCACTAGCCAAGGTGCCCCCACATTGTTCAGAGCCAATTCACTGAACTTTGTGAGTGCGGGGACACCATTACACGCGTGCACTACATATAGGTCACTACCTATATGTAGCTTCACCATGGTAACTCCGAATATGGCCATGTAACATGTCTATGATCATGGAATTGCCCCCTCTATGCCATCCTGGCATTGTTGGTACAATTCCATGATCCCAGTGGTCTGTAGCACAGACCCTGGTACTGCCAGACTGCCCTTCCTGGGGTTTCACTGCAGCTGCTGCTGCTGCCAACCCCTCAGACAGGCAGCTGCCCTCCTGGGGTCCAGCCAGGCCTGGCCCAGGATGGCAGAACAAAGAACTTCCTCTGAGAGAGGGTGTGACACCCTCTCCCTTTGGAAAATGGTGTGAAGGCAGGGGAGGAGTAGCCTCCCCCAGCCTCTGGAAATGCTTTGTTGGGCACAGATGTGCCCAATTCTGCATAAGCCAGTCTACACCGGTTCAGGGACCCCTTAGCCCCTGCTCTGGCGCGAAACTGGACAAAGGAAAGGGGAGTGACCACTCCCCTGACCTGCACCTCCCCTGGGAGGTGTCCAGAGCTCCTCCAGTGTGCTCCAGACCTCTGCCATCTTGGAAACAGAGGTGCTGCTGGCACACTGGACTGCTCTGAGTGGCCAGTGCCACCAGGTGACGTCAGAGACTCCTGCTGATAGGCTCCTTCAGGTGTTAGTAGCCTTTCCTCTCTCCTAGGTAGCCAAACCCTCTTTTCTGGCTATTTAGGGTCTCTGTCTCTGGGGAAACTTTAGATAACGAATGCAAGAGCTCATCCGAGTTCCTCTGCATCTCTCTCTTCACCTTCTGATAAGGAAACGACCGCTGACCGCGCTGGAAGCCTGCAAACCTGCAACATAGTAGCAAAGACGACTACTGCAACTCTGTAACGCTGATCCTGCCGCCTTCTCGACTGTTTTCCTGCTTGTGCATGCTGTGGGGGTAGCCTGCCTCCTCTCTGCACCAGAAGCTCCGAAGAAATCTCCCGTGGGTCGACGGAATCTTCCCCCTGCAACCGCAGGCACCAAAAAGCTGCATTACCGGTCCCTTGGGTCTCCTCTCAGCATGACGAGCTAGGTCCCTCGAATCCAGCGACGCTGTCCAAGTGACCCCCACAGTCCAGTGACTCTTCAGCCCAAGTTTGGTGGAGGTAAGTCCTTGCCTCACCTCGCTGGGCTGCATTGCTGGGAACCGCGACTTTGCAGCTGCTCCGGCCCCTGTGCACTTCCGGCGGAAATCCTTCGTGCACAGCCAAGCCTGGGTCCACGGCACTCTAACCTGCATTGCACGACTTTCTAAGTTGGTCTCCGGCGACGTGGGACTCCTTTGTGCAACTTCGGCGAGCACCGTTTCACGCATCCTTGTAGTGCCTGTTTCTGGCACTTCTCCGGGTGCTACCTGCTTCAGTGAGGGCTCATTGTCTTGCTCGACGTCCCCTCTCTCTGCAGGTCCAATTTGCGACCTCCTGGTCTCTCCTGGGCCCCAGCAGCGTCCAAAAACGCCAAACGCACGATTTGCGTGTATCAAGGCTTGTTGGCGTCCTTCTGGCGGGAAAACACTTCTGCACGACTCTCCAAGGCGAGAGGGATCCGTCCACCAAAGGGGAAGTCTCTAGCCCTTTTCGTTCCTGCAGAAACCTCAGCTTCTTCTGTCCAGTCGAAGCTTCTTTGCACCCGCAGCTGGCATTTCCTGGGCATCTGCCCATCTCCGACTTGCTTGTGACTTTTGGACTTGGTCCCCTTGTTCCACAGGTACCCTAGATTGGAAATCCACAGTTGTTGCATTGCTGGTTTGTGTCTTTCCTGCATTATTCCTCTAACACGACTCTTTTGTCCTTAGGGGAACTTTAGTGCACTTTGCACTCACTTTTCAGGGTCTTGGGGAGGGTTATTTTGCTAACTCTCACTATTTTCTAATAGTCCCAGCGACCCTCTACAAGGTCACATAGGTTTGGGGTCCATTCGTGGTTCGCATTCCACTTCTGGAGTATATGGTTTGTGTTGCCCCTATCCCTATGTTTCCCCATTGCATCCTATTGTAACTATACATTGTTTGCACTGTTTTCTAAGACTATACTGCATATTTTTGCTATTGTGTATATATATCTTGTGTATATTTCCTATCCTCTCACTGAGGGTACACTCTAAGATACTTTGGCATATTGTCATAAAAATAAAGTACCTTTATTTTTAGTATAACTGTGTATTGTGTTTTCTTATGATACTGTGCATATGACACTAGGTGGTACTGTAGTAGCTTCACACGTCTCCTAGTTCAGCCTAAGCTGCTCTGCTAAGCTACCATTATCTATCAGCCTAAGCTGCTAGACACCCTATACACTAATAAGGGATAGCTGGGCCTGGTGCAAGGTGCAAGTACCCCTTGGTACTCACTACAAGCCAGTCCAGCCTCCTACAGTAAGTCTCCCATTGGCATACTACTGCCTGTTTATTGTTTTTGAATGACAATAGCAGATAAGTTGGAGTGCTGCATGCAATGCTTGTGAACAGGTTGTACGCAACCAGTATGAAGAGTCTCTGCACGAGTTAAGGCCTGGAGTTCACATGTCCAACAATGAAACCAGTGAGGGTCAGAAGTCTGATGAGTCCTGCACAACCATCATGAAGGCATAAATTTCAGAACCCATAGCGCCATCTGTGCACCGGCATTGTGTCATGTATTAAACGCCAAGGCACCGCCACATTACCATTTTTCCCAGGAGTGTGCCACAAAGTGGCACAATGCATGCATAGTTATTGACATCAGTAACCTGGTACTTCTGTCCAAGGAGGTGTTGTGCAGGTGACACCAAGTTTTCAGTCACCAAAGTGATACTGGTACCTCTGTCCCTGTAGGCCTTGGCCTCAACACCACTTATTTCAATTGACTGGGGGTTTCTACACCTACCCCAGTTCATGTGATGGACTCAAAAGTGAACCCAGCCACAACTTTGCTTTGACTATTGCCAATAGTCCCACCACTATTACTACTACTACTACTACTACTACTAGGGGCACTAGAAGTGGAGTGCGAAAGTCGGCTTCCCACCTAGGCAAGTGTAGTGTGTAGAAGTGCACTGGGAGTATTAGAAAAAACCAAAGGTAAGTAATAAAACCCACCCCAGAGCCCAGGAAAGCAGGATTAAATCACAATAACTTTCCTAGAACACACAAGAACACAAGAAAGAAAATTATGCAAGAACCAGAAGAGACTACAAGACACCAACAATGGATTTCTGGACCTGAAGACCTGTGGAAGAAGGGGAACAAGTCAAGAAGCACTGAAGAGTCCAGGGAGAACAGGAGCCCCTGTTAACCCAGATGAAGGTGCAAAAGGAGAACCACTGGTGAGGTACTGTATTGCACCCAAAAAGACAGATGCAGGTTCCTGGTTGGTGCAAAGGGGTACTGTCTTGCGTGGGGAGGCAAGCGCTTACCTCAAACAAAGATGGACTGTTGGACGTCAGGACCGCTGGAACCACTTCGGTCCACCACCCATGATGCAGGATCCACGCAGCTCATTAGGAGAGGGGTCACACACAACTGGTTGTCATTTTAGAGAGGTGCCTGCTGAAGCAGAGGATTGACTCCTTCACTCCGAGGGAGATTCCTTTGTTCTTCTGGTGCAGGCTGAAGACAGGTTTTTAGTTTTCTTTTTAGGTTACTGGAATTTATAATAAATATTTTTGCATTCTCCCATACAATTTGTGTAATATGCTTGAGTCTCAGGGTCTTTCCATGAGTGCACAGGGAAAATGGGGGTAGCCTAGGGGTTCCATCCTGCTTTCAAATCCCTCTCTTAACATGTGAGTCACCTATTGACAACTGAGCAGTCACATTGGCTGCAACATCACATCAACTAGTCAATGCATCTGCCATGCAGCGTAGCCACCATTTATTATGTCTATGTCTGCTTTCTCTTGGACAGGTTAGTCTGGTCCTTAAGCTGTCATTGTTGGGGTCCTGTTTTGACAATGTTTGGAATTATGACAGATCTGTCATGATGCCCAAATGGTACTCTATCCTTCAACACAGAGCTGGGTGCCAATCACTGATGAGGTTAGCTACCTCTGTACCACACCAATGAGTTATTCTGGCACTCCCAGCTGGCTACATTGCCTTTTACTTGGTTTTCTGCCTGACCTGTCGTATATCTTGACCAAAGTCTATACGTAGCCATCAATTTATGAGAAATCTACATCATACACCATTGTCATGTTTGGATCCATGTGTGTAGCTTTGTGGCCCCACAGTTCACCACTCATGTTCGGATCTTCTGAAGTCATTGATACTATTATTTTGCTGAGTAGATGGATCACAGAAAATGTGTACACAGTGTTTATTTACAGGTGAATTATCCAGATCTGATACCTCATTTGTGAATAACAGTTTTTTTTATACAATCAGAGTCCAGGTTTTAGGGACATGTCCTGAGACAAGCTTCAGAGTAGTGTTGATCAGTGTGGAGGAACAGAAATTGCCAATTGGTAAGTGAGAGACAATGACAGTCCATAACAGACAGGTCAAAAGTGTGTGGATGAAGAGTGCATATATCCTACTGTGAAAACACTGGTATGATCTTTAGCACAGAACTAAGGAGAGCACTGCCCAAGTTGCATAGTCTGGTGCTACTGGGTACTCTTCGAGTAAAGGTGATCTGTTCCACATCTTCATCCTCCGATGTGTGTGGTGTATCATTGGTGGTGGTGGTGTGGAGGTAGAGTGGGCCACACGCACTTCAGTGGTTGAAGATGTGGAGTCCCAATTCTAGGCAGCTGCCATTTATGGTACAACATATAGCATCACTGCAGCAAGAAGGAACTGCTGATTTTTCAGGATAGCAGCAACATCCCTGTGGTAGACAGCTTTGTCTGCCTTGAGGGAGGCCACTTCACGCTGAATGGAGTCCAGCTTATTCTCAATCTTGCTGCTGCCAGTTTGGGAGGGCAGTTGTTGTGGCCTCTCCCTCATGGCAGCACCTATGTCCATCAGACACTGCTGGACTCCACGCAGTGGGGAGTGTGTGCCTCGTTTGGCAGCTGTGTGTTCATTAGCTGTCACAAGGCATGTGCGCATTCCCTCTAGGCTGGCCACCACGGTCTCCATCCCCACCCGCACCTGCTTGGCCAGCTCCCGCTGGACTCCTACCACTGTCCTCTGGAAGCTTGTCCGTGGGTCCTCGGACTCCTCAGCTGTGTCAGTGCTGGCAAGTTGTAATATTTGGGTGTTGTGTGGGTTCTCTGGGATGGCTGCTACAATGGTTGTCCTTCTTGCAATTGGAGGTGGTGTCTGGAGGGATACCAGGACATCTTGGAGAGTCTCTTGGCTGATGGTTGTCATCTGATCATCCAGGTCATCGGAGAACTCCAGCATAGGCAGATCAGCAGGAGAGCCATCATTCTCTGCAATGAAATGGTGTAATATCAATCTTTCTATGTTGTGGCAGTTGACATGTCACGTCACTGAATTGCTGTTGGAGGCTCAGTGAAAACTTAGGTAGTAACCTATGTCCAGTACACTCCTAAAATGGCATCCCCACACTCACGAAGTCCAGGAGAATGGTCCTGGAGGTTGCGGGGACACCTCTGCTAGTGCAGGGGTGCCCTCACACACTGATCCTCTGCAACCTGCCCTCAGAGCTGAAGGGCCTGCTATAGGGTGACTATCCCCTGGAACCCCAATGCCCTTGGTACCTAAGTACCATATACTAGGGATTCAGAAGGGGGCACCAGTATGCCAATTGTGGGTGAAATACTGGATTACCAGTATCCTACAACCATAATTTAAGGGAGAGAGTATAACTACTGGGGTCCTGATTAGCAGGATCCCAGTAGACACAGCCAAACACACTGACAAACAGGCTAAAAGTGGGGGTAACCATGCTAGAAAGAGGCCACTTTCCTACAGAAGTGGCACATGTTGTCCATGGGGAATGCCCCATGGGCCAATGGCCTGGCACTTGCAGGTTGCCAGCAGCTTACAGACTGGCAATGCCACCTGTCTTGTGACACCAGACCAGTATTACGATCAGCGCTACCCTCCAGGTATGTTCCCGCTTATTCACCAGCCTTTGCATGGCGATCAAACCCCCATGCAAATGTTAGTGGTAATGGGGTGTGGTGTGCCCCTGCGTGCCCCTGCACAGCCCATGCACCTGGCATGGGCAGTGCAGGGGGCCCCATGCCCAGGCCTTTTGCACTTTCCACTGCCTGATTTGCAGTAATAAGTGCAGCATGTGCTGTTATGCCCAATGCAAAACAAGATTGGCACTGCCTCTATTTGATCTATCAATAATGTTGTGGTGACTGCCCCACAGAGCTGACATGAGGAGACAGTTTTCCACCCGCCATCTGAGCGTGATACTCATACCGCTAACCACGGAGGTTATACTGCACTAGCAGTCTTAACAACAACAGACTTTCCCATGCACCATCCCCCACCTGTCAATGTGATATAGTACACTGTGATGTTCACAGACATACACCATATTGTGTGTTTGTGTGATTATTTTCCCATTCTTATGTGGCTCACATGGTTGTGTCAGAGTAGTTGTGGGCTCAGCCTGTATGTGTTGTGATCTACAGATTGCAATCTGTAGTGCATCTTTCCTCTAGTGGCACAGTTGTGATCTGCATCAATATGTGTGGCTCCACACTGCACCAGGTTAGTTACACTGGTTAGTGCTATGTTTCCTTTGATACTGGACCATTCTGCAATTCCCCCAGCACCATACCCACATTAATTTTCCCTGCACTCAGACAGACATCCTTACTGCATGATGGAGAAGTGGCTGCTTTATGAGGAAGTGTTGTTAAGGTGTGGGGTGGTGGTGCTTCCTGCACATGTCTGGGTAATGTTAGCTAAGGTGCCATTTTAATGTGTGCTGTAAGATGCAGCACACATATGTTTTGGCAATGGGACAAGGCAGTTGCGAAGTGTTTCTGCAGGAGACACCACCATGACGTAACCCCAGGAATGGTACTAACTTCCAAGTATCTGATGTCTTAGTTGTGTTGGTAGGGTTTGTTTGACTATATGCAAGGGATGTTGTGATGACACAACCACAGGTGCAGTTATTAGACATCCTTCAATCCTATGTGCTGCATATGTACATGTTGGTATGTGGCCCTGGTGATTAACATATGTCCAGGTTGTGTATGTGCCGTGGTGCATGGCACAACCAAGGTGTGTGTACATGTGTTGCTTCTGTTTGAATGGTACAACCTGATTCATGGCCAATGTGTCCCTCTGCACTCCTTTCACATACATTGAGTGTATCCTATGTTCCTACCCCTTCTTGCATTTGTTAATTTTTCATTTAGTTACCCATGCAACTTACCTTGTATTTGTGGTGTTTCCTGGTAGTCTGCGCTGTCCTGCGATTCCAGTGACCAGTTCCTCCGGGATGACCACTGCAACCATCTCCTTCATTTCATCCAGGTGCTCCTGTGGTGCAGGACTTGCACCTCCAGTTTGCAGTGCTGCCTTTCTGTTCCTTGCCATTTTCTCCTTAGTTCTTCATTTACAATCATGCCAGCATTTCCTGTACTCATTTACAGTTCTCTTCACCTCTGCCACACTGTTAATTGTGTCCACTATCTGCTGCCATATTGACTTTCTCCTGCCAATTGGCAATTTGAAAGTGACGAATAGTTGATGTTGGTGCTCCGTCACCTCTCTCACAAGGATTTAATGCTCCTCCGCACTAAACCGACACTTTCACTTTTTCTTCTTCTTCCCCTGGGACTTCTGTGTGTCCTCATGGCTGGTTCCTGGTTGTATGGGGTCAACCTGGGGTCTCTCCTGGCCTGCTGGTTCCATTTTCCCTCTGCTTTGCAAAGTTTCCTGCATTAAAGTCTAAAGTTGATGCTAATGCGGGGTTAAAATGGTGCATATCCGTTTGTGACATGTTTGCCGTAAAACGGGTTAGTGTCAATTTTGCAGCATTAACGTCATTTTGCCTTACGACAGAACACAAGCGTTAATGTCAACATTTTTTACTCTAACCAGTTTTTAGCGCCATCCTGCGGCAGAGTATAAATAAGACACCCGGTGGCGCTGAAAAATGGTGCAATCCAGCGCTAAACCTTTTTGGCGCAAAACTGTGTTTACGCAGTTTTGAGTCAAAACGTATAAATATTGGTCTACGGCTCATTTGTTAAAACTTACAAATGTTATCACAAGGAAGTCAGAACAGAGAAAGCAGTAGACTTCAACTGTGAGTTTTCAAAAGGATGTCTAATAAACAATGTTTGCAAAAGCATTTCAAGAAAGTCAGCATAACATTTCAACATTGTGCTTCTGGAAAAAAAACTAAAACGTAGGCCTTTTTACTAATGCTAATACATGAAGAATAAAATAATTCTAGTAATAATAATTTCACATCATTAGCTTTGCTCATTAATATTAATCATTTTATGTCAGTACATGTACTTATAGTTAATCGAAATACATTTTCACAGTCATTTATTATTTCACATTGAATTTGAAGTGGCTGACACCATGTCAATCACATTTTAAAAATGCAAGTTTTAAATTTCTATAACAAGTTTCTCTCAATTAGGCCTTTTAATACACATTATTGTTACGTTTTAGTTTCTCATTTTTTCTTAATAATGTTTGCTCTCTAACATTAGCTTCAGCTGCTTCTGAATTTTTGTTTCATGTGAGTTGAATATTGAAATGGAAATCCTATGAAGTCTTTCCTAGGCATGAGACTACATGTGAGAATCCATGAAAGATCACACTCCTCATGGTTCATCTCTTGTACATTAATGGATTACTGGCAGTGATGCCCAAAAGCACACATACATACCACACACACAATTCCTTTTTACATAACTTTTTTATTACTTATGTTTACACTATGTTTTTTTGCACAACAAGCTCTGCCTTTGTTTGGTACTCTTTCTTTCACTTTTGGATTTAGACTACCATACTCAAAACAATATGTATCCTTTTTTATCCTGTGGGAGGAAAGTTGTCAATCATAGTGGTGGGTTGTCAAGTGGATATTGGTCTAGAGAAATTCTACAACTGTGTAATCGATTTTTACAAAATGTTAATGTAGAAAAGCACCATCCTATGGTAGCTGATTAAAAACGTTTATTGAAGCTTTCCAGAGGGAAATGCCTCATCCACCCTCCAACTCTTGATCTCTCCAACCCTCTTATGTATAACCCTCAGCCCACATTCTGGATACTAACATTCCAAGATACCACACATCTTTTCCCTCTTTTAAACATCCAAACTAAAACCAAAATATTGAAAGTACATAAAACCTATGATACAATTTCATAAGACAGATACACTTCAGACAAATACCAACACATAAAATATAATTCCTACTATCAATCAATCAGAACCCCTGGTAAATAAATTAAGCAACCCACTCTGCCACATCACATACACTTTCAAATATTTAGGTGGTACCATACCACGCTTGCTCTGTCAAATTCTGTCACAATTTTACTTATGTATATTTTTGCCCTTCCCAGTCCAATTCTCAGTACACTCCTCCACTTTATCCTTCCTCTCCTCACGATTCTCCACAACAACCAAGTTCCGTATGCCTTTGTCCTCTAGTTTTACAGCATTCCCAAATTGTTTAAAAACCTTCTGAGGTGCTGAAAATGTCAAGGACTTAACCAACCCCTGTGGTAATTGTAGGAAAGTCCACCTTTTGGCATGATTATCTCCCACTTTTTGCCTGATATTCATGCTGACTTGACTGAGAGTGTACTGGGATCCTGCTAACCAGACTCCAGCACCAGTGTTCTATCCCTAAAACTGTACCATTGCTCCCCCAAAAGGTTCACCCCTGGCACACAGCTAAGCCCCTTGTAAAAGGTACCGGTGGAACCAAGTGCTCTGTGATCAGGGAGGGTCCCTAAGGGCTGCAGCATGTAATGTGCCACCCTAAGGGACCCTTCACCAAACACATGCACACTGCCATTGCAGATTGTATGTACTGGTGGAGAGAAAAGGGTAAAGTCGACATGGCATCCCTCCCATGGTGCCATGCCCACCAACCACTGCCTGTGGCATAAGTAAGTCACATGCCTAAGGCTGGGTGCACTAGACCACAGGTGAGGACATAGCTGCATGAGCAATATGCCCCTACAGTGTCTAAGTCCATTCTAGACATTGTAAGTGCAGGGTGGCCATTTTAAGTACATGGACTGGGAGTTTGTCATTAAGAACTCCACAGCTCCATGATGGCTTCACTGAAGGCTGAAAAGTTTGGTATCAAACTTCTCAGCACAATAAACCAACACTGATGCCAGTGATGGATGTATTGTACAATGCAACCACAGGACATTTTAAAAATGCCCCCTGTATCTTAACCAACCCTTTAGTGTAAGGCTGACCAGTCTGTGCCAGCCTGCCACTAAAACACGAGTTTCTGACCCCATGGGTTGAGGGACTTTGAGGGTCATTCTGACCCTGGCGGCCGGTGGCCGCCAGGGCCACCGACCACGGGAGCACCGCCGACAGGCTGGCGGTGCTCCAATGAGCATTCTGACCGCGGCGGTTCAGCCGCGGTCAGAAGCGGAAAGTCAGCGGTCTCCCGCTGACTTTCCGCTGCTCATTGGAATCCTCCATGGCTGCGGAGCGCGCTCCGCAGCCATGAGGATTCTGACCCCCCCTACCGCCATCCAGTTCATGGCGGGAAAGCCGCCATGAACAGGATGGCGGTAGGGGGGGTCGCGGGGCCCCTGGGGGCCCCTGCCGTGCCCATGCCAATGGCATGGGCACGGCAGGGGCCCCCGTAAGAGGGCCCCAAAATGTATTTCACTGTCTGCCTTGCAGACAGTGAAATACGCGACGGGTGCAGTAGCACCCGTCGTACCTTCCCACTCCGCCGGCTCGATTACGAGCCGGCATCCTCGTGGGAAGGTCGTTTTCCCCTGGGCTGGCGGGCGGTTTAACTGGAACCGCCCGCCAGCCCAGGGGAAAACTCGTAATACCCGCCGCGGTCTTTTGACCGCGGCGCGGTAATTTGGAGGGCGGGATCCTGGCGGGCGGCCTCCGCCGCCCGCCAGGGTCATAATGAGGCCCTTTGTGTCCTCTGGAGTCAGAAACAAACCCTCTTCTGGGTTGAGGTGCTTCACACCTCGCCCTGCAGGAACTGTAACACTTGGCAGTGAGCCTACAAGGATCAGGCCTCCTGTTTCAGTGCCCCAGGGTACTCTAGCTAGTGAAGATGCCCGCCCCTAGGAAGAAGCCCCACTTTTGGCAGCAAGTCCGGCGGGAAAGTTAGGAAAAACAGGGATGATTGATCACTCCAGCTACGACCACTCCTAGAGTGTTCAGCGCTGAAGTGGCCCCCTCCCTGCAGAATCCTCCATCTTGGTTAAGAGGAAAGGGACCAATAGGGTTAGGAATGTGCCCCCCTCCTAAAAGGTAGTGAGCAGAGGAAGGGTGTAGCCACCCTCAGGGACAGTAGTCATTGGTTACCGCCCTCTGAACTTTAACCCCCCTAAATCTAGGATATAAGGGCACCCTGAACCTAGCTCACCAGATTCTTGGCAACCTGAAGAAGAAAGAAGCAAGAAGAACGACTGCTAAGCCGACCCCAGCAGAGAAGACTCCATACACCAACTGATTTGGTCCCAGACCTTCCAACCTGTTTGCAGCTTCGGACACCCTGCTACAAAAAGGTGACACATCCTGCAGGACCAGCAACTTCAACGAACCCCCACCAGAGGACTAAGAATTCCTGAGGACATTGGCCCTGTCCACGAGAAACTCCAAGAAGGACTCCAGAACCACCAGGATCCACAAGTCCTCCCCACTCTGCACCCAACGCCCTTGGGCCGAGTCCAGGTGGCCCACCATCCAGAACAGGTCTCCGGGTGATTCTGACCTTGTGTCCACCCTGGAATGACCCCGTCTGGCCAACACAACAACGCCTGCAGCCTAAATCCAGGGGACCCTCCCTGACCGAAGGAGAACCTGATGAAGATACCCGATGCCTCAAATTACCCCTGCACCCACAGCCCCTTGGCCTTGGAGAATCCGACCACCAGTCCTGCAACGTTCAGGAGACAGACCTCCTCCTTGTTCAGCCTGTGGTTTTCTGGAAACGACCCCCTGGACCCAGCTTGCAGCATCTTTTTGACCCCGGGGTCCCCCTAACCAATATTTGGAGCCCAACGTTGTGTTTGCACCCTCCACCCGGCCACCCCTGTGCCAATGAGCATGTGTGTTTGGTGCTAACCTGTGCCCCCGGTGGTGCTCACCTAAACCCCCCAGGTCTGCCCTCCAAAGTCATGGGTACTTACCTGCCAGCAGATCTGTTCCCAAGTGCCCCCAGTCCCCATAGGATCCCATTCTAATTCCAGCAGTGGTGTATGTTTGGGGTCATCTTGAAACCTGACCAGTTGACATTCTAACTCCTGGAGGATGGAACTGTAAGTCAAAGTACTTATGTCAAAACTGCACTAACATCTTACCCCTTAGGACTGTTCTGAAAATTGCACTGGTAACTTTTGAAAGAGAAAAGTGTTACTTGCCTGTAACCATTTTATTTGCCAAACCCAAAGTACCATTGATACAGATGTTTAATACTTACTTGCAAATGTCCTTACCTGTAACAAGATCCCTTTGGTTCTAGAAATAAAGTAACAAAATATATTTTTCCATTATAAATACATTGTTCGGAGTTAGTCACTGAGGCCCATATTTATACTTTTTGACGCACAACTGCGCCAACGCAGTTGTGCGTCAAAAATTTTAACGCCGGCTAACGTCATTCAAAAGCGCCATGCGGGCGCCTTATTTATTGAATGACGTTAGCCGGCGCAGCTGACTGGTGTGCGTAAAAAAAAATGACACACCAGGCAGCGCCGGCGTAGGGGAAAATGGAGCTTGGGCGTCAAAAAATGGGGCAAGTCAGGTCTGAGGCAAAATTTTGGCCTCAACCAGATTTGAGCCATTTTGTTTTACGCCCAACCCCCATTGAAATGACTCCTGTCTTAGCAAAGACAGGAGTCATGCCACCTTGCCCAATGGCCATGCCCAGGGGACTTATGTCTCCTGGGCATGGTCATTGGGCATAGTGGCATGTAGGGGGGCACAAATCAGGCCCCCCTATGCCACAAAAAAAATACGAAAAAAATACTTACCTGAACTTACCTTAACTTCCCTGGGATGGGTCCCTCCATCATTGGGTGTCCTCCTGGGGTGGGCAAGGGTGGCAGGGGGTGTCCCTGGGGGCATGGGAGGGCACCTCTGGGCTCCTTCTGAGCCCACAGGTCCCTTAACGCCTGCCCTGACCCAGGCGTTAAAAAACGGCGCCCATCAGGCTGGGCGCAGTTTTTTAAGGCCTGCCCCCTCCTGTGCGTCAAAATGACGTCACAGTATAAATAAGGCGCACAGGCCTTAAAGTCATTTTTTGGAAGGGAACGCCTACCTTGCATATAATTAATGCAAGGCTGGTTCCCCCTTCTAAAAAATGACGCACATGGTGGAACTTTGACGCCCGCGGGGTCGGACGTCAAAGTATAAATATGGGGCAGTGTTTGCGCCGATTGTGCGTCAAAAATATTGACGCACATTTGGCGCAAAGAGAGTATAAATATGCCCCTGAGTGTGTGCCTCATTTCTTGACTTTGTGTGTACAAATGCTTTACATTACCCTCTGATAAGCCTAACTGCTCAACCACACTACCACAAAAGACAGCACTAGTATTATCTACTTTAGCCTATGTTAAGCCACTGGCGAACCCCTGGATTCTGTGCACACCATATCTCATTTTGATATGGTACATACAGAGCCAGCTTCCTACAGTAGTCGTATCTTATCATAACTCAGTATCCTACTGTAGGAGGCTGGCCTGGTTTGTAGTGGGTACCTTGGGTACTTACACATTGTACCAGGCCCATTTATCCCTTATTAGTGAAGTAGTAGTATTCTAGTAGCTTAGGGTGATAGGGGTAGCTACAGCAGAGCAGCTTAGGCTGAACTAGGAGACATGCAAAGCTCATGCAAAACCACTTATAGTTACACAGTACTTATACACAAGTAAAGACAATACTCACTGTTACCAAAAATAAAGGTATTTATTTGGGTGACACAGTACCAAAAATATCTTAGAGACAATACTCCTGGAGGTAAGAATTATACACAATATATACACTAGACACCAAAATTAGATAAGTAATTAGTCATAGGATAGTGCAAACAATAGGAAATGCTATAGAATGCAATGTGAGAAAATAGGTCTAAGGGCAACACAAACCATATACTAAGTAAGTGGAATGCGAATCACAAATTCCCCCCTAGACAAGTGTAGTGTGTGCAGAATTGATAGGAGAGTAAGAATACAGTAAAGGTAAGTAAATTACCCCACCCCAGAGCCCATAAAAGCAGGAGTAAAAACTTCAAGTTTTCTTAGGACACACTACACCTTGTGATATGGATTATTGCAGTAACCAACCAAGTCTGCAAACAACAACTGCTGGATTCCTGGACCTAAAGACCTGCAAAAGAATGGGACCAAGTCCAAAAGTTGAAAGAAGTTCAAGGAGGGAGAGGAGGCCCTGCCAACCCAGAAAAGGGTGCAAAAGCAGGGTCCCCAGTTAGTCGAAGACTGCAGGAATGCACCCTAGGAAGATGCCAGTGGGTTTCTGCATGATGCAAAAAATGTCCCACAACGTGAAGATGGATGCAGATGTAATTTCGTTTTGGAAGCCACCAACAAGCCTTGGTTGTGACAATTATGCATTTTGCATCAAAATGGCTCTGGCTGGACCCAGGAGGGTCCTGGGGGTCTCAACTCAACTCTGTGCGAGGAGGAATAGGGGGCTCTCAGCACTTTAGAGAGCCCTCAGGATGCCAGCCAGCACCCACGGGAGTCCCAGGAAACAGGGACAAAGGAGGTGCAAAACATGGTTGGTGCAGCACAACAGAGGAAGATCCCACGCCACCGGAGAACAACTCAGCGAGTTGAGCATCGTAGGATGGAGTGCTAGGGACCTGGGCCAGGATGTGCATGAAGGAATTCTGTAAATAGTGCACAGAGGCCTCAGGAGGTGAAGAAGACGCAGTATACCGGGGTACCATCGCTCTCAGGGAAGGCAAGGTCTTACCTCCTCCAAATTGCATCAGCAGGACCTCAGGACAGTCTATGTCGATGGGGTCCACCCTCTGTGTCCTCAGCAGCACGCTTGTTGCTGTGAGAGGAGTCCAATGGTGCCAGTCGTCACCTTAGAAGGTGCCTGTGTGAGCAGGGGAGTGACTCCGTCACGACATGGGATATTTCTTTGGTCCTTCTGGTGCAGGATGAAGACAAAGAGTCCCCAGAGCATGCACACTGTGGAAACTGTTGCAGTTGCTGGCTGGAGCTGAAGTTGCAGAGGAAAAGTATCCCTTGTGGACACTTTGTTGCTGTTACAGCGGTTCCTAGAGCAGGCTGCGGTTGATCCAAGGTAAAAGGATGAAGTAGAAGTTGCAGAGGATTCTTGAAGGAAACTTGCAAGCAGAATCTGAAGAGAACCCATAGGAGAGACCCTGAATAGCCCTAAGAGGGGGATTGGCTACCTTATCAGTTAAGGACCTATCAGGAAGGGTCTCTGACGTCACCTGCTGGCACTGGCCACTCAGAGCCCTCCAGAGTGCCCCCACACCTTGCAAAGCAAGATGGCTGAAGTCTGTGACACACTGGAGGAGCTCTGGGCACCACTCCTGGGGTGGTGATGGACAGGGGAGTGGTCACTCCCCTTTCCTTTGTCCAGTTTCACACCAGAGCAGGGGACAAGGGGTCCCTGAACCGGTGTAGATTGGCTTATGCAAGGAGGGCACCATCTGTGGCCTTCAAAGCATTTCCAAAGGCTGGGGGAGGCTACCCCTCCCAAGCCTGTAGCACCTATTTCCATAGGGAGAGGGTGTAACACCCTGCTCTCAGATGACATGCTTTGTTCTGCCTTCCTGGGACTGAGCTGCTCAGACCCCAGGAGGGCAGAACCCTATATGTGAGGGGGCAGCAGCTGTAGCTGCAGTGCAAGCCTCAGAGAGCTGCTTTGGCAGTACTGGGGGTCCATGGTGGAGCCCCCAGGATGCATGGAATTGGCTCCCCAATACCAGATTTGGAATGCGGGGACAATTCCATGAGCTTAGACATGTTACATGGCCATATTCGGAGTTACCATTGTGAAGATACATATAGGTATTGACCTATATTTAGTCTGGTTAGCACAGCCTCAGTGATACAGTCCAGGACTACTGACAACACACACATTAGGTCACAAACTATGAGCACTGGGGTCCTGGCTAGCAGGATCTCAGTGGGACAAGCAAAACACACTGACATATAGGTTTTTATATATGAGCACTGGTGTCCTGGCTAGCAGGATCCCAGTGACACAGTAAAAACACACTGATACACACTCACAAACATGCCAAAAGTGGGGGTAACCATGCTAGAAAGAGGCTACTTTCTCACACCCACTCAGTCTCCAACAGCAACTTTAGTAAGACTAACTCATACAATTTTCTTCACTCAGTCTTGTCTCGCTTCTTCTCTTTTCACTCATTTAGTTCATTCACAGTGCTCTCATTTAAATGATTGGTCCAGGAAGGACACATTAGAGAGTTAGGTCTCTGCCTTTAAAGAGCTCAAATGGCACACTTCATGTGACAGAATGTGCAGTTAAGCGATACATCTCAACCCTTGACTGAATTTCTTCCCCCCAGTCTCTTTCCTGCAATTTAGCAACCTGTACAGCTTCATTCAGAACTCTATTAAATCTTTCCACTGCCCCATTAGATTTTGAGTGATTTAGGACACAGTTTGTATGCTGGATTCCTCTTTGTGACAAAAAGAATTCCATCTATTGAGACACCAACCATACTCCATTGCCAGTCAGAATGGAATCTGGAATCCCCTCTCTACCAAAAACTTCCTTCAAAAACATCAAAACATTCCTTGTCTCAACGCATTGAGAAATACATATCTCGGGCTACCTGGAAAACAAGTCAACAATTACCAGCACATAACATTGGCCAACCTTGCTGGTGACAGGACCCCAAATGTCTGGAGCTTCTTGTTCCCAGAGTCTTTCTGGTGGTTTTCTTATCATCACGGGTTGTGTTCTTGACTTAGATCCCTTAAAACGACTTTTACTCTCTGCACAATCTCTCATCACTGTTTCCACCTGTATCTCCAAACCATGCCTCCCCACCAAAAATGAATTCTTATCCATTCTTTACTTTTACCGATGTCTAAAAGTCCTTGATGGGTGAGATACACAAGCTTGCCCCTCACATATGTTGGGAGAATTGATTTCGTGCCCTTCCACAACAACCCATGATGTTTAGAGAGTTAATTTCTAAATTTCCAAAACTTCAGACATTCTAGACTTTTACTAATACGTGTCTCCCAACCATGTTGAATCAGTTTGGTCAATCCTCTCAATTCTTTATCCTTTAATACATAGTCCCTCCACTCACTTTCACTTATAATGCCATCAATAACATCATGCACAAGAAACTTGACCAATTCCCATGCATTATCATTCACTACACCTTCCTGCACATATATTTTTGAATCCACCAACCTTGAGAGAAAGTCTGCAACCCAATTTTTCACACCCAAATCTCTTTAATTTGTAGGAGGCTGGCCCTCTATGAAGTGTGCAAAACTAGGCACACTGTGCAGGGGGCCCAGGCAACCACATCTTTGTTTTCAGAGGCGAAAACTATATCACCTAATGCTCTAATTTTTGAGGTAGCTTGGTTGAGCAATTGGGCTGATCTTGGAGAAGTGCAAAGCATTTGTTGTACTCACAGTATCAATCATGCAACTCCCACAATCAGAGGAATAACTCAAGGCCAATTTATAAAAATACTTCAAAATGTTAAATACATTTTAAGACCAAGATTATCAAAATTGGTTAAGTACTTTTTAAGATATGGATTTTTGAAGTTCAAGAGGAAGTCACTTTTAAAAATGCATATAAAAATCACACAGTTGGTTTACCAAGTTCCACATTTGCAGGTTTGTTGAGGTCGTCGGTGGGCACACTGTGCCAGCTGGAGAGGTTTCGGTGGCTCCCGTTTCCAGCGGAAGCAGCGTTGAAAATTCTCTTGGAGCTGGTGCAAGGCCACTGAGGGGACCACTTGGAAAAGGTCTGCTCTTGCAGGTTTGAAGGTGGTACCTAGGGGTCCCCTTGGAGTTTTGAGGTTGCAAGGGGTGAGGGAGCCTCGGGATGCAGCTGATTCCTCATAGCAGGGTGCTGGGTGGCCAGGCGCAGAGCGAGTTGGTGATCCAGGAGCTGTACGCAACAGAGCCTTTTGGAGCTGGAGGTAAGTCTCTTTGAAGACTGCTTTCAGGACAACGGGGGCACTCTGGTGGGAGGTCCAGGATGTTCCTAAAGTTCCTCAACTTGGGCTTCCTCCTGGTCCTTTTTCAGTTCTAGGGGAGCTGGTTTTCTTGTTGTCCGGTGTCAGCTGACCAGCACCCAGGGTATTGGTACGGTACGGTCACCAGAGGGCACAGTGCCACGAAACATGGCACACTTTCAGGGTTTGTTGTGGTGGTTGTTGGAGTGTTGTTGATTTTGGCTGCAACTTCCCGTTTGGGAGATATCAACCTGTCAGTGAAGTGACCCTCACTGAGTTGTTGGTTCTTTGTTTGTTGCAGAGTAGTACCTCTACACTGGAGGGAGATCTTGGGTGATTGGTGAAGCGTGGAAGACCTCTGGGTTTCTTGAGGTCATTCCAATGTCCAGCTCCTTCACAGTGGCGATTGACGGGTCCTGGGTGCACCAGGCAGGGGTTGGCACTTTTTTCTTGTGCAGCAGGTCCACAGTTCTCGTGCCTTGGTTCTTCTTTGGGGTGGTCTTCTTTGTCCTTTCAAATATGATTTCTGGGTCCAGGGATGCCCACTAAATACTGAATTTAGTGGGTGTTTGAGGGGGAACGTGGTAGTGTCCAATGGGACACTTACCTTTGGGTGGCTACACCCACTATAGTGACCACTCCCTGTGGGAAGGGTCACTTCCCTAGACCTAATTGGCTATTTTCCTTCCATCTAAGATGGAGAAAACTGAAATAGAGGGTCCACCCTAACCTTAGAGACAGTACCTACAGCCTCAACGCACCAACAACCACCACAACAAACCCTGAAAGTGTGCCAAGTTTCGTGGCACTGTGCCTCTGGTGGCCGTACGATACCTGACATCAGACAACAAAACAACCAGCTCCCCCAGAGCTGAAAATGGACCAGGAGGAAGCCCCAGTTGCAGCAGGGCAGTGCACATTCCTGGGGCAGGGGCTGTTAGCACTTTCACTCAGGAGGGGCATTGTTTTACAAACCAGAGACACAGGGCTCTCCCCCAAGGTCCCTGGGTGGTGCATGCCAGATAGGGCCACTCCTCCTACCTTTGTGTGGTTTTCCGCCTTTGCTCCCTCCAAAAGTGCAGATTTGCAAAGGGGGGGGGGACATCAACTGCTAGCAGCAGGCTTGTGGGTGGTCGAGTTTCAAGTGCGGTAAGCCCTTTGAAGTTCACCAGCAGGGCAGTGCACATTCCTGGGGGATGGACTGTTAGCACCGCCACCCAGAAAGGGCATTGTTTTACAAACCAGAGACACAGGGTTCTCTTTCAAGGTTTGTATACTGGCTGTCTGGAGGTGGTGGGCTAGATCGAACCAGTCAGCAACCATGCCAGGATAGGTAGTTTTTGCAGGGGCACCTCTAAAGTGACCCCTGGGTACATTTTATGATAAATCCAGTACTTGTACCAGTTTGGATTTACCATCCTGAATTGTTTGATACTAAACAACCCAGGGTTCAGAGTAGCCATTATGTAGCTGGGAAACTCATGTTGACCAGTGTCCAGCACACATATTTAACACGGCTGCTCTGTTCACTCACTATGTCCCAGGTTTGGCAAGGACACAGTGGGGGCATATTGCTCTAGCAGCAATGCCCTCACATATAATATGGTGCACCTTGCCTTAGGGCTGGAAGGCCTGCTACATGGGTGTCTCATTCATAGTGTATGCAGTATATGGTGGACAAGGCACACAGATAGTGTGCCATATCGAGTTTGTGTTTTAGGTTTGCACCGGGACACCAGCCTGCAATGGCAGTGCTGGGTGCATCTAGATGTATGGCCCTAGAGGATGGCAAAGTCAGTGCTGCAGCTCTGATGGGCCTACCCTAGAACCTCATGCCCTGGGTACCTAAGTATATTTTACTAGGGATGTATAGTGGTAGATAAAGGTGTATCCAATTACCTTTACAATGTTTTAGGGAAAGAGCACTGGCACTGGGAACCTGGTTAGCAGGATACCAGTGCACTCCAGTCTAAGTTGCATTCAGAAACCAGGCAAAAGGTGTGTGGGGGGTACTGCAATAAGGTACCAGTTTTAGCACATAAGTGGTTTGTGATCAGACCTGACAAGAAAACTAGTGCCCCACTGTGAGGGTTTGGGTGTTCTATATGGTATGGCTGAGAAGCCTTACAGTGCCATACACTCACAAATACCGTCTTGGGCCCTGTCAGGTGCATTTACTTAACCTTAAGCTCAACCCTGGGTAACTGTGGCTTCGAGCAGTAAGGCTTAGCAAAGGAACAATGTGTAAAGCATTTCCTAACCCTACCTCAGCTAGGGCAACAGATAGCTTACAAAAAGAGGTTATCCAACATTAGAGTAACCCCACTATGACCAACAGGGTCGGGGCTTCCCTTGCTACCTTTCATGGGTTCTGATCACCATGCTACGGACAGTGCTGCCATAAAGGCAAATACCCAGCAGAGGCTACTGAAACTGCCAGTGCCCAGAACCCACACCGTTAGCTCTCCTTTGACAGGTGGGGGTGCTACTGTATGGGCTTCTTTGTGTTCAGGGTGCCCTGCTTTTTCAGGGTGGTGGGCTACCACCACATGTGGCAGATACCCTCCTTCTACTCTGTCTTCTAATGGCTTAAGGGTGCCATCCTTGGGCTGGTCAGCTGCCTGATTCTTCAGGACTTATGTAGGAAGAGGTAAGACCTGGTCACTGCCAACTTTGGGGGTTCTCTCTTACTTGGTTAGAATTCCCTTGGCTCACTGGGTCTCTTTCTAAGAGTTGCCTTCCTTTCCTCCTTTCTGTTTCTTTTCTTTCCTCTGGGGCCTACCATTCCTAACCTTAGGGACAGTACCCCCAGCCTCATTGGGTGAGGAAGTGCACTGGGCATCTACCTCCTTTGAGCTCAGACATATTATTGGGAGGTCATTACCAAGGAGGCAATCTAGGGGGTGGTCTGGACTGGCTTCCACCCTTACCAGCCCTGAATCTCCTTAGCTCTCCTGGCAAATACTGGTCTGGAGACACTAACCTGTCCAGCACAATGATTTGACTGGCACAAGTATCTCTCAGGGCAGTGACTGGGCTCCCATTCACCTTGATGGGGTGTAAATGCCTACTGCCTTCAGGAATCACCAACTCATGCTTTGGTCCATTCTCCCAGTTAAAAGCAACTAGGATATTCTCATCAGAGGAATCCTCTTCTGAGGCCACACTGGCTATCCCTATGGCAATCTTCCTCTTGGGGCAAGCTGCATCCCATCTCTAGTGCCCTACCTACTGACAATCAAAGCAAGGCCTACTGTCTAGGACCCTTTTAAGCCTTAGGTCCCCACTACTCTGTTTGCTAGAGGTGGAGAGAGTTTTGATCTCAACTTGTTTAGATTTCTGGAGAATTTTCTTTGGTGGGTTTACTACCTCTCCCTTCCCATCTGTGGGGCTAACCCCCTTTCTTGGGATAACCCCACCTAGGGTTTTCTTGGGTACTCTGGTCCTTACCCACTAATCACCCTTCATGCCCAACTCACTATGACCGGAAAGCTTGAAATCTACCAGATGCTGGTATAACTTCTCTGAGGAACAATTTGTCAAAATGTGTTCGATAACCACTAAATTATACAAGTCCTCATAGGTATCAACCGTGTTACTTTTAATCCACCCATCCAGTGACTTCAGAGAGGCATCTACAAAGTCCACCCATGTCTGTGTTAAACCCTTTGGTGTGTTCCTAAACTTAAGCCTGCACTCCTCTAGGATGAGATCAACAATCTCAATGAGTGCTCCCTTCATGTGGATATACGATTTTGCTACCCCATCTTCCAGTGCAAGCAGTCTATCTCTCCCCGCTGTTGGTATCAATTCCCACAACATGATCTCCAATGTTGTGCACTCACCTTTCTCATCCTAGGAGCCTTCCCACAGGATGCCAGCCATTTGCCTAAGTCATCCCCTTCGACAAACGTTGGAACTATCTCATTGGGCAACCTGAGATCATAGACACCACCTGTGTGCACCTCTGACCCTCAGTTTCAAAAGGGTTTGTGTCATTATTCTCCTCATCACCACTGTCGGTAGTGACCTCTCCTGCCACTTGGACCTGGACTCATCTTGCCTCTTCCCATTTCTGAGGGCTTTTTTTTAAATTCCTCCTTTCTGGCAGTCATGCCTACGCAGGGGCAGCTCCTCTGCTATGGCGGAGGAGCGTCGCCCCCCACCGCCTGCCAGCAGCAGCAGCTGCAAAACTGGGCAAGGGCTACGGGCATGACAGGGACAGAGCGGGAGTGCAAAACTCTCCCCTCAGTACGCATGTATGTTTGGCCGGCTGTCTCAGGCCGGTCATACATACATGAGCACCAAACAGCAAACTAAGAAAGTCACACAACACAAAATAAATAATACTCTGATTTATTAAAAAAGAGCAGATTCTTAAACATTTTTGAGACCTTAATCTTCAAAATCCACCAGAGGGTCCTGAAGATACAGATTTTTCAAATAATAAGTAACTTTGATATCAACCGCAAACCAGCACTGGCCAAAAAAAGTTTGTAAACTTTTGAAAAGTTTGTAAAAGTTAGTTCGGCAACTCTCGCCCGAGTTGGGCGACCAAGTCCAAAAGTACAGAGGTCTAGGGGGCCAGAAAGAATACTTTAGACAGTTACCTGGCCATCAGAGTGTTTTTAGAGCAGCCCCAAACTTTACAGAATGATGCCAATAGACAACAATACAATGAAGTGATCCTGATACTGAGAGATGCAGGCTCAAAGATGCTCAAGGATGTTGCTGATGCTGTGCAGTCGATGGGGGCTAAGTCCGGTCGAGTCCCTGGTCCACAGGTAAGTGGGGGTGACTCTGTCCATGGATCTTGGGGTCCCATGAAGTCCTATTTGCAGGATTCCTAGGGCTTCTGATTCAGACCTTGTGCTTTTGCAATACAGCGGTCATGGGCAAATCTTTGGTGGAGGGTGGTGTCCCTCTGGGCAACTAATCTCGGCACAACAAACACTCAAGGGACCAGCAGACACTGGTGCACCTTTTGGCTTTCTCTGAATTGTCCTTTGGGGTGCGTGGCATCTGGTGGCGGCAAAACACCTGCAATGGCTACCAGAGATGTAACGGGCTTTTTCACCTTTAATGTTCCCAGTGCTTTTCCCCAAGCCAGGCACACAGAACAGAGTCCAAACTCCGCTAGCCTAAATTGTCAGAGTGACAGCACCTATGTCGCAGCCTCTCTTTGTGATCTTCCAACAAGTGCAAAGTGGTCTTCTTCTTGTCCTGTTTACAAGTCCAGTGAGTACTGTGTGTCAATGTGACTAAGGTGCCATATTTATGCAAATAAAGTGCCCTGAAGGGACCATGCAGTCACTAGTCAATGGGCTACTGGGTTCCAGTCTACCAAGTGACAAAGTTCCTGTGATGTGCAGCATCTGGCTATCCCAGAATGCCACATTCTTGCCTCTTTCAAGATGGCAAGACCGTTCCCCAGTTGTGAGGAGCAAGGTAGCCTACCCTAGAGGTTTGACCACCTGAGGGGAACACATCCATGGTAAAATCGGTTTGGAGGCGAGTTTCCCCTCTCTGGCCCTGCCTGAATGTTGTCTAGAAGAAAAAAAGGCATCCTGCTTAGGGGTATTGGGCCAGGCGGCCCATCATTTGAAGCACGTCTCTGGGCTAACCCCTTGAATTTCCATCCTGGCAGAAGAAGTGATATCTAGTTGCTGCAGCACTGCCTTTGTGAGCCTGGGAGTCCTTCACATGTCTCCCTGGGTAGTAAGAAAGCTAACTGTGTGTGTATGCCTTTGTGAGCCTACTGGAAAAGCAGAGAACAGAGTGTCAACTCTCTAAATGTTGCCTACTTTTAATAGTGACATTGATTTCGACCTGAGCATCAAGTCACATTTAATGCCATGATTAATTTGACAACTCACATGATGTAGGTTGTTAATCCCAGTCAAACGTTAGCCGGGTTGGGGTGCCATCTGGTAACTATGTATTAGCCAATGGGGCTACCAACTCTACCCACAGAAAAACGACAATTTCAAAGTGTTGCTGCTAAGACATATCATAAAACAAATGTCTTACTTAATACAATAAAGCTCCCTGCCTTAGGACTTTGTAGGCCTTGCATAGGAAGACTAACATGTACTGTTTAGGCTTTTCCACTGGTTTAAATGGCAAAGTTGAACAAGCAGTGTAAACACTGTCCTTCCAGTCTGCAATGGCAGGCTGGGAGCCCTTTTGTACTTTGTCACATGAAGGATGGCACAAGCAGTGCTGCAGCCCTGAGCGGACACTGTCTTACATGCCCTGGGCACCATTTACTAGGGACCTATAAGTATCCCAGGCCTTCCCAATTGGGTGTATTCAATTTGACATGACATTTTTGTGTGTACACTGGTCACTATAAGTTTCCCATCTACATAATGGCTTCTCTGAATCTAGGGATGTTTGATATCAAACATCTCAGATTAACAAACCAGCACTGATTCTTGTAAGGAATTTATTAATAAATGCACCCAGAGGGCACCTTACAGGTTCCCCCTGAAAACCTATCAGCTAACATGTTTCTGGCCCCCCAGGGTGAGAGCCAGCGCTCTTGAGGGCTAGAGAAAAAAGCCTACACTGGGCAGGGGTGTTAGCACCTCACCCAGGCAGGATTGACTTTTAAGGACAGGAATCTTCAAAGGCCTAGCTGCCTTTGTATTGAAACCCAGGTCTCTCCAGATGGTGGAGATGACCTACCCCCCTGTCCTGACCCCACTTCTGGTGGCAGAACAGGAGGGAAAATTAGTGCGATTAGGACGTGTACCCACTTCATGCCAGCCCCACCCCTAAGGTGGACGAGCTGAGGTGGACACAACTTTTTAAATTCCTCCATCTTTTTATTTTAAGAATTAGGCCACTAGGGATAGGGTTATGCCCATTTCCCAATGGAAGTGGTCATAGAAAGGGTATAGACACCCTAAGCGTGGTAAGCCCATTGGCTACCACATGGCACTACCTGTAATGCCCCTAAATTGAGTATATGGGTGGCACACCTGAACCCTAGATCTCAGATCCTGACAACCTAAGAAGAAAAGGACAAAGAAGATACACACCCGCAGAAGAGGAGAAGAAGGAGCAGCTGACCTGAGCCAACCCCACCTGCCTGTCTGCATTCCTCAACGGACTGTGAATCAAAAGACGCCTCATCCTGCAGCTGAACCTCCAGAAACCTGGAAGGACTGCCTGTCTTCGAACAAGACTCAAGTCTCCCGTGACCGGCAGACGCGTTCTCCAAATAACTCCACGGAAGGGACTCTGCAGCCTCTGGAACCTTAAAGATCCAACACCTGAAGACACCACTGCAACTGCATTCACTGACCCGAGTGGGAATGGACCTCAAGTTCCAGCAAGGTCCTCCTTCTGTCTAGAGTCTGAGTCCATTGTGGTTTTACCCTTCCTGGACTCACTGAAGTCGCCTGCACGCAGCCCCTCTCCTTCAGCCTCTGTGGTGAGAGAAACATGACACCTAAAGCAAACACTGCACCCGTCGCCACTGGCCCGAGTTGAAGTGGACCCTTGGTGTCAACGATGTCCCCCAGTTCTCCTGAGCTTCAGTCCACTGTGGTTTCACCCTTCCTGGACTCCCCCACGACGCCTGTATCTTCAGTCGATAGGATCCCCCAACCACTAGTGCTCCTGGACAAGGAAACCCAACGCCAAAGAGCACCCCTTCACCCGTTGCCCCTGTGCCTTGGAGAAGAGGACCAAACATGCACCTACATCCCCAAGCACTCCACATTTGTGACCTACCTGTTGGTTGTCCCCGACTGGCTCCCCAGCAGGAGCCCACAGCCTAAATTCAGAGACGAATCCTTATTGAGGTTACCCCTCCCATGCCTGTAACACCTATTTCCAATGGGAGCGGGTGTAACACCTCTCTCCTAAAGGAAATACATTGTTCTACCATCCTGGGATTGAGCTGCTCAATCCCCAGGAGGGCAGAAACCTGTCTGTGAGGTGGCAGCAGCTGGGGCTGTAGTGGAAAACTCAGAGAGCTGGTTTTGCAGTACTGGGGGTCCATGGTGGAGCCCCCAGGGTGCGTGGGATTGGCCCCCCAATATCAGATTTGGATTGGGGGGGTCAATTCCATGATCTTAGACACCTCACATGGCCATATTCGGAGTTACCATTGTGAAGCTACATATATGTATTGACATATATGTAGTGAATGCTTATAATGGTGTCCCTGCACTCACGAAGTACAGGGAATTGGCCCTGGGCAACATGGGGGCACCTTTGCTGTCGCAAGGGTGCTCTCACACACAGTAACTTTGCACCTAGCCTTCAGTAAATGAAGGTTAAACATACAGGTGACTTATAAGTTTCTTAGTGCAGTGTAAAATGGCAGAGTGCACTATTTCACTCAGGCTGCAGTGGCAGTCCTGATAAAAGGTTTGTATGAGCTCCTTTTGGGTGGCAAAAGAAATGCTGCAGCCCATGAGGATTTCCTGGAACCCCAATGGCCTGGGTACCTAGGTACCATATACTAGGGACGTATAAGGGGGGTCCAGTGTGCCAATCAGAATTGGAATATTGAGTCACTGTAGTGACAAATTTGGTACATAGAGAGAGCATAAGCACTGGAGTTCTGGTTAGCAGAACTTCAGTGACAGTCAAGCATACTGAACACCCATAGGCCACAAACTATGAGCACTGGGGTCCTGGATAGCAGGCTCCCAGTGAGACAGGCAAAACACACTGACAAATAGGTTTTAAACTATGAGCACTGGGGTCCTGGCTATCAGGATCCCAGTGAGACAGTAAAAGCACACTGACAAAAACTCACAAACAGGCCAAAAATGGGGGCAACCATGCTAGAAAGAGGCTACTTTCTCACAGTGACTGAAAATCTGGTGTCACCTGCACAACACCTCCTTGGACAGAAGTACTAGGTTACTGATGTCAACAACTCCACTAATTCTCTCCCCTTAGCTGTAGTGCAACTTAATTGGGGTGGAGTTACTGGCCCTAAGCAGGTGGTGTGTCATTTAGCTTGTCTGAAGACTGTCTCTTAGGTAATGACCTAGAGGCCTCAGGTCGGGCTGAGGTAGAGTTTAGGGCCAATGCATCCATGCTGGGCATCCCAGAGGAAATGCTTCCTCTTATTTCAAGTGAAATGAAAAAGCAAAGAACAGAATGAGCCCTGAAGTCTCAAGATCCTCTTCACCGCACAGGTAAAAAGGGTATCAAGGTATCCCTTCCCCCCCTACCACTAAGGATATCATTCCTGTCATGGGTGATACCTCTCTTAGGATGGAACCTGTACCAAGGGAGTCCACAACTACCATAGTTAAACTCCCAGAGGTAAAAGCCCCTCTCTGTGAAAACACTGAAACAGACAAGCATAACTGCACTGCTTTGGTAAATTTGGAGCAACCCTCCATCTGGACCTTTCGTGATCTAGGGGTCTCCTAGGCAAGTCCTTTGGGTGCCAGTCCTCTTTGGCACTTGTCACAATTCCACAGTTTGGGGACACGGCTTGGGGGTGTGGGCTCAATCTCCTGCATGCACCAGCCAAACACAGTTGTGACTAGTCAATAGGCCAAACAATTTCTAATTTTGTTGTGGTTTTTCACTGCCTTCCTCAGCTAGGGCAGAAAAAAGAGTACACTCTGAGTCCAACCATGGGCCGAGGGTCTGGTGGGTACTTCGAGGTGAGTCAAGACTTGATCTCCCAGCATGCACCAGATACAACAATGCAAGTCCAGCGGCGGCAGCAGTGGGGCACTTTTACAAACAGTCCTCTTTATCTTGTTGTGGTTTGTGGCTTAACAGGGTAGTAGCCAACTAGTCCTTGGAGACCATTCTTCTGTCCTGGTTACAAGTGGGAGCAGGTCTAGCCCTTGCGGTTGCTCCTCACATGCCAAACATCGAGCACAGTCCTCCTTGGTTAAACGGACGGTTCAGTAGGTGCATTTCTTCTTGGTGCATTCTCTTAGTGAAGGGGTCGAGCAGGCACCATCTTTCGTTTTCCACAGATCCAGCGGTGTTCTGAGTTCTTTTGCAGGGTTGCCAATGTTATCCTTTGCACAAGCTGGGAGGGGAGGACTTGCTAGCCAATATGGCTACTGTTTCGCTGGGCAGTCCCACCAACCTTCTGACTACTTCCGTGGAAGTGTGGCATCTCACTATCGCACAATGCTCTATTCGGCCTACTACGAACATGGCCAAACCCTTTTTTCCTCTGTGTGGAGCCCCTTAGCTCACCTCCGAGGTGTTGCTACCTGGGGACTGCACCCCTCCTTCAGTATAATTCCTAATCTAATGAAAGTGTAGCCAGGCTCGTTGGTCAACAAAGGAAAAGGGGCAGTCATGCGCTCAGTTACATCTTTTTCTGCACAGGCATCTTGCCTTTAAAATATAATTAGCTCACAGCCCCTGTCCTCAGTCATCCTGATACAGGAGAGGAAAACCCCTACCAGCAGATAGTTTTTTTGTTCTCGGTTCCTGAGAACACTTCACACCTAATTCAAGGCGAGCCTGACAGCTCCATGCTGCTGGGCCAATTGGACAAGATTACCAGTGAGCTTTTATGCAACTTGGAAATGTAAAGCTTCTAAAGCTACTTTTCTAAAATAGTTTTGTTAAATCCGACTTTGGCAATATGTTGGATTTAATGTAATTATTAATTTGACACTTTGAAACACTCTTCTGGCTAGCTCCAATGGGATGTTACACTTTATTAACGTTAATAAATGTCACCCAATGTCATCCAATAGAGCTACCAGCTTTCCAATAGGTGAAAACGACTTTGGAGAGTTTCCACTACCAGAACACGTAACACAAACTTTATACATGGCCTGCTGCTTAGAACCATGCACCCTTCCCTCTGGACACTCAAGGTAGGCTTTAGGGGTTACATAGGTGATAAATAGCATGGGCGTAGGAAGTGTGGGGGACGCGGGGGATATGTCCCCCCCAGATTTTGGAGTGGGGGGGACACGGGGGACAAGGGTGGGGGGGACGAGGGGACAGAAGAATTTTCCCTTCTCCTGTATTTCGCAGGGCCATTAGCGCATGAAAGCGCTACCTATAATGGCCCTGCACTTGACCTGAGACCTGCCTCCAGGACACTCGCCCTCCTCCCTTTTGTTGTGCTGCAGCACACAAGGGATTACTTCTCACCTTGCCCCACAGCCGCCTGCAGTCTGCACTTCTGAGAACAAAGGGAGACGAGAGGCCCTTTGTTGATTGCTGTCTGCATCCCAGCCCTCCTGCGCCAACCCTTCGTGTCCCTTGAAGATCCAACCCTGAAGACAACAGCAAGACTTCAGAAGATAAGGAGGTTAGGGTAATTAAATAAAGTATTGCCAAGTAACTCCCTTTCTTTTTAAATACAGTGCTGTGTTGCAGAGTATCTCCCTTTCTGAAAACAGTATTGTTGAGTTACCGTGAGATATGAGCAGGGCAGGCTTTAGCACGCTAGTGGCACCCTGTGCGACAATGTTTGTTAGGGCCCCCCTTTCTGCCGCCTCTCTCTCACTCTCTTCTCTCCTCTGTCTCCAGCTTGCCTGCCCCAGTGCTAATTATTGTCCCCTATGTTGACATCCTGCCCCCCCCCCCAACATTTCGGTCCCCTGTCTCTCCCTCAGCCTTCCTGGTATTTGTGAAAGCCTGCTCTGAAGGGCAAGGGCTGTCTGTAAATCTCATTTCCTGCCAATGGCCTGTGGATGCAAAGCCGGCACTGTAGCAGGTCACAGGCTTTACAGGACTTCACAGGCTGTGGTGGTACAGAGCCTGGCACTGCTGGATAGACAGCGGAGAGACTAGCACACAGCACGGGTCCCAGGAAGAACCAGATGGCCTGAGAGATGTACAGGGCTAGGTAAGGCAGCAGGGCCAGCTCTAGGGCGATGCAACTGGTGCCGCTGCACTGGGTGCTGACTTAGGATGGGGGTGCTGTGTTTGCAAGTATATTGTGACTTTAAAAGCACCTGCTGGGTGTTCCTTGCCACCAACAGTTTCATGCAACAATAAAAATCTCAAGATAATTCCGGTGATTAATGGTGTTCCTGGAGAGAGATTGAAGTTTTGTCTAGTCGGAGTTTTGACTCATCATAACATACAGGGTTACTATGCCTGCTACAAAGAACGTCTACATGCAGATCACAAAGTGTATATAATGTGAATAGGTCAGTGAGTTACTGCTTTTGTCCGATGCAGGAAAGTACCCTCTTTTTGGCATGGTTACCCCACTTTTTGCCTGTTGTCATTATGTTTTGACTGTGTTCACTGGGATCCTGCTAACCAGGACCCCAGTGCTCTCTCCCATTACATTTGGTTGCTTGGACCACACACACCCCACATTTGGCGTACTGGTGCCCCTTATAATTCCCTAGTATATGGTACCCAGGTACCCAGGGCATTGGGAGATCAGGGGTGCCCCATGGGCTGCAGCATGCATTATGCCACCCATAGGAGCCCATGTAAACTGTGTCTGCAGGCCTGTCATTGTAGCCTGCGTGAAAAGGTGCTTGCACCCTTTCACTTCAGGCACTGCACCAAGTCACTGTAAGTCACTCCTATGGCAGGCCCTCCTAGCCCCAGAGGGCAGGGTGCAAGTACCTGTGTGAGAGGGCACCTCTGCAGGAGCAGAGGTGCCCCCACAAACTCAGCTCCATTTTCCTGGACCTCGTGAGCGCGGGGAAGCCATTTTACGCGTGTACTGGACATAGGTCACCACCAGCTCCATAATGGCAACTGCGAAACCTGGGTATGTTTGGTAACAAACATGTCAGATTCATACGCCAATCCTATTGTTAGTATTGATTGTATGATTCCATGCACTTTGGGGGCTCCTTAGAGGATCCCCAGCATTGCTCCTATCAGCTTTCTAGGATTTTCCGGGCAGCCCATGCTGCTGCCACCCCTCAGACAGATTTCTGCCCTCCTTCTGCTGCTTGAGCAGCTCATGCCCAGGAAGGCAGAACAAAGGATTTCCTTTGGAAGAGGGAGGCAACACCCTCTCCCTTTGGAAATAGGTGTTACAAGGCTTGGAAGGGGTAGCCTCGCCAAGCTACCGGTATGCTCTGGATTGCATATTTGGTGCCCTCCTTGCATAAACCAGTCTTTACCAGTTCAGGGACCTCAGCTCCTACTCTGGTGCCAAACTGGACAATGGAAATGGGCGTAACCACTCCCCTGTCCATCACCACCCCAGGGGTGGTGCCTGGAGCTCCTCCAGGTGGCCACTTGATTCTGCCATCTAGAACCCAAGGTGGGCAGAGGCCTCTGTGAGCATCTGAGTGGCCAGGTCAGGCAGGTGACGTTACAGCCCCCTCCTAGGTGGTCACCCTGCTAGGTGACCAATCCCCCTTTCTGGGCTATTTAGGATTTCCCTCTTCGGTGGGTCCTCAGATTCAATGTGCAAGATTCCAGCAGGACTCCTCTGCAACGTTTAGTTGGACTTCTGGCCACTGGAACCGCAACTGGACTTCACAGGAACCTACAATCTCCAGCTCCAGCAACGACTTCGCCCTGCAACATTGTTTCTCTGGCTCCTTCCAGCAACTGCAACATTTGCCCGGCTGTGCTTCCTCTGATGGCAGCAAGTCTTCATTCTGCATGAGAAGAAAGAAGGAAAATTCCTTGGAGTGAAGGAGTCACTTAGCTGCATCCGCAGGCACCAACTGCAACAACCACAGGCTGCGTGGATCTCCTCTCCTCTTGAGCTGCTTGGATCCTGAATCAGGCGTGGTAGTCTGGAGTGGTCTCCTTGGTCATCTCTACCAGCTGTCCAAATTTGGAGTCGGTAGGTCCTTGCCTTACCATGCAGGACAGTACCCCCATGCACCGCGTCTCTTGCAGTTACCAAGGCCTGTTGTTATCTCCTCCAAGGGATCTTCAGGCTCCATGTGGCCCCAGCCCCCAGCACTCTTCTCTGTGAAGCACAGCCCTCAACGCGCTTCGCCTGCGACGTAGGACCTCTCTCCAGGTGTGCTGCGTGGGCCTCTCTGCAGCTCCTGGGCTCCTTGCCTGTAGGTCTTTTGTGGGGGCTGCCTCTCCTTCTCCAGACTCTCTGCCTTGCTGAGGGTCACCTGGGACTCCCCTCCATGGGTTGAGTCCCCCTGGACCTTGCTGGTCCCCGGCAGCTCCACTTTTGTCCTACTGCGGCATTTGTCTTTGCCAAGGCTTGCTGGTGGGTTTTCCACACCACAGACTGACTGCAATTCTTCATTCGGCGTGGGACATCGACTGCATCACCTAGGAACTCTTCATCTGCTCCAGTGCTGCATTGCTGACCGTCTTCGTCTCCCCGTCCACCAACTCCTGCATCCACAGATGGGCGGGTAGTGGCTCCTGTCACAACCTGACACTCCTACGTAAACTGGATTTGGTCCCCTTATTTCCCAGGTCTTCCTCTTCCAGGATCCACCTCTAGTTTTTTGCAGTCTTGCCTGCGTTTTGTAATATCCTTCTCTGAAGTCCTTTTGGTGGGTTGGGGAAAAACCAGCAACTTACCTCTTTTCTCATGGTCGCTGGGGGGCATTCTGGTACTTACCTTTGGGGTTTCCCAGTTCCCGCAGCTCTCCTCTACTGATTACACTTCCTTGCATGGGGACCCGGCTTTCGCATTCCACTTTTTAAGTATATGGTCTGGTCCCCTCTAGGCCTTCAGTGTTGCCTATTGCTTTTCACTGTTTTCTATTGCTTTTTATGCCAATTTCTGATTGCTACTGTACATATAACAGTGTGCTACTTACATCCTATTGGAGTATTGCCTATCTAGTTTTTTAGTGTTTGTGGTACTGTAATAAGGAACCTTTAATTTCGTAACACACGTTTCTTTCATGTGTGTAAGTGCTGTGTGACTACAGTGGTATTGCATGATCTTTGCATGTGTCGTAAATAAGTCTTGGCTGCTCATGCACAGCTACAGACACTATCTACACTTCACTAATAAGGGGATACCTGGACCTGGTATAAGGTGATAATACCATAGGTACTCACCACACACCAGGCCAGCTTCCTACATCAGAGAGCCCGCTCCTTTTTTGTCACCTGCAATTTATAAATTAAAACTGAATATAGAACAGTGAGCAATGAACTCATCAAAGAGCTGCATGCAAACATCAAGGTATAGATTAGAGCGCTATGATTTCCCCCCACTTTTTAATTAACTTAATGTTGCAAAACAAGTTAATTTGAGCGTAATTCAATTCTTAATATTAAAGAGAGTCCCCAACCATGGTGTTATGTTTTTAATTCAGAGTTTGCGCTTCTCTAGATAAAGCACTCAAACTATACCTGCTACCAGTATGGATGACCTATGACACCAACACCTTGTAGTCCTCTGTCCTATGTAACATTTCATATACACTGATTTACACATATATGATGATTGTCTCTGCGTAATGTCTGTGTGATATAAAGTGCTTTGACACCCTAGACTGGTATGAGGGCTGAATGATGGAACAACACATACGTATATCATGCATGCCTTAACATTGCGGTCTCAACAACGACCGTGTCTTTACTACTCATGCCCTTACAACAAATTGCTGTAAAAGAATGTTTGGTAAAGGAACATGCGTGGTAAATTCTCCCCGCCCTGCCCCCTTACATCTGATACCATACTCCACCCTGCCCAATCACTTATAACTGCCCCTGCCCTAAACCCTAAACCTCCCGCCCTGAGCCCTAAAAGTAACCCTGCCCTGTGCATAAAACTACCCAGCCCGCAGTCTGAACCCTAAAACCTACCCTGAACTGCCCTAAAAACTACCTTGACGCCTCTGCCCCCCTGAACCCTAAAACCTACTCCGCTCTGTCCTAAATACTACATGACCCCCACCCTGTTCCCTAAAACCTACCCCACCATGCTAGCCCCATATCTGTGGTAATGGCAGCGTGGTCAATGCATTGCATTGCATTGATTGCCTTGTAAGGGATATTTCCCGGTATGAGTGGTGCTATAAAACGAATGAAATGCATCTGAGAGAGAGTGGTGATGGATGATAGTGAGGGAATCCGTGGCAGAGGTGGTCACAGGGGGGTGCCAACAAACAATGTTGCACAGGGCACCACCAGCACTGAGGCCGGCCCCGTCAGACAGCACAGCAGTTCACAGGAAGGCGGCAGCACAGAGACTGCCACTTGACAGTCAGACAAGGACCTAGCAGCAATCATAGGCCTTACTGACCTTCACAGGCAGGCGGGGGCCAGAGACTGACACAGCCTGACTAAAAAGAAAGCTCCTAACAGGCAGCACAGTGCATTGCAGGCAGCACAGGAATCGACAGGAAGCACTGCGCCCAGCAGGCAGTACATGCCTCTTAGGACTTCACACAGGCGAACAGCAGCACAGAGCTTGTCGCTGCCTAATAGGCAGCCAGGGGCCCAGCAGACAGGGAATTGATGGCCGCACAGGACTCGACTGGAGGCGACCGCCTCCTCCCAACACCCCCCTTCCCCCCCCCCACGGCAACCCTTCTGGGTGCAAACTTTGTGCAGGGGGCCCACCTCAAGGTTGTCCCTGTCCCCCCCAGAAATGTTGTGTCTCCTACGCCCCTGATAAATAGGGAGGTTTAGACCACTCCAAAAGGTGAACTTGACTTGAGAGCGCTTCAACTGTCATGATTTCAATTGCCACTCAAGTGATGCACATTTAAGTGCACTAGCTTAAACTAGTGGCACTTTAACCAGTAGGCCCTGTGTACCATATACTAGGGACTTACAGGCAAGTCAACCTTTTTAATTAAGATTTCCTAGTGGGGTATCTTTTTACTTGCCATCTAGGCTGCAGTGCAGGCCTAGCACCAAGTCTTTACTTGCCACTTTAATGATGGCACAAATAGTGCTGCAGTGCAACTAAAGGCACCTTAACTTACAGACCCTCGGTCGTCTGGGGACCTTTTACTAGAAACGTACGTACAGGTTAGCGTTGCCAATAAGGGATTAGCCAATGTGTACCCACTGGTACATACTTTTGGGGTTTGGATCACATGCACTGGACCCCAGTGTGCAAAGTAATTACACCAGTACCTAAAGTCGACAAAAGATAAGGGCAACAAGTAGGGATGAACTTGCAAAAAGCCAGTCACTACACTTAGTAACATCTGGAGAAAAAAAACTTGAGAATTACTACGATATTAGATGTACATTTTCAGAGAATAGTAAAATTACAACCATTTAGGATCTTAAATATATTTGTCACTGATTGCTTTATGATAATTACTATACGGTAACAGTATTTATACTGTCCTCTTTTAAATGTTCTTTAAAAAAATGTCTATACTGTACGGTTTCTTTAAACCGAAATAAGATATTAATGAAAACATTATAACCATCTACACTGTAATTTTCCTATCTTACCTTTCATGGAAGTTTGGATTGCCCAGAATGTTCTGTAGGGATATATGTTTGCTTCCCCCTCCCTTTCATTGCATTTTTCTATGACTTGGATGTGTACCAGATTTGCTTAAATATACTCATATTTTAGAAAAAGAACGAAATATTTTATTAATGTGCTAAAAGAGAGGTGATCAGTTTCCATTTAGCAGCAGAGGATTATATTAAAGCATGCAATTACACAACTACACATGCTACTGTAGTTTCTAAAGTAATTTAACTTGTATCTTTCGTATGTGAAAGCATGTTATTTTAATCCAGTAACATGAAATACTTGTACTAATCAAGTGATAACTCTAGATGGAACTGGATAATACAAAATAACATCCGTTCATGGTTTTACTTTGCGAATTACACGTTTATAGATAGTGGGCATGCTAGACAAATGCTTCTAAATTTTACATTTGCCTTCCCTTATTGGAAACTATTTATTGTTTCTGCCATGCTGTTAAGAAAATATGATGTTTGAATCTTGTAATATTATGCTTGATGGTAAATGCATTCTGAAGGATAATATCAAAAAACCTTCCTTTTTTACTTTTCACTGAGCATCCTTAACATTTATAATTAGCAAACATGCTGCACAAAGAACTAATTATAGGCCACTAGCCTTTTACAAACACAAGTTTGTGGACATGCCCTTCTTCATGACCTCTCTGCAGTTTCCTTAAGGACGGTTCTGCTTCTGTTCCTCATCAGAACATCCCACACCCCTGGATTATTAAGATCAGCCCCAGTCTCTCCACATTCTGTGACAACGTGAAGTGTTGCCAAGCTGCACAAAAAGAAAGTTAAAAAAGGTAATCGATGATGAATTCATAATAGCTCACCTACATGAACCTAGAACACCGGGGCTGAGACTTTTAGATCACATGCATAAGGTTCACTTTCCTTGGTGACTTGGAGAGAGGAGGTTGACGCTGTGTTAGCCTTTGAGATACTGTGAATTATTTCAACACAAACATCTACTTGTGTTGTTGTGAGATTGTACTGCATCTGACTCTGGTAAGTCCTCTGACTTATTGTCTCATGCAGGTGGAAATGTACAAAGAGCAATGATATGAATTTCTTCCTTGACACAACTTTGCATTTTGTCACTCATGAAGGACCACACTTCACCAGGTTCACATCTTACCCAGGATAAACAGTGTGATGTTCTCAATCACACATATTTATCACACTCATGATTGTTTTCTACGTATTGTCTTTATTACTTATTTTTACATTATATTTTTAACACATGAACTTCCTCCTTTCCGTCTTCCTTTGATTGGTAGCTTTAATCTGCAGAACATAGATCATTTCCTCCAGTGGCAGTATTGAGTTATCCTGTATATCTTGACAGTGGTGGCCAGCTCGGATTTACAATAGGGGGAGGCGGGAAGGGGAGATACAATAAAAATAAAAATAAAAAAACCACCTACCTTTAGACGATCTTCTCTCCTCGAGTCACATCGTCTCTCCCAGCTCCGATGGTCACAGGACACAGGAAACTGCACAAGCCAATCCTGACACTGGTTTTATGCTGGTAACCAGCATGAAATCAGCGTCAGGATTGGTGGGAGCGGGCTCTCTCAGCACTCACCAGAACACTGGAGGTCTGTGCCTTCTCGTTAGAGATGTTTAAAGTGTGCATGTGTGGCTGGCCATCACTAGACCGACTGCCAAAGGGACATGCACACTTTGAACAAGTGCACAGCTCCCTGCTGCCACTCGGCAGCAATTGCCATGTCCTGTCATGACACTCGGATCATGACGGGGCACTGAAAAAATAAAATGGTGATAAACAAAATTTATTACCATTTTATTTTTCTATTATAGGGGCATTTTTTTGGCGGGGCGATGCTCCTCTGCCCACATGGAGGGGCCAGCCCTGCATCTTGACCAGATGAAATTCTACACCTGTGTCACTGATTTTTACCAAATGTAAGTTTTATGTTGATATCTGGAAATTGAGCTTGCGGTAAAATCATAGATTTTATGGTTGAATCTCAGTATCTTGGATTTCTGTTGTTAACCATCCACAGGGAAAGAACGAGTGAAGGGGTGACGATTCAATGTTAGCATTTCCTCTGAAGCTTCCTTTACCAATGCGACTATCAGTACCTTAAGACTTAATTAATTTAAACATATCCTCCCAAGCAGTAACCTGACTGTATTTTGTCCACCCCATTGTTATTTCAAGGCAGTGTTTACAAATCCTCACCAGTTGGCTGTAGCTTTTAGTAGAAACACAGTTACTGCTATGGGATCTTATTATATGTCGGCAATAATGCTTGTTTTATGTCCATATAAACTGCTCTCTTCCTCCTATATTACTTTAAAGCTACAAAAGTTTGAGACCCCCCTGTGGTTAATGTAATAGTAATTGTCTTCACAATCCATGACCCTTAGGGAGCTTCATAGAAGATAATCCATGACTGGCTTTACACCACCACATAACCTTTTAAGACGTCTTTAACATGTAAAGACTAGAATCTGCTAAGGCATTTGTGCCATTCAGCTTTCCCCGGGAAGCATCACTGAGTATGTTGCCCTCTTCTCCCTTAGCATTAGTAAAGAATACTGGAAGAATGCTGGAGGCAGTGAAAGAGCTCCAGGAGGGACAGGCTGATTTTACTCGCTTGAGGGAATGCAGAGTGTGGAGATATCTAGTTCCAGAGCTTTACAAACAAAATACTCTTCATCAATTGTCTCAACTGTATCAAGGCATCGGGTTGGCAAGGCATATGTTTGGGTGCAAACCACCTGGATCAACGCAGCAGTGTATTTTAGTTACTGCATGCAGTGTAGACTCTCTCTAAGAGCTTAATTTAGAATTTCGTGATACATGTAAAGCTTTTGCTGATTTTGAACCCCAAAGATATCTTTTACAAAAGTGTGAGCATTCTCATATTAAGATTAGCTTTGCTACTTGTGACAAAATAATAAAATAACACCAGATCGCTAAGAAGCATGGCTCAAAGGCTTCTAGGTGCTTCTCTGCTGTTTTTACCAAGAGACCTATTTAATGGTTCTAATGATTTTCTCTGTCTCCTTTTCCTCTTACACGCTGGGCACTCAGCACCAGGTTTTGCTGCAGGGCTTCCTAGCTCATGGGCACCAGGTAGCAATGAAATCATATCTCCACCGAAGAGCAGAATGTCCTGAATGGTCTAGTTTCCTGATTCCCCTAATAACCTAAAATGTCACCCCTTTCTCCAGCAAATTAGGCATCACTGCCTCTCATTAGACTTTGATGAGTCTTTTGAACAAAGTTTCTCCTTCTGCCTTACTTCCTGTTTCAGTGATCAAAGCAATCCTTCTTTAATATTGCTGGCGGGTGTGGCTGATGGCTCCTAAATGCATGATAACGCCACTATTAGCCCTCTTGCAAAAGGAAAAATGACTTCCCTTGTTAAGGTTAAGGTGGTAATAAAGGAAAGGTTCACAGGAACAGGGAGCAGTTTGGTGTCCTTGAATGTACAAAAAACATAATTAAAATGAGAGGTGGGTCCCTTTCTTCACTATTTCAACACGCACTTTTGGGAAAATGAATAAATCAGCACTCTAATATCACTTGTCACGTTTTCCAATTTTGATGTGGGTGGGGTATTCATTGCCACCAGCTTTATTTTAAAAAGGTGTATTTTTCCTTGTCAATGCTGGAAAATTTCTTAGTGGCCCCTTGTTAAATAGCGGTGCTATTGCTATGATTCTGGAATGAAAATGAAGGGTCTAGGTGCGTGTATGATATTGAAGGATTTTTAGTATTGCACAATTCAGTTCAAGTGGACTTTCCTTTCCTTTTACCCAGAGTGATATTCAAATAGGTTGATATCTTAGTGGTTGAACTTTAGTCACTGAAATAGTTGAAAACAGCAGAAGTTACTTTCTCCTCTTATCTTTCTGTGTATCAAGACAGTATTGTCTCTAGTGCACAGATCCTCAATGTGCAACCCGAGGGCCACATTCAGTCCGGCCTGTGACTTCTGAGGCGCTTCACCGTTTGTGCTTTTCATGAGCACTTCTACTGGCGTGGTTGTCAGCTGCACTGAATGAACGCCGGTATTTTCTTTACAGTGTTAATTTCCTGTTGTGTGCAAATTCACTAAAGCAAAGATACGGTTCAGAAAACCAAACAAGCTTTTGAAATTGTTCCGTTCTTATATTTAAAACAAGGTCTTTCTTGCATTTATTGTGTAATTGCTTTAAATGTGAGCATGTAATACTGTCTATGTATGTCTGTCCTTGCATATTATGTAATTTGGTTACTAGTTTCTCTGCTTTTGTGCGAGTGAATGATGAAAGGAAGGGTGGGGGTGGGGGCTGAAAGGGAATGATATAAGTTAAAGTATAATTGGAGCTCAAGCTAAAGTGGAGAAGAGGAGATCCGAGATCTTTAAATGACGCAGGGCATCTTTATTTTTTGCAAAATAAAATATTTTTTAATGCTTTCAAGTTATATACCCCCTCCCCCCAGATTTGAGTATTGTATTACTCTTTTTTTTAAGCACATCCCTAACAAGAGCTGCATGTCAGATGTGACCTCATTTGCCAGTCTATTTTCAGGCAGAGACATTTTGCATTCCAGAAGTCGTTAGTTCACTTTTAACCATGTTAAAATATCCCAGCTACAAACTGCTGTTGACTAAAAATCAAGGACTGGCTGAGAAGGTCACACATAAGATGGGTCACTTAGCAGCTATGTGTGCACAGTTCTCTTGGGTGCATGCGTTTTCCAGTGATCCTAAAAACACACATAACATTTCCTCGAGTGGATAATGCACAGAGTTCTTATGTGCATGGGTTGTACAAAGAGCCTTCTGGGTGGGTGAAATCAGCTGCTTCCATGAAGATCACTGTATAATATAAGTGTACTGCGCGAAAGGGGAACAGCATCTGAAGGGGTGATGAATTTGTCAGTTCTCTGATCGTACCTCTCGCCTACAGGCAAAGATTGGCAACTGCTTTCATGTGAGTGTCACGTGGACAGGCGAGCACTCACCAAGACATCTATACAAAGTCCCTTCTCACAGAACAGAACGTTGAAAGCAGGTGTGTATGGTTCTAGACTCACCTTTGTCGTTTTCTTTTAAGCTTATGCACTTTCACTTTCTGTGGGATAAAATTGTACTTTCGCAAGCAAGAATTTTGTTCAAGGGACAGTCCTCATAAATCCTCTTTGAAATTTGCTGCCTAACCTTCTTGAGATAACGTGTAGGAGTCCTGGTATTTGCAGAACACTTCATATAAGTAACAAACATATTAACATTTTTCTAAAGAAAACAATTCCTTTTCAAGTGCTGTATTTTTTCAAGTATGTTTCAGAAAAGAACACAGGTGTTATGCTTTCAGTCCTAATATAATTTTCTGTCTCTTTGGAAATATTTGTGAGTACCCCTGTTCTCGTGGGTCCTTATAGACATTGAAGATGTCTAATATCCAAAAAAAAGAGGCCGGGCGGTAGCACTGGTCATAATCTGCCTATGGCCCTTTTGCCTGTAAGACAATATATATATATGATATGCTGTGTTGCCACATCCCTCCTTATTTGTAAAGCTTTTTTCATTATTATTTATTTGTTAGCCGTCCTCCTGCCATACAACAGAGGGAGCCCCATCAAGTGAGTGGACTTTTCATTTCACCTTAGTTAGATGTCAAAGAACGTAAGTTTAAATGTAATGTCTGTGTCTGCAAATGAAGGACTATGTAACCTATTATCTGAGAGAGGAATATGAGAGTCGTAAATGCCAATGTGTGCAGATAATTATTCTCAGCCTACAATATACAGTTTAGATCAGACTCAAAAGCGTAAGGAGTCAGTACAGATGGTTTCTAACACTTAACAGTAAACCCAGAGGGCATGAAAAATAAAACAAAAAAATGATTTACAAAGCACTAGCATATTAAACAGATGCCAGTAAATAAGGGAAAATAGAAGAAATCCACATTTTGAAACGAGAGGTTGGAATCAGTACAGGGTTATTAGAATATTGCTAAACAGACCAGTGTTAATTAGTGCTTAGTTTGGAGACCCAGACATGCCAGGAGCTATATTTGTGGTCGTTGAACAACTCGGAGATGTAGTTTGAAGGTAGGAAGAACAAATAGTGGGGCAAGTAGTATTGCCTTAAAACCTATGTACACTCAGTCAAAACAGGAATCGTGCCCCAAGTGAAAATAGAATGAAACTTGGGCTGTTCCAAGATATCTCAGCAAACAGTAGATTGGCTCCAAATATGTGCTGGGGATGTTTTCTCTTCTGCTACAAAGTTGCACCATTGTCCTGCTCAGTACTCACCCCTTTGTAGGCTGTCATTGAGAAGTAAGACTTACACTGGAATAAATATCACCCTTCTATTCCCAAGAGTAAAATGCGGGACAGGGTGTGAAAGGTTCCTAGTGTGACAAGGGCAATGAGGTTACTTTTGCAGGCGAACACGCTTACATGTTAGATATGAAAATTGTACAATCTGACACATTGATGTAGAAAGAGCTGGTGCTGAATTGTGTTTTTAGGGAGCAAGACAAAGACTTTCTTTTTGCCTCCTGCCCATGCAGTTACAAACTCGAGCTTGGCTGCAGTCACTTGTCCACTGTTGTTGTCCATTCACAACCCCCAGACGAGGTAAGTAGTTGCAAACCCTTATCTTGTTCTCTTGGTACTGAATCTAGCTGTGCTCCAGGCTTTCATATTGTTTGATTTCTCTGAGAATTATTTACATTTGTTTTCAAACAAATGGATGCAGTTTTGGAATACATAAAGTTGTGCATGGAAACTTCTCCTTTCAAGTTTCTGCTTGTAGTGATATGTGTGTTTTGACCACTGACTTCGTGTTGCACCACTTTGCACCTGGCTTAGCTGTCCACCGTCATATTAGTGGTCACCAGTCACAGACTCCATTTTGTATTCAGCTTAGCCTTAGCTTCATTGTCATGTTAAAAGCTGCAAGTGATTTTCCACATTGTACAATGTGCTCTATCTTGTTTTCCTGTATTTTTTCCCACCAAGGGCATAGGCTGATAAGAATGTACTCAGACGGCAGGGAACGGACTTGTTTTGGATTATCACCTTGGGATTGTGGCCACATCCCGACGTGTTCTTTTCAAAGCTAGCAGAAAGCAATCAGTGTGTTTTGAATAACTAAACTTCTGCAGAGAGAGGGAAGTCTGGAATTTTCCTCTCTTGTTTGTTTAAAGTATAAGAGGCTGAGACCAGATGGACCGGGGACAGAGCAGATCTTAGGCACATCCAGGATACTAGAGTGTGCCATCCTCCCCGTGAGGATAATTGATCTCTCTCTCATCCATCGATTCTGGGATCTGGCGATTTGATGCTGATAGGAGAGAGATAAAGGAGTTTTGCCCTTGCCTCATGCCGATGCATCATTTTTAATTCATTATGTGCTTTGCATTATAATATAGATACATATATTTGCTGTGTATATTGCAGTGGAGAATCATTTGTGTATGTTTTCATTTAATTGCTGTGACCATTTTTAAACGTGTGCTTTCAAAATGCTAATCTCCTTTTAGGAACCTTGCGAAGTGAAATAATAAATGTCTTCTTTGGACTAAGAAGTGCATTCCAGAGATTTTTGTCAGTGTATGAGTGTTTCAGCTCAGTCATTAGTGAAGCAAAACACTGTTGAAGTATAAATCAATCTGATTTCTAATACAGAGACATTCCTAGGCTTTCAGAATGTATATCCAAGCCCCTACAAACCTCTGTGAAAGGAGCCCACCCTTCTGCCACTGGTGACAGGTTACTACCCAGCAATGGAAGCACGAGTTGAACAATGACAGTACCTCTTCTTGTAGTACTAGAGCATGGATACTTGCAAAGATTTTCCCGGGGGCCAACATTTTGGTCTGTGATGTGACCAAGGGCAGCATTGAAGCGAGCAGGGTGGTAGTCGTGGTTGGGGGTGTGTTGGAAGTAAGGTGGGTTTATGGGAGTAAAGCATAAACATCTAGCGGCTGAAGTGCACAAAGTCAAACCAGAAAACCAGGCATTAATCTCAGCTTCCCCACTTTACCAAACTGTGTGATCCTATGCAATTTTTCATTCCACTTTCCCTCCATTCTCACAAATAAAAGGACTAGAAACACAGGACTTGAGGATGAGTGGTGTATGAAACGTTCTCATGTGTCTGATTTAATAAACAATATTGTTGATCATGTATAACACAAAAACAGGCCACTTAAAGGGCCACATAACCACTGACTTGCCTCTTACTTCACTATTGGCATTGTTTCCAGGGTGGGGAAAGAATGAATGTTTCTAGATTCATGTTTTAAAAAATCACATTTTTAAAAAACAACTGTTCTGCAAGTTAATAAAATACACTTTTTCAATTCTGAAGAGACATCATATTTGTACCCTTTTACTGCAAGATGTCTTAAAAAAATGAAAGTATTCCTAAAGTTAAGGGGTGCAGGACACCCTAGTTATATCCCCCGGGCCATGCTTTGAGTATCACGGTACTAGAGTAATGTTTGTCCTGTCTTTTTAGCTTTGAAATATTAGTTTTACTCACTTAAGCATTTGACATTTACTGACATTTTTCTTGCAAATCTCTTCTTTTATAAAAAGACACAGCATGGTCAGGTGAGGTGTTTAGAGAATTCCAAACCATGTTTATATTTGGCTGGCTACACCTTTTCCGTTCTTCTTTGTTTTTTTCATTCCTTTTTAGTTCGCACTTATACTTTCAGTCTTAACTTTTCAAATTTCAAATAGCAGATATCCCTTCTGTGCTCTGGCTGCCTTAATACATTGCAGCAGGAAGAAAGTACTGATAGACGTATTTTTATAGGACTTTGTCCTGTGATTGTATGTACATGGATGTGCTGCAAAACAGAAATCAGAAATTCACAAAGACACGTGTTTCACTTACAGAAGTAAACACCTACAAGTGTAAAATTGTACAATTCCTTGCTTTGAGAATTTCTATAAAAAGTTTAGGCGTATGATTTTGTGGTGGTCTGTCCAATAGCAGTGTATCTCTTATTCATAAAGGTGTGTTACCGCTCAAATAGCACATTTCTTTTAAATGAACTCCAGTGGCACATTTCTCTTAAACAAAATGAGTGATACAAGTGATAGTGCATTCCTAGCACGTGACAGTCTTGCCCCTGCTCTTCAGTAATAATAAATATTAGTGTTTAGAAAGAGCTAAGCAAGAATAGGTAGGGCCCTAAATAGGGCTGGCCTTCTGATGCCCCGGTGATGAGATCGCTATTCAATCTATCTATTGAGAAAGCAAAAATTCTCTAAGCCAGGAAATCAGCGCTGATCATCCCTACTGAAAAGGAGAGCAATGTAGACCCATCTATTCTCTCGAACTATAGACCTATCACATTACACCCGCTTTTGAGCAAGCTGCTGCCAGGTCAAATTAACAAACAACTGACTGACTATCTTGAAGTGAATAACATCCTGGATTCTTCACAAGCAGGTTTTAGAGCTGAGCATAGCACAGAGTCGGCGTTGGTGGCTGCAACTGACATCATCAGGTGCTCACTGGATGTGGACACCCAGCCATGCTTGTGCTCTTAGGTGCATATTTATACTCTGTTTGGGGAGACTGTGAACTTTGACTTTGCCAATCCAGGGTGAGTCCCGGCAACGTGTGTAAGAGGGAGGGGCCAAACCCTCTTGGAGCCCACATAAAGCGCCGACTGCGCTCCCTCCTCACGGGAGACCGTGAACTTTGCCAGTCCGGGGTGAGTCCCGGCAGCGTGTGTGAGCGGGAGGGGCCAAGCCCTCTTGGATCCCGCATAAAGAACTAACTGCGCTCACGCCTCACGGACGCGGGCGTGCGGCGCCCGGGCAAAGCCCGGGCCAAGGGCAGGCCCGTCCTTCGCCCGTCATCGACCGGAAGAGGCTGGGCTTGGCCCCCCCTGAATTTCTACCAGCACACTGGGATCGTACTAGATGACCAGTGGCGAGAGTTTTTTGGCTGGAATCTAGGCAGGTACTTTTGTCTTCTGCTGGGCAACGGAATAGCCGTATATTATCACGGGCTATCCCTATCCATAGTTTGCTACTTGAACTTTGGCGAGGCCTCTTTTGAGTTACTAATTAATAGTCATACTACTTGCATTTTACTAGTCTGTACACTCTAGTTAATAAGTATCATTGGTACAGATTGCCCCTCCCGAGGTTGTATGCTTAGCTGTAGATACTGGCTCGAAGTGCTCTAGAGTAACATTAGCTGAAATACTGGGTGTATACTAAACAGCTAGAAATGGGTAAGAGGAAACAACCAACTTCTAAAGATACTTCTGCTCATAAAGATCATACCTCTATCTTAATATACATCTCTGGAGCTATTGGTGCTATCGACAAGCAAATCATAAATGTTGAGGAAAGGATACTAACTCAGAGGGGCCCGCTGGAATCCCTACCCTCCTATAATAATTCCCCACTGCTAGAAATAGCTTCCTTAGATCAGGCAAGGCCACTGGAAAGCAGGGACCAGTTGAAGGGCCCTAATGGATGCATCCATTATTTAAATGAAATCATCTCAGAGCCTGATGATTCCCCACCTCCACCTAAACGTACAAGGAAACCAAAAGTAATCCGCAAGGTCAGAGTCCCAAGTCACGAGATATCTGAAAACTGCAGCCAGGACAACACTGGACTCCAAGTCTTGGAGCAAAGTCAAATTAATTCTGTTAATATGAAACCTTGTCAAAAGATTACTCGAAGCACAGTAAAGGCAAAATCGAACACCTTAGATACCATTACCGCCCTGGAAAATTGAGTAAAGACGTCCTTTGAGTCATTGACAAAGCGTCTAATTCGAGTGGAGGGAAATGTGGAGTTAATACTTAATTTAGTGAAGGCTTGGACTCCAGGTTTAACCCCTATAGCTCCTCAACCTCAAAGCGGAATCCACTCCCTCCTAAAGAGTGGCAACAACCGTCAAACACCCCTCTGGTCAAGCAACGACATCTAGAATCCTGCACACATTTAAACAGCATTAGTAGTTCTCAACAAGTAATTCCAAATAAAAATGGCTTAGAAACACATAACACCCTGAAACCTCCTATGGACATAACATCAGTACCTAGTGACAAATTACATCTTTCCTCCCGCAGTAACCCCCTATGTAGTAGTTCTTGCTAATGTCCCTGCTATACCGACAGAAAACAGGGAAACATGGACGGCTCTGAGAAACAAATCTTTGAACTGGATAGGAACCCGCATGAAACCTGGTATGATAGATATACTTTTCGAAGATATACAAATATTTAGGAGAGTCAAATGGGTGGGTAGGAGACATAAAACATTAAGGGGTGATTGCGTGGTACTTTCGTTTAAAACCCCAAAATTAGTTGAGGACATTCTAAGAAATCCAAGCCCACGCCAGCTCTCTGATCATGACATTTCTTTGCTCCCCCTAGGCTATTTCTACCAATTTAATGGGAGGCATGATCAACCAAGAAAAGACCCTCCATTTCAACAAAGTAGTATTAAAAGAAATTACATGGTCCCCATCATGAACAGATTCCAAGTCCTCCCTCTAGAGGAAGTGGACTGACTGGTGGCAGACCACGCTGAGGACAGGACGATATCCATGTTGAAGAATTCTGCCCTTGACCCTTTGAATGGCAGAGGCGGCCACGAGGGGAGTAAAGGGGGCGTAGCAATGGTAAAGGAAAAAAGAGTACAACAAGACCATACCGCTGACTCACTAGTAGGTGGAGTTTCCGCCCACTTGGCTACACTAACATCCATTCTCCACATAGTGACGGAGAGTATAACACTCACTCCAACAAGGAAAAGAGGGCAAAATGACCCTCTGGATTTGGGCGTAATTACACCAGGGGGAAAATGTTTATTCTGGAACGTGGCAGGCCTGCGTAGCAAAATTGAGAACGAGGATTGGTTAGAATTCATTAGACCCTTCTCCTGCATGAGTTTACAGGAGACTTGGTCTGTGGATCCTATCCATATAAACTGACACAGGACTTTTCACACCCCAGCAATTTCTTCCATGCGGGGTAGGGCGAAAGGAGGTTTGTATATATATATATATATATATATATATATATTCCCAATAATTATAATACAATGAAGGTGATTAACCTAATTTCAAATACGCTCTATCAACTGATGCTATGTGAATTAAAAAATGGAGCGCTCTTAGCTATTATCAACTTCTATAAAAATGCTCCTTCACAAAAAATTTCACATACGATCAGCCAACTACAGGACGATCTGGAACGCGTGTGCAATTCTACACATAAAGAGACTTTTATAGTATGGGGAGGCGATTTGAATACTCATATGTGGTCCCAATTAGCTAAGAAAGCTTGTTGCCTCGGCGTAGGAGAAAACGATGATCGATTTCATTTTACCCACAATCACCATGGAAATTTGTTGAATGATACATTATATAAATTTGACCTTTCTTTTTGTAACAGTCTAATTGATAGTAACTCACAGCTTAAACCAACTTTTAACGGTAGATGTGCAAACACCACAATAGATTTCATACTAATATCCAATAACTTTGTTCTTGGCGCATCCGAGTATAAAATCCATGATATCGCGTTTAATGATCACTATCCCCAAACCATACATCTCACACTCCCCCAAATTATAAATAAACCTAATAGAGTACCAGACAATGTAGCCAACAGTGAACTGGGCTCAAGGAATGTTTTTTTCTCACGTTGGTCTCAGATTGAACCGATAGGTTTCATGGAACGGCTATTGTGCGATTACGCTAATGAGGTGGAACCTGCCTCTTAAATAACATTAGACCACAGGACTGTATTAGAGCATTCTTAGCAATTACTATGGGAATTAAACAGTCTCTCCCAGTAAGTGTGGGAAAATCCAGAACATGTGGAAATAAAGGTTGGTTCAATACTGAATGCACACAAGCTCATAAGAAACTTAAACAGAATCTACATAGACAAAACCCCAATAAGATTGAGCCGGCGCTGGTTTGCGTCAAAAAGTATAAATATGGGCCTTAGTTCTATCCTGTGGTTTTTTTCCTCCATTTTTTCTCCATTCTTTCCCTTTTTGTCTCCTCTTTGTCTGGTTGCAAGCATTTCTGTTAAAGGTATTTGGTTAGCGGTGATGTCTGATCATGCACACTTATATTCGGATGAATATATTAAAAAATATTAGAAGGTCCATCTTTACTCATTGAAATTAATAAAACCTCACCCTCTACCAGCTCTAGTCTGGCAGGGCAATTAGAAAAATGTAAAAAGAAGTATGTAAGATTACAACTTATGATTCGTATGTTGACTGATTATTTGAAATCTGATACTATCCCCATAGGCTTACAGGTGCGAAATATTCCAGGTGTCATCACAGACAAGAAATACTTTAATGGTTTTAGCTATATCTGCCCTACTTGCTCAAGGCACTGGATGGTGCTTAGGATTGACACAGCAGTAGAAGAATTCAAAAAGCATTCAGAATAATTCGGCTCCCTCGAATAGCAATTAAGGGAATCTAGCCATGTTTCAAATACGAAAACTCTTCTAGAAAAGATTGAGAAGTCAGTAAATTAAATTAATAGGATTGAGTTAGATAAGAAATCGAACAAAATAAGGAAAGATATCCGCAATTTTTAAATTGACAAAGCATACCCTTATCTTGTGAAACATTTTTATAATAGGACATACATTAACCCTAATTTTGCATGCCTGTGGGGCAGAGTGAATAAACAAAATACCCTTATCACGTTCTCTGACACATCTGGTGATTCCTCGGACAACTCAGATCCTTGAGAGGGTCCAGGTAAGGCTCTAGATACACAGAAGAATGCAACATTTTCAGGGAGCGAGGGTAAGGTCGCCCAACAGGACGGAGCAGGGGTCGGGGACAACAATGGTTCAATACCCTGGAGGAACGCCAGAACCGACAGAAATACTACCAATGGGGGATTTAATAATAATGATTAACCTAATGCCTGTAACAGTAATTTAGATGTGGTGCCTATTTTTTTATCTTTCTAAGCACCAATTGTCTTCTGTAGAAATATCACTACTGAGTAAAGGATTTTCATTTGTACCCACAACTAACCCCAATTTTTTAGATCTTCAGACAGAAGTTCTACATTTTTCCGGCAAAATACACCTGCATGCTTTTTTTTCAGGCTCATGTGCCTATTCCTTCTTGTTCCACCACTGACTTCCACCCACCTTCCACCATTCCCCTCCACAGAGCTCTGTACCGCCAGGGATACTGACTTTCGAAAGCATGGTTCTTAAAGATTTAACAGCCCTTCAACAGAAACATCAGTTTATTTCGTACAACTTGTCAAAAGCGAGCTGTGAATGACCTGAAATTTAAAACATCAATTGTGATCAAACCAGCGGGTAAAGGTGGTGGCATCATTATACAAGATGTAGAGACATATAAAAAGAAGATATGCAGGCAATTAGTTTTTCTTTGATTGTTTTTGTATATACCTTTTGACATAGTAACAATCAGATTCAGTACAATCTGAACATGGCACACATTCTTTGGGCCCGGAATTAGTTGTTTTATCCGCTGTTTATGTTGTCTCTTAAGAGACACTGAGTGCATTCAAGATGGTGCTGGGCCATGGAGTCCGTTGTCTATGTTTACTCCTCTCGACATTTCCTCTATGAGACTTTGAGTGCATTGAAGATGGCGCTGAGTTTATAAGTCTGTTGTTTGTGTATGTTGATTTACCTCCCCATATCTCGCGGTTACACACTTCCGTGTTCCTGCACACACAATCTTCTGCCTGACATTAGTACTCGACCAGTGATTGATTGGTTTTGCGCTGGTGTATCCCGGTATATTTGCCATTCTTCCGTTATTTGCTGTAATTTTTACACGTCCTTTTAGGATTTCAGGCATTGACTAAGGGCCTCATTATGACTCTGGCAGTCTTTTCTGAAGACTGCCGCGGGGGCAGACACCAAAAGACCGCCATGTTGGCGGTCATCCAACCGCTATATTAAGAGTCACACACTAAAGACTGCCAAAAAGCTGCCAAAAATCCGACAACACCAGGACACTGGAGGGTGGGAATGTAGCAGTTCCACCACCAGCACCACCAGCCCGACACAAATCTGCCCACCAGATTACGAACCACAAATCACCAGAGCGTTTCTTCCATTGTGTAAAACCATTGACGGTGCAAACTGCTACGGTCAGAACCCACTACTGTCAGAACACACCACCACATTGGACAGTTTCAATACCCCACACCTGACACACATCCAGACACACCTACTCACAACACTATATAACACACCCCGATACAACCCACAATCCTTTGAAACAAAAACGACTTTCACATACACCAAGAACAGACAACCACAGAGAGAGAACACCCTTACAACATAGGCACAAACACACCACACACATCACACACCACACACCAGCAGAAATAACACACAACACACATAACGAGCACACACAAATCACGACAAGCGTCCATCAGACACAACGCACCACCCACACCCCATCAATCACCCAACACTGCACCCTTACACACACACAAAACCTAGCCCCAACACAACCGCAACCATGTCCCCACAAAAACACCCATGGTTCACAGACAATAGCTCGGGGTTCATGGTGGATGAAATTGTCAGGATAGAGCCATAACTTTTTGGAGCACAGGTCCAACAAACGTCTATTGCCAGGAAAATGGAGTTAAGGCAAAGAATCGTCAACAGGGTCAACTCAGTAGGCAACCATCCATGCGCAAGGAACGACATCAGGAAGAGGTGGAATGACCTACGTTCCATGGCATCACAACACCAGATTGCTGTACACAATACCGGTGTGTCGGTCCCCACCTCCTCCACCACAGTTCACATCTTGGGAGGAGAAGGTCTTGGACACCTTGCATCCCAAGAGCCTGACTGGAATACCTGGAGGACTGGTCTCTAGTAAGTACCCACAAATTCCATGTCACACAATTGTCGTGTCCTGTATGCTTCCTCACCACCCAAATACTCCCCATTTCACTGTATGTCTCACTGTACCTCCCACCTATTCACCTAATACCCCTCTACTGCATGCCACACCTCCACCCAAACCAAACTGCCCACACAGCCCTTGCCAAAGGCATGGTATTCATTAGCTAATACTATCACTGTGACTCCCACAACGCACTAGCCCATCTACGTAAAACCCTGGAATGTGCACATCACCACATCACATCTCTTGCATGTATGACTACTGTACGAGCTACACCAACTAGATGGTATGACTGAGGACCACTACATGGCAATGAGAGCAACGGAATGACACAGCACAATGGCAACCAAGCCTAAGCACAGTTACAGCTCTGTGACAAATTCAAATGGCCACTCATCTAGATCTCCAGCCCTGAAATGGACAGAGCATGTTGTGGAAAGTAAGAGGGCAGATTCCATGCACATGCGCAACATGCAAAAACAGGACAATTAACCTTGCATACTCACATACTGTCCTCCCAGTGGGACACCATGGTGCAATGTCCAGCCATTTCAAGTGACATCTAGCAAGCCTGACTGTTCACTAGGTAACAGTGCTGAACAGTCGTGTGAAGTATCAGACAGTACCGGAACCCATCCCACAGTGCTATATGTACTAAACCTGAATGACAGCACCCAACTTGGAGTACGGAACACATGTCACAGACTAGTATGTACCACAAAGTTATGCTGTGCAGCATCTGCCAAACACACTTTCTATATTTGATTCAGTGTCTCATTCCATCCACAGATAACCCTGCCAGTGCCACCACGGAGAGGATGCCAGAGAATGCCAGCCCTCCTCAGAATGAAGGCCCCATTGAGGACAACACGCTTGGCTGTCTGGACAGTGACAACCTACCTGACCCATCTGGGACACCTAGTCAGTCTACGACTCCCCTCCCTCACCCTGCCCACATCAACCTCCTTGCCCCCTGTGGCTACTACATCACACCTACATCACACCCAACCCCACGTCCCCAAACCTATGTCCCAAGGACTATTGTGTGCCCCACAGTACCGGGACCTGAGTCGATCCATGACACCCCAGACAATGAAGGTCCTGCTTACACTGGGAGTGGACACACCATGCCAGGGGTACAAGTACCTGGGGGCAGGTGGCATGGGAGGAGGGGCCCCCTAAGGGACTCAACTGACCAGGGAGCCATCTTCCAAGTCCTGGGAGCATACCAAAGTTCCCAGGTAGGATGGGACAGACTATCACAATGTTGGGGGAAAACCAAAGGCTGCAGAGGGAATACTACAAGGAGGTCATGCAGCAGTGAAAGTCCCTCAATGCCACCATAGCCTCCATTGCAGGGGTGCTGAGGGACATCAGCACCACCCTATGTGGTTCCTCGACCCACCATCAGTCCCCATCTGCTAGCAACCTTTCAGCTGCCCGATCTACATCAATGGTACACCACCTGAACATCATATCACATGAACATTTATGGAGTGGTAATTCTTCCTGCTCCTTTATACCTGTTTATTTGCACTGGGAGGGAGTAGGACTACATGGGTGCCATTAATAGCCCCTATCACATGAGGAATGTATCCCGTATCATAAAAGTCTGCCTTCACATGGGCCAAGTCTGCACTTTGGTGGAACCTGATTTAGCTGCCCAGGTGCTTTAACAGAACACACAGTACATCTTTCAAGACAAGACTGAACATGGGCTGAGACATCTCTGTTGTTAAGGCCACTGTATTCTGAAAGGAGCCTGTGGCCAGGTAGTGTAGCACTGACAAGACTTGTACACTGGGATGGATGCAATAGGGATTGGGTACGGCTGGCAAGAGATCTGGCTCCAACTGTGTACATAGATCCATGATGGTCTGACAATTCAGATGATATATCTGGATTACATGCCTGTCGAGACGAGGCCACTCACCTGAAAAGCAGGATGTCTGCAGGGGCGATGGTATGCCCCCGGCCCCCTGGAACACCTCTCGGCACTTCCTGGTGGACACAGAAATCCCAGCAGGCGTCCCAAAAGGAAAGGGGGAGTGGAAGAGAAAGAGACAAAACACTGACACGTCTTGCCGGTCCAGCCAGGCACCCTGTATCTTCAGGGGGCAGGTCGTTGTTGACAGAGTGATAGTAGAGTTAGTGCATTCAACTTCCTTGAAATTGAATCTCTCCTTCTGATATGGGCACGGGAGCGGTAGAAGAACACCGGGATGCTCCAGCACTTTTCTTGGATAATTATAACTGTTGGCACAATTACTAACACTGCATTACCAAAAACCCAAACTGAGTACCATAACAATAAGTACTGCAACACTAGGGCTGGCTTCACAGAGGTTCACTGTTGCACACTACAATTAGAACTGTGGTTGCTCTTATCATGCACAAGAAAGACAAACAAGGGTATTAATGATATCACATATAACTTTCCTGCATATATAGTGTTAAACTAAAAGGAACAAAAACAAGCCAAGAAATATAAATGTCCACTCTGGGTTCAAACAGTTAGGGTGGCACAGTTTGGTTTGGTTTTACTCTGTGTGTGAAAACCCCTTCAAAAAGCAAATTCCCCAAACCTGAAACACAGCCATGAATGACACAATCTAAATCCAAAAGTTATGCTACTGGAGAACGAAAAGTCACGTAAATGCTCTTTTAAAATTGCACTGTCACTTTTTGTAGTACTTGAGCTCAAAAAGACTTCCTGAAGGACATTTAGGCAAGTAACTACAATAATAATGTGGAATGTTCAGAAATGCATTTGTCTCTTCAAGATAAGCACTCCGCCAAAATACGAGGTCTGAAATACACCAGCTGTTAGAGGAAAGCGTGGCGCTCAAAGAACAAACTCCCTGGAGAATATTAGTCACTTAGCTGCAGTCTTTTCCGGTGTGCTGGAGGAATGCCTGGTGTCAGCTGGTACAGGAACGAAGAAAAGAATTGCCTCAAAAGTCCTGAATACAAGGATGACAGCAGAGGCTGGACTGCCAAGTCAGATGCTGAGATCAAGAAGCAAAACAAAGCCAAGCAGGGAGGCATGCTTCACTCTGCTATTTATAGACAATCAGGAAAGCAGTTGAGATGAGTCACCACACCCAATTAGAAACACACGTCTACACCTGCTCACATTAGCAAACAAGCATTGGTAAAACAAACATTGATTAAACCAATTGTGTAACACAGCACATTATGTTTACTTAGAAACATGAAGGTTTAACCAAGAACAGAGATACGATTTAACCCTAATCCCTGGGGATGCTGACAGATGCAGGAGGCACCTTGGGGATTCCTGACAGTCCTCCCCACCAAGGACCCTCTCAAAGGAAGGGGCTTGGAAGGGTGCAGGAGATGGAATTTTTTAGTAAGACGTGGAGCATGAACTGTGGACGCGGGTTCCCAGGAATTGTCCTCAGGCCATAGCCTTTCCAAGCAAATAAATAGTGTAGAACACCATGGACGTGCCTGGAGTGAAGAATTTTGGCCACTTCAAATTCCCATTGCCCGTGTACTTTTACCGGGGGACGTGGTGGGGCATCACGGGTATCAGGGGAATAGGGACGGAGTAACGACACACGAAACACTGGGTGTACCTTGAAATCATCTGGCAATGTCAGTTCTACTACCACAGGCTTGATGATTTTAGCAATAGGAAAGGGACATAGAAATCAGGGGTTTAATTTTCTGGATCCTGCAAGATGTAGATTTTTTTATGAGAGCCACACCTGATCTCCTATCAGATAAGAGGGAGCAGGTCTCCTTCTTTTGTCTGCTTGTTTTTTTACTCGAGCTTGGTAGAGTTTTAAATGGTGTTGTACTTGTTTTTTGAATCTCATGTAACTCTTTATGGTGTTTCTGTACTGATGGGACTCTTGTGGATGTTTGGGACCCAGTTATAGGTAGCATTCTTGGGTGCAGACCAAACAAACAGTAAAATGGGGATACTTCTGTAGCCATGTGGACACTGTTGTTATATACAAATTCAACAAGAGGTAAAGCCCTATCCCACTCAGTAGACCATGTGTCAATGTAACATCTCAGGATTTGCTCCAGCGATTGGTTGGCACGTTCCGTCTGCCCATCCGTTTGTGGATGATATGCAGAGGGCAAGCGGACGTCCATACCGACAGAGGAACAGAAGCTACGCCAAAACTGTGATACAAATTGGGGGCCATGATCGGAAACAATTGTGGTAGGCAACCCATGAAGCCGTACATTGTGTTGGACAAACAAATCAGAAAGCTTGGAAGCCGTAGGAAGACATTTTAATAGAACAAAATGAGCCATTTTAGTTAGGTAATCTACAACCACCCATATGACAGTGTGTCCATTGGAATCTGGGAGGTCAGAAATAAAATCCATACTTATGGTATGCCATGGGGCCACCGGAATTGGCATGGAAAGTAACAATCCTGTGGCTGGAGTATGTGGGGTTTTAGTCCGAACACAGGTGGAACAAGTCTGGACGTAGCTTCTGACATCCTGCACAAGTGTGGGCCACCAAAACCATTTTTGACAGAGATCTAACATCTTTTTCTCACCCGGGTGACCTGCGAGGAAAGAATCATGTCCCCAATGTAACACTGCATCTTGTAATTATTTGGTAGGGATGTACAACTGATCAGCATGGTATAGTAAACCCTCTTTTTCATACACATCAGTTGAACAGGGAACCTTGTGTTGGGTTACCAGTATTTTCTCAAGGAACTCTTGGGAAGTGCAGACAGCCACAGTTTTTTCTGGGGGTATAATGCTTCTGACCTGTTCTAACACAACATCAGAGGAGAAACCCATCCTAGACAACGTGTCTGCCTTTTGTTGTGTAGTACCGGACCTATAGGTGATTACGAAGTCAAACTCATTAAAGAATAGAACCCAGCGTAATTGAGGTGTCAGGGCCTTGGTCACTGGGAAAAACTGTAAATTACAGTGATCTGTGTAAATAGTTACGGTGTGCCTAGCTCCCAGTAGGTGGTGATGCCATTCCTGGAAGGCAAGCTTGATGGCCAGAAGTTCCCGCTCCACCACTGTGTAATTTTGCTCTGCGGGTAGCAATTTCTTTGAGAAGTAAGCTACTGGATGGAAATGCCCAGACTCAGGATCTTGTTGGGGCAAGACACCACCCACCTCCATTTGCGAAGCGTCTGCTTCCACCAAAAATGGCTGAGCAGGGTCGGGATGATGGAGAATGGGTGCTTCAGTGAATGTGTTTTTAAGATGTTGGAAGGGGTTCTCAGCTTCTGTATCCCAGAGGAACTTAACCCCCTTTCGTAGGAGACGAGTTATGAGAGATACCACGGTAGAAAAGTGGGGTATAAATCTCCGATAAAAATTTGCAAAGCCCAAAAACTGTTGCGCTTCCTTGATGGATCTTGGGCCTACCCAATCCAGGATGGCCTGTACCTGGAACCTATCCATGGAAATTCCATCCGGAGTGATCACATATCCCAGGAATTCTACAGTTGTTGCGTGAAAAACACATTTTTCCAGCTTGGTGAAGAGATGATGTTCACGAAGTTGTTGAAAAACCGCTCTTACATGCCCTATATTTTCCTCAGTGGAAGACAAATAGATCAAAATGTCGTCTATGTATACCACTACACCGATATCCAGAAACTCCTGCAGCACTTTATTGATGAAAAATTGAAACGCTGCAGGAGCGTTACACAACCCGAAGGGCATCACTGAGTACTCAAAGAGTCCGAATTCAGTTCAGAACGCCATCTTCCACTCATCCCCCTTCATCACTCGGATTAAGTGGTAGGTGCCCCGGAGGTCGAGTTTAGTATGAATGGTCGATTGACGTACCTGATCTAAAAGTACCAGGATCAAAGGAAGAGGATACCGATTTATTATGGTCACTTTGTTCACTGACCGATAATCTATACAGGCACGCAGCTCGCTATTCTTCTTGAGCACGAAGAGCAAAGACGATGATACTGATGACTTTGAATTACGAATGAAACCCTTAGGCAGTAGGTCAACCAGGTAGTCTTGCAGGTATCGATTCTCAGGCTCAGAAAGAGCATACACCCTACTACATGGTAGCGTTGCCCCTAGAATCAAGTCTATATGACAATTGTATGACCTATGTGGCGGCAGCTGGGTGGCCTTCTGTTCACTAAAGACATCATGGAAGTCTTTATACCATACAGGAATGGTCAGTGTGTCGTCCGGCTTGATAGCCGTACTATGTGTGGACCCACAATGCAAGGGTGTCACTAGTAATGGTTTGTCTTGGTAACAGGAGTGCCAGCAATGTTTAGAGTCTAATGTCACTGTCCTTGCTGCCCAGTCAATTTTGGGATTGTGTAATAAAGCCAGGATATCCCCAAAATGGCTCCAAATACTGGGGTATCTATGAGGTCAAACTGAATTTGTTCTGTATGGTTGTTTGCAATGGACAAGGGTGTTGTTTGATAAATGATAAGCCCGGAGGACAATTCTGAGCCATCCACAGCTCTGACTGGTTCAGGGACGTCTTTTCTGACAGTTTCGATGTTCAGAAAATTTCAAAGAGCTTATGTTTAGACGGGGCCACTCACCTGAAAAGCAGGATGTTTGCATGGGCGATGGTGTGTCCCCAACCTCCTGGAATACCTCTCAGCACTTCCTGGTGGACACAGAAACCCCAGCAGGTGTCCCAAAAGGAAAATGGGAGTGGAAGAGAAAGAGACAAAACAGTGCCACGTCTTGCCGGTCCAGCCAGGCACCCTGTATCTTCGGGGGGCAGATCGTTGTTGACAGAGTGATAGTAGAGTTAGTGCACTCAACTTCCTTGAAACTGAATCTCTCTATCTGATATGGGCACGGGAGCGGTCGAAGAACACCGGGATGCTCCAGCACTTTTCTTGGATAATAACTGTTGGCACAATTACTAACACTGCATTACCAAAAACCCAGACTGAGTACCATAACAATAAGTACTGCAACACTAGGGCTGGCTTCACAGAGATTCACTGTTGCACACTACAATTAGAACTGTGGCTGCACTTATCATACACAAGAAAGACAAACAAGGGCATTAATTATATCACATATAACTTTCCTGCAAGCATAAGGTTAAACTAAAAGGAACAAAAACAATCCAAGAAATACAAATGTCCACTCTGGGTTCAAACAATTAGGGTGGCACAGTTTGGTTTGGTTTCACTCTGTGTGTGAAAAACCCTTCAAAAAGCAAATTCTTCAAATCTGAAACACAGGCATGAATGACACAATTTAAATCCAAGAGCTAGAGAAAGAAAAGTCACCTAAATGCTCTTTTAAAATTGCACTGTCACTTGTTGTAGCACTTGAGCTCAAAAAGATTTCCTGAAGCACATTTAGGCAAGTAACTACAATAATAATGTAGAATGTTCAGAAATGCATTTGTCTCTTCAAGATAAGCACTCTGCCAAAATATGAGGTCTGAAATACACCAGCTGTTCTAGGAAAGCGCGACGCTCAAAGAACAAACTCCCTGGAGAATACTAGTCACTTAGCTGCAGTCTTTTAAGGTGCGCTGTAGGAATGCCTGGTGTCAGCTGGTACAGGAACGAAGAAAAGAATTGCCTCAATAGTCCTGAATACGAGGATGACAGCAGGGGCTGGACTGCCAAGTCAGATGCTGAGATCAGGAAGCAAAACAAAGCAAAGCAGGGAGGCATGCTTCACTCTGCTATTTATAGCCAATCAGGAAAACAGTTGAGATGAGTCACCACACCCAATTAGAAGCACATGTCTCCACCTGCTCACATTAGCAAACAAGCATTGGTAAAGCAAGCATTGATAAAAACCAATTGTGTAACACTGCACATTATGTTTACTTAGAAACATGAAGGTTTAACCAAGAACAGAGATCTGATTGAACCCTAATCCATGGGGATGCTGACAGATAATGCAGGAGGCACCTTGGGGATTCCTGACAATGCCTGTCCTCCATGGTTGCAAGATCAACTAGTAGCTGGTACATTGGTGGTTATCTCAATCTCCTTATGGCAGAATATCTATGCTGAGAGGAGAGAATGTAGAGTGAGTAAAGCTGTTGGCACATGTAAGCACCACATGGTATATTAGCTCACACCTAACACTATAGGGGTTGCGTTGCACTGCTGACGTATACAATAACGACCATTGTTATGCACATGTTACACCCTCATTGCTCCACATTGGTTGATATCTAAGTTGTTTAGGACATATGCCACATGTGTAATTGAACATCTGTGGCTGACTGAGCTGTGCTGCACTGATCACACATTTATTATTGGAATCGACCCAAATATAGCCCTCACCTGTGTGCCTCTGAATATCTAAACATAGCTATCAACATTCATACAGCCTCAACACGTCATCGTGTCAAGAATGTCACAATTAGAAGCACTACCATGATGGCAAAACATAGGTTTACACAACCATTTGGGCGAGCATGTGTATGGAGCACTTAATTAGGCTCATCCATCGATTGAAAGTGCACAAATTGGCAGTCGACTGTCCTGCTGTAGTGGACATTTGGAAGTGACCTAAGTCCGCGACGGAAGTTGTTATTGTGGTAGGAGGTCACAGCCGCCATGCAACTTGTCATTGGTTACATTGCTGCCTGTGGCAGACTTCGGCCAATGGCGATGACCAGTGGCGGTGATGGTCCTGTACTTGGCAGTTGTGACCACCATTTTCTGCAGCCTTGCTCACTTGACTCCTGACACTGTTGCTAGCAAGACCTCCACGACGTGAGCGGCTGTGTACTGCCTCTGGGAGCCATCATGCTATGTCCTGCAGGTGATAGGGCCTTTGCCTTCACGTCGGAAGAACTGGAGAACCTGGTAAAGGAGGTCCTACCCCTGTATGAACAGCTATATGGGACACCAGAGCAGCAGGTGAGTCCAATGGACCAGCCATGTGTGATAAGGGTTGCGTGTGACTTTGATTCGCGCATGTGTACTGGTGAGGGAGTATGTGCATGCAGAGGATATATGGTGAAAGCGTGTGGGCAGATAGGATGAGTATGTGTGGGCACTTGCTGTGACAGATGTGTAGTGTCTACTCCTGTTGGTATGGTGCATGTGTACATGAGTTTCTCCTTTTGTCTGTGTCATCCATGCAGATGAACACCGATCAGAAGAAAGGGATCTGGCATGCCATTGACAAGCAAGTGCAGACCCTGGGGGTCAACAGCTGGCCTAGCACTTATAGTCGCAAGTGGTGGGAGGACCTGAGACGCTGGGCCCGGAAGACTGCAGAGGCTCAGCTGGGGATGTTATCCCAATGAGGGAGGGGTGCCCATCGGAGCATGACCCCCTAATCTGCATTTTGGCAGTGGCCTACCTTGAGGTGGATGGGCATTTGAGGGCAGCAAAGCAGCCACAAGGGGGTGAGTACTGACTTTATCCAGGTACTTTGCTCTGGATATATGATGTGTGCTGCCCTACTGTAGCTTCTGTGACAATGTAGTAAGTGCAGCATGTTTGTAGACTAGTGGACATGTGTAGTTCCCACCATGCCTGAGTAATATATGTGGCTTCATGGTTTGCCATCAGTAAATTACATTTCCTGTAACAAGACATCTCCATGTCCGCATGTGGAAATGGTCAAATGACAATGCCACATGTTACTCCATCCTGCCTTTTCTATGGATGTGAGCTTGTGTACCACCCTACCCATTGAGTATGATCTGGTCCATCCATCAGTATATGAGCATTAGTGGCTCTAAGGTGTCTGCCTTCTCCCAGATGTATTGATCACATGTATTTGCAACTGGCTGACTCTCATCGTTTGGTACAGGGACTATAGACATCTAGTACTGGTACAGGTAACAATCTCCTTTACATCACAGATATGGCCTGCATAGGACTGTACTTATGTCTTAGTAGTTGTATCCCCATTGTTATTTCATCTTCAATTTATGGGGTATGTGAAGGTAGCAACAGTAGGCTAATATGAGTAGGGTGTCCGATTTGGTATAATTGGAGTCATCATACATTTCCATGTGCTTGACTTGTGGGGATATCTATCCTTCAACCCAAAGGGTTTGTTCTAGAGGAGGTTAGTGGCTAGGCAAATTTAGCCTTTGACAATATGCTATGGCAATGCCATGTGTGACAATGCCCTACAAATTGCAGTGCAATATAGCTCAGTTGTAGCCTACATCTTGTCTTAATGGTTACTTGGAGGTACATCTGAAGAAGTGGAACAATGACTGCTAACCTTGGCCTTGCTAATGTGGGTAATTTTGACAGGAGAAAGTTTTCTTTGACTTATGAAATGGTGATATCTGATCTTTATGCTGAATCATCATTCCTGTAGCTGTCCTATGTAGTAGTAGATATCGATCGTGTAGGTCCATGTGTGCATATTGTTTACATGTCATTTACGTCTGACATGTCTGTTGTCGAGACTTAGGTACAAGTAATCATAAGTCAAGAATGGTGTAAGTGAGGTAGGTTTGCTCATGTTGTGAAGTAGAACTACTGTAACTGCATGTCTGTTGGAATGGTAGGTGTCCTATGATATAATATGTGGCTATCTGAAGTTAATTAACTGTGGCACTGCAATCAGTGATTGTGTGCTATATAGGCCATCGTAGATGCACATTGATGTATAAGTTGTTGTGGTGTATATGTGTTAAGTGTCTGCAGATCTTTCTCTGTGATTGTGTCAAACTAACCATATGGCTGTAGCCCAGACTTGTACTCTACACAACAGACGTCATCTGCGTGAGAGTCCAACTTTTAGTGGCTACATCAGTTAATGGATCCATATTGGCATTTATGTACAGTGTGTTAGGTCATCCATGTTATGTGACTGGCAGGTGCTGTGTGGTCTGTGTGTGGAGTAGTCTTCACTATCAAGGGACATTTCAGGTGGACATGGACTGATGAGGTGTAGTTCCAGTACAACTTTGATGTATATTGTTCAGTCACATGCTCTTCCAATAGGTGGTAGGAGTATGGAGAGGTCTGTTCAGGAATCAGGTAGTTATTTGTGCTTCAGCCAGGACATGATGTGAATGCAGACATGACTTTGGTGGTGATCAGGTGGATTACACCAGTCGTGCTAACTTACTTGGAATTTGATGTGGGTGTGAGGCTTGAAATACATGGGTGGCTAGCAATGACATGATGTAGGATATGTGTAATACAACAGAGATAGCCTAGCCAGGAGATGTTTACCTACATACAGATGTGCATGCTTAAATGTGTGCATGTGAGGAGTATGTTAACCGTCTCTCTCCCTCTCACTATCTCTCCCTTCCTCTCTCTATTTGTATGCATCAGCATCGGCAGGCGAATGAGACGGGGCACAGGCAAATGGGGATGCTGCAGGCCACGGGACCTGGAGTGCTGGGACCAGCGATAGCGAGGGACCCAGTGGCATGGAGGGCAAGGGGAGTGCCACAGGGGAGACTGGATCTTCCACTCATCGTTGGAATCCTCCTCCAGTGGACACTCCCTGGTGGTGGCGGACCCTTGTGGAGCCACCTAAGGACCATCTTTGTCCACCACTCCCCTTACTACCACCACCCTCCTTGTAGCTCCCCTCTCAGTTGTCCGTGCCCGCTCACTCAGGAAGATAGGCGTCTCCCGTGCCGCAGGCACCTCTGCCCCAGTCAGCCCTACTGCCCTCAGTGAGGTGGCTATTGACCTCATGAGGTCGATCTTTGTGGGTCAGTCAACCATTGTGAATGCCACCTAGGGACTAGCAACTCAAGTGCAACAGAGTAATGCGTGCCTTGAGAACATTTACGGTGCACTGGCTGGCCTACAGAGATTCTTTCAGGCTCCAGTCTTCACACTGATGGCAGCCAGCCACCCTTTGTCTTCCGCCCCCCTCCACCTACCACTTTCCAATCCCACACCCCTCTTCATCGCCCAGCCAAAGCACACAGAAAGACAAGCATGCATCCACCTCAACATCCAAGGCTACAGCTGACAGACACAAGCACCAAAAGACCGACCACCAGCATGCACACAAACAATACCCACTTGCTGACACGCCAACATCAACTACCTGTACAGACTCCCCCACCAGCCCTACCTTCATAGACACTACACTGGACATACCTGCAGACACTACACCAATATTCTGCGATATAGCCACCACTCCAATCCCACCCACAGTCACCACAATAGCACACCTGCAGACTTCCACCCCAGACACAATATCCGCAGACACCACAGCCACCGACACACCCACATGCAGCACATCGTCCATGCCTGCAGACCACCCCAACAGTCACCCATCCACCAGCACCTCCTCCCCCTCTTCCCAAGACACATAAATGCTGACACTCACCCACCCAACAGACACCCAGCACCCACAAGGATTCCTCCCACAAACATGCACCCAAGACATCCACCAAGACACCTCCTACAACCACTCCCTCCACTCTGAAACCGTTTTGCTATGACTGTCCCTGTGTGTCCAAAAAGGTGCTCCTCTCAGAGTTTTCCCTCTTACCTACTCCTCTCCCACCCCGTGATGCCCCAAGTCCAGCCCTTCTACCTTCATGTCTTCCCTGTGCACCCCCCTGCTAGTACCCATGCCCTTCCCCCTGCCAAGAAGTTGACCCCTCCCAAGTATTACCATCCCTCCCCTAAACCTTGCCCTAAGCCCCCCTCCGAAGCCAAAGCCCAAAGAGCCCCCTCCCAAACTGAAGCCCACCGCCGATCGCCCTGTCTAATCTCTGAGGTACCTGCCTGCCCACTTGATGCCCCTACCCTGTGGAGGTCATATAGCAGTCAGGAGTCATGTAGGGGCACACTGATGTGCCATATGTGCATTGTGCACATTTTTGCATGGACTGGCCTATGGCCTTTCAATTTGTGCATAGTTTGTTTGTTTTTGCATTTTTTTTCTAATATATTTTGGGCCAACCAGTTGTTGGTCCCATGGTCACATATTTGCCCTGTCTTTCTTTCAACATGGCTATTTTGGTTATGCCTGCTTTAAATTTGTGTGAGTAACTTTTGTGTGTGTGTTGGTTGTGCTACCAGTTGTGTCTGGCCAGCATGTGCGGATGCGGCCTTAGGATCTGTCCTGCAGTAATGGCTGTTTATTGTTTGCAGGACATGTTTGTGTTTGGGATATGCATGTATGTTGATGTGGTGTGTATTGTTTGTGCTGACGTGTTATTTGTGGTGTTGTATGCTCTTATGTGGTTGTACTGGGTGCGTACATGTGTGTGGTGACTGGTATATCAGAAGCATTGTGTGGTGTGTTTGCGTGGTATGAAGTATGCTTCGTTGTATGGTTGTGTGATTGTGTGTATTGGTTGTCAGGTGTTGTTACGTGTTGTTGAATGTGTGTTTGGAGTATTGTGTATTGTTCTGTTCAACTGTGCCAGTACTGTGTGTCTGCAGTTTGGTGTCTGTTTTGGTAGTGTGTGTTGGCCGTGGTGTGTGTAGCATGTGTGTGCGTGTGTGTATATGGCTGTTTGTGAATGTGCATATCATTGTGAGGGTACGTCTGTGTGTCAGCCTCGCAACCCGTCCGGATGTGTATGTTGTGTGTCCCTAGGTACATTCACAAATTACAACAGTGACAGGTAAGTGTGTGAACGGTTGGTCTCGTCGTCACTAGTTCCAGAGTCGTTGGGCGGGCAGGAGCAGTGGGACGACGTACAGTTCAGGTTCCATGGCGGGCTCCAGATGGATACGGCTTCCTGATGGTGAGTTTCTCCTTTTACAGGGTTGGTTTCTGCCAGGGTTTCAGTGGTGGTGTGACCACGGCAGAAACCTTGGCGGTGTGCAGCCTCGTAATCTGTTTGGCGGGAACATGCTCTCCACCTGCCTGAAGGTGGCGGCGGTGGATTGGCTGTATTCAGTTGGGAAGCACTCCATGGTCATAATTCAGCAGTCTTCTCTGCCGGCCTTTTGGTGGTATGACCGCCGCCGCCAATATGGTGGTCCTGTGACTGCCAAACTTGTAATGACCCCCTAATTCTGGCTTCTATGCCAACACCTTGCCTACGCTTATGGGACTATTATGTGCCCCCATTACACTGGGATTCTCTGTATTTTATTGGTATAATGTGTACTATAACTTGAAACTTTCAATTAGGAATCCTGGTATTGGTAAGTCTATAGCATTTTACTGATTACTTCCTTGTATTCTCTAATACTGTGGTGTTCATTCAAGTATTTTGATTGTTCATACAGATAGGTTATCTTGTACTTTCCCTTCTGGACATTACATCAAGGTGGTACTGGTGAATAATTGAATGCAAAATATACCTGTTATAGGGTATTGTCTACCTTGGTTGAAAATGTCTCACTATTCACATGTTTCTGATAGATATGGTCACTCTCACCTTGCCCGAGCTGGTTGACAACCACTCTGCGTTTCTCCCATATTTACCCTCATGATTTTCTGGTGTTTTTGCACACGTTTTAAATGGAACGGTACTGACACTGTTAGGTTTTTCTCTTTTTTTTCTATTTTTATTTTTCTGTTTCTTTTTATTTCTCTTTCTTCTCTTTATTTCTTTTTTTTGTGCCACTCTCATTCTGGAATTCTTTTATGGTACTTCTTTCCCACTTTGCTGTTCTTCACGCCTTTGTGACAACCAGACTATGTATGTTAATTTCTTTGCTTTTAAAATTCTCTGCATTGAGTCACCTTTTTCTCCCTTTTCTTTTCTCTGTTCTGTTTCAGCATACTCTCAGGCACTATTTTTGGGTCCTGATGATGGTTCCATGCACATTGCCTTTAAGGGATCCAAACGTATATGAATAATTGTACCTTAACCAATTTGTTTATGGTTGAATGGTTCTTTGTTTGAGTAGGGTACATTACTGATTTGGCAGAAAAATACCACATTCTTCTGTATTGAGTCCAACTGCCTGAGACAAAAAATTGTACCTCAAATTAATGATTGCTTCCTTGTATGAGAAGTGGTGCTTTACCATTTTAATACAGAAATACTACATTTCTTTGTACTTATTACTTGAAACAAATAATTGTATCGTACAAAATATGCTACTCTGCAAGAGGTCTTGCATCCCACCTGCGTATAAGCAAAACCACGTATTAGTGGAATAATTTGATTCTCTTTTTTTTTATTTTTGTGACAACTCTCAAGCACTGCTGAGAAGTGCCCCGTCACCAAAAAATGTTTTCTTTGATTTAACTTTTGTTTTATGTATTTTATCCTTAATTTGCTAAATGCATAATAAATTATATTTTTTTACATTTTCTCATAGATTTCATTTTATCTCTGTGTGTATTGGGAAATGTATATGAATCTGTAAGGAATCATTGTTTTGATAAAATACTTACACCTATCTGTAGCATTCGATACAATGTCCCATGCTAAATTACTTGTAAAATTACAAGAGATTGGGATTACTGGTTCTGCTCTAGCATAGCTCAAAGATTTCCTGAAAGACAGAGTCTAGTGCGTTTTGCTGGGAGCTTTGAAATCCAGGCCTAAGTTGATCAATAAAGGGATGCCTCAGGTTTCATGCTTGAGCCCTACACTATTTAATATCTATGTTGCACCCCTGGCCAATGTCATTAAATCACATAGGTTTGCTATCCTGTCGTATGTGGACGACACACAGTTGGTCATTTCCTTTGTTGAGGATATTGACAAGGTTAAGGACCACTTTTTGGCTGGAATGAAAGCTATTAAAGGGTGGATATTGGATCAATTCCTCCTGCTGAATCCAGGGAAAATAGCGATTATTCTGTTTTGGAAAGCCCAACATCTGTGGACTCTGGATTGGTGGCCGTCGGAGTTATGAAAGGCCCCTACTCCAAGTAAAGGTAGACCAGGAACTTACTATGAAGGAACAAGTTCTAGCCACAACAGGTACTTGCTTTCACATGTTACGCTTAATGGTTAAAGCTCTGACGTTTCTCCCTTGACAGCCAGAAAGACCTTGGTACAGGCTCTTGTGGTGAGCTGGCTGGATTATGGGAAAGCATTAACGGCATCCGCCAATGACTCACTACTATCTAAATTACAGATGGTGCAAAAAATGGCTGATTTGAAATCGGCCCCCTACAACATCCTGGACTCCTCTGCTACCTTTGTCAGAGGCTTAAGTGCTACCAGCCTACCAGGTATGTGCATTCTAGTGAAAAAGAGTTATTGCCGATTCCATGCAGAGGACAAACCAGATGTGGTGGAAGAGCCTTCTCATATTTGGCCCCCACTCTTTGGAGTAAATTGCCATTTTCAGTTCGAACTTGCCCTGACTACAGCAGATTTAGGAAATTATTAAGAACTTTTAGAACCTGCGTTCAGCTGTTTTGGGTTGACCGCATGCCGAGATACCCCAGTTAGGGTGATTTGTGCGGATTATCAAATTATTAATAATAATAATAATAATAATAATGATGCCATGGAGATTGCAGTTCTTAGTCAGCCGGCTCACCTGCAGGGTACTTTTGACAGAAGATCATGCTTTTATTTTGGGATCTAAATAGACCCCCAATTCTAGATGAGATGGGGAAAAGATGGGCATTGAACCTCCTGAGTTTTTGAAGATACCCTGCCTCCGCACTCCTCTAAAGGAATACCTTAGGACCCAATTTCCATGTAAGTATAATCTGCTGCAATGGTGACGGAGTATGCTTACCCCAGTGGAGGCCCGTCCTTTAGGGTGGAGGGGCTACGCCCCTCCAACTTTTGCCCCTCATGAAGAGTGTCTGTCAGGCTGAACAATGGTCAGCCTGACAGACACTCTCCATGTTCAGCTCAGGCAGCCAGGAGCAGACATGCGCGATGTGCGCACACTCCTGGCTGCCTGAGCTGAACTTTGCTGGGCTGAGGAGGTCAAAGCTCCTATGGGCGTGACCTCCTCGGCTCAGCAAAGGTGCCTCGAGGCCCTCCCCTGGGTGACAAGGAAAGTGTCACCAATTGACACTCTCCCTGGGAGCTTCAGGTTTAAGTCCTGAAGTGCCCAGGGCGAGTGTCAATCAGTGACAGCAGTCTCACTGACCCCATCCCACTCTGTGATGAGTCTAGGAATGCCTATGAGGGAAGGCAGCAGTCCCAACCCTCCTGGGACCTGGAGGCTGAAGGTAAGTGTGTGTGTGTGTGTGTGATGTTTTAAATTGAATGTTTGGTGCGTGCGTGCATGTTTGAGAGTTATGAGTGTTGTTAATGGATGTGAGTGCGTGCTTGCGTGTGTGTGTGAAAGAATGAGTGTGTGTGCGATCTTTTTAAATGAATGTTTGGTGCGTGCAAGTTTGAATGCTAGGAGTGTTGTTAATGGATGTGCGTGCGTGCGTGCGTGTCTGTGTGTGTGTGTGTCCCGCCCGCCCCCCCTCCCTCCCAAAGCTGCCGGCCGCCACTGGCTTACCCCCAACTTAATGGTCCACCTGCCGAATTTGGAAGCGGACCATAGTTTGGCCATGGCAGAAACTACTTTATCTCAACAGTGGCCAAATGTCTGGGACGGAGTAATGGCTGCCAGAACATTGGCTACCTGTTAGCCCTCCTAAATTGGTTGGGCAGAGATATAGCCTTTTTTTAACTGCACATCCCCACCAGGAAAAACCTGGCAGTAAGGGGCAGTAAACAACAAAAAATACCCCACTCACCGTCGGAGATAACTCCAATGGCAAAAGGAGTATTGTTATTTTTTTTTCAGAAACAAAAAAAAACACTCTAGGGTATTGATTCTGAAAACAAAAAACTTTGGAAACTTTGCAAAATGGCTCTATCATGTTTGATGGAGCCGTACGGGAAAGTTCAAATGCATTCACAGGAGCTGCCAGGACACTGGTTCCTTGAAATGTCCGTCGGGCTGAGGGACATTCCATATTTTGGTGGTCAGGACTCCACTGGGCGCCAGATCTCCTGTGCTCTTTAATACTTGAATGCACAATTCATTATAGTAGATCAGTAAAACAACATGAAAGAAGATGTAACAGGTTGTTTTAATTATCATAGCTAAAATTGAAAATTAACTGTACTTTCTGATGCTGATACCTGTAGCACCTGTTTTTTAATGTGGTCATTGAAGACTTACAAAGAGTATCGTGCAGGGTCACGGAGAGGGTATGGAATGGTATTCCCTTGAGATGTAGACATTTCTGTGCCTCTGCCAACAATAATGTTGAAACCAGAGACAGAAAAATATGGGAGACCATCAGCCTGAAAATGTACACATTAAATTATTAACTCAATATTTTAAATATTAAGATTTTAACCCTTGCATTTAATGTCAGACTTCTCTATGCAAGTTTGTGTAAGAAAAGTAAGGTTCTCCCAACTTTCCCAACAACTTGGGTTTAAGAAACAATATTTTTTGTTTACTGTTAACTTTACAGTTTTTGTATTAACAGAAGTCTGTTAAATGTCAAGTCCTATGTTTTATACATTTTTATATATATCAGAGTAAACTGCTATTAAATAGTAGAAACTAGTTAAAATGGGTGTTGGTGCTCAGGAATGTGAGGTAATATGATCTCAAATACGTTATTATTTGATTAAGGTCTGAGGGGCAAATGAGCAGAATATGTTGAATGAAATAGAATCTCAAAAATTCTAAACTATTCATTGTTAGAGATAGATAACAGTGTAGTTATTTGGACTTGTTAGGAGAGGAATGTTACAGATTTTTAGTAAACAATTTCAGAAAAGGATCATTGACCTGCTTTACATCACCCAGTCAAGTCCTAAGAATTGTGATGTTTAAAGATTTTAACTTTTTGCCAAGTATAGCAACTTGAACGGATAACTTAAAATACAGTTAATGGAATTCCTTATTTAATATTATGCTAGTGTTTTAAAATTCTAATTTCAAATTCATCATATCTCATGTTTAATCATTTTTTGCTTTATACTGCTAATTTCCGTGAAGTACCATTCATAATGCTTATGACAATATCTTTTAAAAGAAATAGCTTTAAAACAGATAAGAAAGTTGGAATTATGTAAGTGCAGAGCTAAATCAGTCTGCTGGAGGGGAAAAAGGGCCACTAAATTCAGGACAACAAATTCCTTTTGAGTTCTCATGTAATTTGCCTGCTTATTCTAATGGGAAATATGTGAAATTGGGTTGTTAGTTGACTGAGGTGTGAGCTCTGGTCAAGCACTAGCCACAATCCCTTGTAGGGTGAACCACAAAAGGTATAATTTAACATGTGCTTAATCCTGGGTAGCTTGGCACAAAACGCAATCCGGTGTAATTTAGAGGTGATGTGTAATCATTTATGCAGCACACAAACAGTATTAAAGTGAAACCTCACCACAATACAAATTCCAAACCAATCTAGACAAATAGAGTAAGGTACAAGTTCAGCGGGCAGAGAGAACGTCATCATTGGATAACTGTAGAGCACAGCCTCTATGAAGATTTTTACCTATGGACTTAATTTCCAAAATGGAAGCCAAAAATCTCCAGCAGGATGAAGCAGAAGGCTGTAGCCAAAGACAATTCTACGAGGCTCAATATTCCTTTAGCAAAGGACCACTAAAATGAATTTGCTGCAGAGGAGGAGAACGTAGCGGGAGAAGCCACAAAGTCAATCCAACCATCAATACACCTCCGGAGGATAGACAAGCAGGTTGGTCCTGGTCTCTTCCTTATTCTCAAAATATTTTTGGCCAAATTGTGTCTAAGTTATGGAAAATGTCCATCTGGCCGCCTTTAGCACCACAACCAAAGGTCAAGGAGTAGATGGAGACTTCTTGGGGGGCTGAGGACACAGTTAGGCTGGGTCTCTATGTGGGTTCAAGATGGTAGGACCCTGTTATGTACCTGTGGCTCTTAACAGGAGGCCAGCAAACTATCTCTTGGAGTCGCTTCTGGAAGTCCTGGGTGCAGGTGAAGATGCAGGGCTCAACAACAGGGCTGGCCTCTGAGGGCTCAAGGCAGGCTCTGGGCAGAAAAGCAGTCCTCCCAGGTGCAGCACTCTGGCAGAGGGCACAGCAGGTCACAGCAGCAGGCAGTGCTCTGAGAGTCCTTCTGCAGGTCCACTAGCAAAATGAAGAGTGGGGCTGAGAGCCCTATTTTTATAAACTGCTCCTAGAAGGTGGGAGAAGTTTCCAGAAAAGTTCTTTAAAGTTCTGGGAGTTTCCTGTCCCCCTCCCCTGGCTCCAAGCTGTCTGCACCGACAATACAGGGTTGTTAATCCTATTGTGAGGAAACCGGACCCAGCCTATTCAGTTGCAAATGGGTCTGTGCTCAGCTCCACCACCCCGATCCTGCCAGTTGAGGGGCCACTTAGGCCCTGCTAATGTCACTATTGTGTGACTGTCTGGGAGTAATTCACAAAGTCCTAACTGTCAGTTGTACCCAGTCATGTGGCCTAAGACAGGCTGCAGTCACAGAGGGCTTTTCTAAAAGTGTCCTTTTCAAACTTGTAATGATAAATTTGACTTTACCAGTAAAGAGAGTTTATCATTACCAGTTCATAGGTACTAAATATAACATTTCTACCTCCTCTCATATAGAAATTACAGCTTAGTAAATCCCCAATGTTATCCCATAGGAGGGGTAGGCCTCACAGTAGTGAAAAATGATTTTGGGAGCTTTCACTACCAGGCAAGTAAACTTTAAATGTACATGTCCTACCTTTTAATTACGCAGCACCCTGCCCGATGTGCAATTTAGTGCGTACCTTAGGGCTGACATATGTAATAAAAGGGAAGTTTAAGTCCTGCCAAGGGGTTTTAAATGCCAAGATGACGTGGCAGTAGAACACAGCATTCAGGATGCATCGGCAGGCCTGGGAGATGTTTTAAGGTGCTACAAAAGTGCCACAGGCCTGGTAGCGTTTAATTTACAGACCCTGGTTATATGGTATACCACTCTACAATGGACTTCTGGGTAAATTAAATTTGCCAATCAGGTATATGCCAATAAAACCATGTTTGGGGGAGTGAGCACAAGCACTTTAGCACTGGTTAGCAGTAGTAAAGCACACAGAGTCCTAAGACCAACAGAAGCAAAAATCTAGAAAAAGTGGAGGCAAGCAGACAAAAGGTTTGTGGGAATCCAACTCAAGGCTGACAGGTCCAACGGATGACAATGATGTTGATTGCCCGGTCTTGTTGTATAAAGTTTTAGCATTTCAATAGCTGTATGACAATTTAGTGATTACTTAAGTATGTGCCTTAGCAGTTATGTTAGATAAAGTATATGTTGTGTATTGAGATTTGAGAGAGTATTACAAAAATTGTTAATCTGTTTTAGGGTCATAAGCATCAAGAGCCCACAAGCTGGAATCAGTTCCTAAGCATGTGGCTAGCTGTACTTGTGACAGTCCATTCTAGTTTTGAAAAAGTTAGAACAGGGAGTCCAAATAAGAAAAGACAAGAGCTCATCAAAGTACATTTTTTTACATGAAATGAGAGCATGCCACTGATCAATATATTTATAATTCTGTAATTATATATTCTGCAGATATTACATATTTTAACTCACTGTGGCTCTTTGTAACTATAATTTGGGCTGTTGTATGCATAGCCTGGCCTTTTATGTGTATATGAGATTTTGCAGGTAACTGCCAGTGGATCCCTCTCTGAATTCCTGTTGGACCACTGTATGGTTTTGTCCCACTATAATTTCTATCAATTTCTCTTGTTTTGAGCACAGACTGGAGCAGAAGCATTAGTATAATTGGTCGTGAAGAATGCCACAACACCTCTTTTGAGGGTTGCAGGCAGAAACATTTTGACCAACAGATCTTATCAGGTTTTAACTTTTTCTGCAGTGTTTTGCTTTTTAATCATGACCCAGAGACACACTAATAAAAATACTTGCATACTCTTTAGCCAGTTTTAACTCACTTCACGTGTTTTACACATACTATGCTCAGCTCACCACTCCCAGCTCCTTATTCAGATCCCACTGTATCTCTTAAAACATCAGCAGAGCTCCCTCCTCAAAAGTGAGGGGGATGTAGCCTACACCATGACTAGCTGTCATGGTGTGAGAAGGTGAAGCATGCCACCTCTGGTGAGTGAGGGAATTTGTGCTTTAAAAGGAATACTCCACACTGACTATGTTACCGTACTCTACCGACTTTTGAATTGGCTTCCAGAGATCCAGGGATTCTTTTGTGTTATATAGTGTTATTGCTGGGGAGCTCACCCTTGCTGGTCTCTAAATCTCCACAGGCCCTCTTCTGTGTTTCAGCACAAAAAACACTAAGCCACACTGTTCCTCCTCAATTTGCAATATGCTTCACAAGCCTGATCCACCCCGCGTGGCGGGGAGTGACTCTCAGCCCCAGCCTCAAGTGAGGGCTCAGACTTGCACGTTCCCATAACTAAGGAGGACCTCCAGCTGTTGTTCGTTGAATTCCGTAAGGACCTCACTTCCCTTCGCCTAGATTTCACTAGAGCCATCCCCGATCTTGATCAATCCTTGAGTCAGACAGACCCTTGCCTGACTACTGTGGAGACAACAGTGGAGGATCACATCCTTGACAACAGTGATAGGATGACATGCATCAACAGATTGGAGAGGGGGCAGCTGACACTGCAGATCAAGATAGATGACATGGAGAATCACTTCAGGCACAATATCATCCACTTCCAGGGCCTGGCTGCCTCTATTTCTTCAGCTGATCTGGAATCCCATGTCCAGGCCCTTTTTGCCTACCTCCAGCAGCTTCCTGGTGATTCAGCGTTTTTTCCACCAGCAGAAGCTGATCGCCTCCCGTGGCGATTTACCTCAAATAAGCTGCTAAGGAACAACATACCCTTTCATCTGACGATGACACACCACCTTCATCGCTCACTCCCCCTTGATCGCCTGGCCCTATCGGTAGGGAGATAATTGGATTTTTTCTCCACTCTTGGGTTGTCCGGGTCAGGGGGAAGGGAATGGGGTAATGGTTTTCTTCCTCTCTACCCAATAATATTTTCTTCTTCCTTGCTTTGATTATGAGACTGACTGTGAGGCCAATATGGGCCTAAACAGGAGCTCACCCCCTTTTTGCTGTTGTCCACTTTGGTCATCTGGCATATAAAATATCTGCTTCTGCTAACCATAGGGTTTTTCTTTTTTTGTCCTTTCTAACTTGAAATTTGCTTATTTGCAGATTGGTGGCCCGTTGGCTTATTCGTGGTTTGGCGCCTTTAACTCTGGTTACTGCCAGCTATGCTTTTGTTAATTTGTTATTGTTGTTGACACGTACGTCCATAATACACTTTGCTAGAATGCGGGAACCACATGTACACTCTTTTCCTCTATAGGCACTGAGAGTATGCAAACATAACATATGACCACCCTACATATATAGTATCTCTTGACATTCAGGGTCTCAACACTCTGGCTAAACATAGGGCACTGATAAATTGGCTACATCTCAAGGAGGTAGATGTGGCACTTTTACAAGAGATGCATCTCCTCAAAGCTGACACTAAAAGCCTCCATTTCTATTGGTATCCCACACAATTCCATCCTGGTACAACTGCAAATCCTGGGGAGTGGCCATCTTACTTTACCCTCTTTCTTTACCCTTGAAAGCACAGATAAGGAGCACAGGGGATGACAGATAGGCATACAGGGCACCTTTGGCTCTACTCATCTGTCCGTTGCTTCAATCTATGATCCCACTGGAGACAGAGACGAGTTCTACTCTGACCTTTTTCAGAGGATTTCCCATTTCCACAAAGGCAACATAGTGCTCAGGGGTGACTTTCATGTTCCCTTGTACCCTGATCTAGACCGTTCTCATCCTTGATAGGACAAACCTCACCCACCTCCAGCTTTGACTCAGGGTATACTAGACCTGACCTTTTCCGATGCTTGGCATCCCCAAGAACGGGACTATATTTTCCATTCTAGTGTCCACAGGATCTATTCGAGAATTGATTATTTTTTGATCTGTCTTTACTGTCCAGTCCTTTGGGAACACTAAAATCAATGTTAGCATCATCTCTGACCATGCTCCAGTTTGGCTGACACATAGTGTGGTGATCCCACAACATCCATTCCCTCGACCATGGATCTTTAATGATGTTGCACTTAGGGGCCCAGCCCTCTGTGACCTCATCAACATTATTTTCCTGAAAATTACACGGGATGTGACACATGATACCCTATGGGATGTGGCAAAAGTGGTTTTCTGAAGAGAGCCCATCTCTTACACCTCAGTCATTGAACAAGTGAATAAACTTTGCAAACAAGAACTAGAGACTCAGATACTACAAGCAGAGGCACGCCCTAGCGAAGGAGGTTCCCACAGGACTTTAAAGAACCTACACCAGCTGAGGGGTTAGCTTGAACACCTCCTAATGAAATCAATGGCCAAAAAGCTGCTATACATTAACCAAACATACTATGAAAAAGAGGACAAGCGGGACAAACTCCTAGCACATAAGTTACGCATTCTTTCCACCTGCAACCACATTAGAAAATTAGCAGACAAGGAGGATTGCCTTTGTTGAGAGACGAAGGAAAATTCTGTTTTTTTTTAGTAACTATTACACTACTCTCTATCAGGCCCAACAGCTTGATATCCAGAAGCAAGATGATTACCTGAGCATCAGTACTCATGCGGATAGAACTGAAGAGTTACATCTTTTGGAGGAAGATATCATCCCTTGATTAGGTCAGGTAGGCAATAGCAGCATCCTTTCACGTAAGGCACCTGGCCCACTTTTTACAAAGCCTATACCTCTCTCCTCATCGAACCTCTAGTGTGCGTCTTCAATTCATTTTTAACGTCCGGAGTGGATACCGATACTATGTTAGAGACGCACATTACTCTTCTTTGAAACCAGAGCAGGTAAGCCTACCACAAAATGTCATTCCTATAGGCCTAGTGCCCTCCTTACTGCGATGTGAAGCTGTTTGCTTCCGTCTTGGATGCTCACCTGCGCAATGTCTGGGCAACTATAATTGCCCTTACATAATCGGGCTTTACCCACAATAGTCAAGAAAACAATAATGTGCGCCTAGCAGTGGACTTTATGGAAGTAGCGTAGGGGCAACACCAACCTATGCCCCTTCTCTTTCTTGATGCTGAGGAGGGGTTTAATTGGGTAGATTGGAGTTACCTAGCCAGAGTTCTTGACAAAATCCACTGAGGCCCCAAAATGAAAACATTTGTTCTTGCTAACATTCAGAAACCTACCACTAAACTCTAAATCAATGGCTCCTTCTCCCAACCAATTCAACTTACGCAAAGTACCTTCCAGGGATGCCCGCTTTCCCCTTCTATATTTGCCCTCGTGATGGAACCATTAGTAGTGAAGATACAGGCCAACTCTCGGATCAGTAGCATGATGGTTGACGACATCGAACATAAGGTTGCCTTATTCGCCAGTGTCATACTCTGCTTTATTATGAACCCCAGTATCACAGTTCTGGCTCTAATCGAGGAGTTGAATGCCTTCTGTAAGGTGTCGGGCTTCAAAGTTAACTTCACTAAGTCAGGGGGCATGGGAGTCGCTGATCCCCAAAATAGTCTAGGAAGCACTTTAAGATGTGAAGGCTTTCAGTGGGAGATGACGGCCATCCCCTATTTGGTTATTTATCTGCCGCACATAATGAAGGAATTATACACCCTCATTATACCCACCTGCCTCATGTCCCTTTTTAAGGGCTTGTGTTGCTGGGGGAAACTTGAAATTTTGTGTTTGGGCAGACTTAACAACTTGAAAATTAATTTTATGACCAGACTGTTTTATGTTCTTCAGACTCTCCCGCTCACCCTCTCTTTTTCGCTACATAAGCATATTGGTGCAAAAATGTAAGCTTTGGTATGGGGAGGTAAGCCCTCAAGAGTGGCAGGAGCAACATTGAGCAAGCCGGTCATGGAGGGTAACTTGGGCTTCCCTGATGTTCCCACTTACGTTCTGGCAGTGTTACTTTGTCCCTTTTTGGACTGGAATAATAACCCCGATAAGAAACCCTGGGTTCAAGGGGAGCAGGTGTTTTCTCCCTCCCCCTGTCGGGCTACTATGGCTTCCGATGTCTTTCAATGTGCAATCCCCCCGTTACTGCCTCTGATATTGTTACTTTTGTCCTACTGGAGGGAGGTATGGCAACGTAGGGCATTCCCGTCTTATGCCTTCAGACTAACCCCCAAGCGCACAATCATGACTTAATTCCGCACGTGACTCACCCTAATTTCATTTGCTGGGTTCAGGGGCACTCCTCCACTTTGGGCGACTTTTTTTTATGACAATAATTTACAGACGAGGAATGACTTGATCGCCAAATTTTTCCTAACCCGTCAAACTGAATCAGTCACTTAATTGTGCAGGCAGACCCCATGCTCACCTGGCTTGCCAACACAATACCACACCTATACAGTCCCTTTATTTAAATAATGTGCACTGTAAAGACATTTCATGGCTTTATCTATATCTCCTACAGCTGACTTCTCCCCAAAACATGACTACGTGCTACAGTGGGAACAGGAATTGGTCACAGAAGTATCTGGCGACACTTGGGGGACCATCTGCCACAGAAAAGCTTAATTATCAGTTTGCGTCCGCTATTAAGAGAATGACTATAAAATAATGACTTGTTGGTATCTAACACCTATTCGCTTACCCAAGATGTGTGGGGGTTCAGACTTAAGCTGGAAGGGATATGACGAGAGGGGTACCTTTCTACATACATGGTGGTCATGTGCAGTGATTCAGACCTTTTAAGTGGGGATCCAAAACACAGTACGGATCATAACTAACATCCACCTCCCACTCGTACCCCAAACGATCCTTTTATGCTACTTGGCGCTCCTTTATCACCCATATAAAGCAAGTACAAAGGGCGGGTGGTCTCCAGATGACAATGTCTAGAACGTTGCGTGACTGTGACATCCACCTTTTGGCTTCTTCTGAACTAAACAATGGTTCTGCTGAAATGTGACCATTATGTGAGGGATTTGGGTGGGAGTTGTTTCGGATACCGTTTCCCCACTGTATACAAGTGCATGTGACTTGTTCTTCCCGTTATGTAAGAGTAAGAAATATCATCCTTGGTGAAACTGTACTATGGGGGTCATTCCGACCCTGGCGGCCGGCGGTTTGCTGGCGGGAACACCGGCAACAGGCTGGCGGTGTCCCGCCAGCAAGTATGACCGTGGCGCAAAAGCCACGGCCATACCGCCGGCCCCTCCATTTTCCCGCCAGGTTTCCGCCTGGCAGGCATAATCCCCAGGGCTGTGGTGCAAGCACCGCTGCCCTGGGGATTATGAGTCCCCGACCGCCAGCCTGTCCGTGGCGGTAGACACAGCCATGGAAAGGCTGGCGGTAAGGGGACGCACGGGGCCCCTGGGGCCCCCTGCACTGCCCATGCACTTGGCATGGGCAGTGCAGGGGCCCCCAGACGTAGCCCCATCGCGCATTTCACTGCCTGAATTTCGGGCAGTGAAATGCGCGACGGGTGCTACTGCACCCGCTGCACATCAACATTGCCGCCTGCTCTATTACGAGCCGGCGGCAATGTTGATGTGCCATTTCCGCTGGGCCAGCGGACGGTAACGCTGTTACCGTCCGCTAGCCCAGCGGAAATGTCGGAATAGGGAGGCATGAATACCGCCGGCAATGGCGGTATTCTGTCTCCCCCGGCCTCGGCGGTCTGGAAGAAAGACCGCCGAGGTCGGAATGACCACCTATGTCTCATGTTTACTTGTTTTCACTTGAAAACGCACAATGAAATCATAAAAAAAACAACCCTGCATGCAACGCAGTCACCTTTGCACCATGGAGCAAGGGTGCCTCCATTGGCGCCAGGCTGCCAAAAGGGCGCCAGCACAGGGGAAAAGGCAGGAATGCACCATATTGCCTTAAATACGGCACAGTCCAGTCTTTGCACTGTCAATCTGTGCAGCACAGCAAGGTCACTTCCTGCCCTGCACTGTGTGACGTTGTCGTAAAAAGGCCCCACAGTATGCAAAGCATACATTTATATTGTGAATCGAGCCATGCACAAACTGCACTTTTTAACTTGCAAACACGGTTAGAAAGAGGTTTTCTAGCCTTGTCTGGCCCTTTATTTCTAAATGACTAAAGGATTTCCACAATTTTCTCTTTCGAATATTATTTGTACAATTTACGTTTTTGTGGTTATTTTTTGAAGTTCCATCAATCAAATCGCTATGGCACATGGATGCAAAAACCATGTAGGATGTAGTGGAAACGTGTTTCGCATAACTCAGACAGCATCATTCTGTCATGTTGTAGGATGCTGACGGTATCTGTGTGTCTTCATGCTTTTGCACAACATTTATGGCTATAAAGAACTGCGAGCCTTTTTCATGTGTGGTTCTTCAACATGAGGTTGTGCCATGGAGGGTTTGTAGTGTACTGTACTGCTCTATTGTGTTGTAACTAGTGCTGTGTGATGGTGTGTGGTGAAATGCGATATAATATACTGAGGTTTAGTGAAATGTACTAGTATATTGTATTATATTGGGTTGTAGTGCAGTTGTTATGTTCTGATGTAATGCAGTGTAGTATGATGTACTGTTGCAGGATGGGCTTGTGGTAATGTAGAATTGAGTGTAGTGGGGTAGCATAATTCTCTGTTTTAGTGTAGCTCTGTGTTGTGGTTTTGGGGTATGTTGTAGAAGTGTGATGTAGTGTTATAGAGCTATCAAGTGTGTTGGTGACAGTGCTGTGGTGCAGATGTGTCGTGGTGTAATAGTGTAGTGTTTTTAGAGCTATTTTGCAGTGTATCTTTTGTGATAATCTCATGTACTAATTTGTCAAATTCAGACATAAATTGAGTGGAAGGCTTCGTCTGAATCATTGTACATCAGGATTTTAACACATGAACAGAGGTGAAAGAACACATTGTAACACCCTTAGGGCCAGATGTAGGAAGCCTTTTGCGCCTCGCAAACGGCGAAAAACGCAGTTTGCGAGGCGCAAAAGGCCTTACGGGATGCAGAGTCACATTTTGTGAGTCTGTACCGACTCGCAAAATGTGATTGCGACTCGCAATTGGGAAGGGGTGTTCCCTTCCTATTTGCGACCGCATCATGATGTTGAGTTGCTTTGTGACCACGAAAGCGGTCGCAAACCAACTCGTAGTTACCATCCACTTGAAGTGGATGGTAACTCATTCGCAAAAGGGAAGGGGTCCCCATTGGACCCCTTCCCCTTTGTTAATGCCACAAAAAAGTATATTTCAGAGCAGGCAGTGGTCCCATGGACCACTGCCTACTCTGAAAAAAACGAAACTAGATGGTTTCAGTATTTTTTCTTTTTGCAGCTCGTTTTCCTTTGAGAAAAACGGTCTGCAAAAAGAAAAAAAAAACTGCTTTATTTAAAAGCAGTCACAGACATGGTGGTCTGCTGTCTCCAGCAGGCCACCATCCCTGTGAGTGCCTAGACTCGCTATGGGGTCGCAAACTGCGACCCACCTCATTAATATTCATGAGGTGGGTCTTTGCAACCCCATAGCGAGTCGCAGAAGGTGTCTGAGACACCTTTCTGCATTTCATTTTGCGAGTTGCAAATTGCGAGTCGCTAGTACTCGCAATTTGCAACTCGCAAAATGAAACCTACCTACATCTGGCCCATAGTTCGAACAATTGCAAAGTTGTTGGAGATACTGTTTGGGGAAAAGGGGACATTACTCTGCAACCTCTAACTGAAATATTTCTCTGGTGATTCCTTATTGGGGCAAAGAAAGTGTAAAATAGGTTTATGCAACGAAAGATAGTGTACAAATATGAACCCTGGAAGCATGGAGGGTGAGGACAAAGGAAAAAGAAAGCAATCACAGAAGTTAATTGGAAGAGATACTATTGAAGAGCAGGGTAGGTGCACTCACAAAAGAATCATGGAACAGAAGACAGACTAGGAAACCCTGGCGACAGGGAAAATAATGTTGGAAGCCCTATAATTTGCATGGAGATTGAAGATCCAGAATGATATCTAGAAGTTGCATCGGACAAATGTGAAGGTCAGTCCATGAACAAAGACTGAGTGACAATGCTTCAGAGATGTAAGAAGTGTCTTTTTTCCTTCTGGCTAACACTCTTGCAGGAAAATGCCATTCTGTGTAGCATGTTTGTTACCATCAGTCAATGGGAGTTGAGACCATTTACCAGGGTGCTGATGTCTGATGCCGAGGACAACAGGCTCACAAACTCAGTAGGCAGCACGGTCTCGAACTTGGTTGATGGCCCTCAACCAGCTAAGTAATAACTCTGCATCACATATACCTAAAATGCAGGGGCCGCTCAGTAAAGTCCTTAGAGGCGAGGCAAAGACAACTGATATTTCAGATTGTTTAGTCATTGGTTTAAGGACCTTTGTGTTCCCAGATATTTCTTTTGGCTGTATCTGGCGTGGAACCCCACAGAGATGCCACAAGATGATCGTTTGCCTGAATGATGCAAAAAGTGTTAGCAAAGAATGCATCGGTTGCTGGCACCAAATGTTTGCCCTTATACAAATATTCTTGCTGGAAGTGGCAAAGGATGTTAGACGACTTGGTGGTACAAAATGTCAGATTCACAAACCTGTGTGTCCCTGTGTATATGGCTAAAACATGCATATGGCCTTTTTTACAAGTTCACAAAAGTTGGTTTTGCACTGAAAATAATTATTTATACACAGATGTTTGGTGACTATATCTATTCCCGGGACCAGGAGTGGGCAGGGAGTATGGATTCCATGGATGCAGTGCCCAGTATTTGTGCACACTCTCAAACTTCCATTTTTGTGGGTGTAAGCAAATGCTTCGCTAGTGATAGCGCGTCCAGCCCTTATAAATTACTTATACTTGGACACGCTGGAGGTCGGTGAACCTTTTAACCGAGTTGGGCTCTCCTCATCCAAGAATAGTCGGATCAGTCAAATCAATAATCAATAACCATTGTAATCGATACCCAATATTTAATTAATAGATCAAAATAACACATTAGGAATCAATAACAATCAGTATTTTGATGCACCATAACCTTTCAGTCATGAATAACCACACCAGTTTATTAAAAGTTAATGAGTTTATTTCCCTATATTAACAAAGCTAACACAATATATATGAGTCTCAAAATTAAATGATATATGTATACGAACATTGTTAGCTGTCCATAGCGGCGGAAGAAACGCAATGTACGCAAAATCTGGATTATAATGCACTCGGTTATAGCAACGCAAATCACTAATATAACCAATTGAAGTTGGCTAATTGCATACATCGGTCAGCATAACAAGATTTCAATTCAACATGGTGCATCAAGTGAATACCTCAACTAACCTCTAATTAGCATTGGCATGTGGGGCTTCATGCAAAACGAATTTAGTCAACACAAATTTAGAAAACTTCTAGCTTGGGCCCTATCAAAATAGCAGTTGGTACCTAGGAAGGAAAACACAACGCATAATACAATTATCCTTTCATAATTACCAAATACAATCAGCATTCAAGAAAGTCTTCGTCCTTCAGGTACCGGTTCGATCAGCATGGGGCAGATTTCAAAGGGCAAAGTTAAGGGCAAGTTTCCTTGCGGCAGCAAGGAGAATGGGGCAAAGTTACTACATGGGCAATGCGGGGCAAGATTAAAGTTAAAATCTCTAGGGTAAGAATTCTTAAAGTCTCTTTCTCTGGAATAGAGAAAAGGGCATCAAGATGTTGTCTAAGATGGCGTCTGGCATTTGGCTTAAAAAATGGCATCAAGGAAAAATGGCTGACTTCTCTTTGTCCGGTGGGTTTAAGTAAGAAACATTCTAAATTCTTAAGGTTCTTCCATTGGAGGGTTCATAGGGTGGCTTCAATTTGACCAATGAATAGTGTCTTTCTCCTAGTACTCATTTATGCATACATTGTCCTTGGAGCCTTGGAACACAAGTTGCAACAAAGTTTGCCAATTAATTTTATCTTAGTGCCTTTACTGTATGCACCTGCAGGAGCTGACCTTGCATCAAAGAGGATGAAACCGGCCTAGCACGAAACCTTGAGATAAGTGTATTAGTCATCTCTACTGGAAAAATACAGCCTTAAAGTAAAATAATATGTCTTTGTAATACAAGTGAAAACCACACAGTTAAATTTGAGACCAGGCAACTAGGCCAAAGCCTCTGCTAAATTTAAGCTAAGCATATAACAGTTTCAACAAGAAAATCACAGAATACTTTTGCAATTATGACGGATTACTACATTTGTCAATTCTTCATGATTAATTAAGCCCGTTTATAAAAATGACGAACTACCCCGTGGGCACAATTTTCCAAGTACATTATTTTTCTTTGCTAAAATCACACTACCTTATACGATTTTGGTTACATAATATATGAATATTTGTTAGTCCTTCTTTTCCTGCGTCATCAATCCCTCCTTTGATGACTAATTATGTCATCACATCAAACCTTCCATCACAAATTTTATTCCATTAAAATTCTGTTTTAGTAATTTGGCACTTCAGTCAATTCCCTCTTTCTTTTGGTTCCCTTTGATTTTTCTCTGTATATTTCTACCATTTTATTCTCTATTTTCTCTTCTCTTCTCCTTTTGTTTCTTGTTTTCAATATTTTAATAGCTTGCTATATTCCCCAAATACCTAATAAGCAAATTAATACTATTAATATTCCTTTTACTATTTTCAGTAACAATCCATTCCACATGTTGCTGAGCCAATTTCCCAAGGAAGCAAATCCTTTTCCAACCTTCTCCCATACTCCTGGTTCCTTCAATTCTTTCAAATCTGCACTCTTGTTAGTTAAATTTGTAAGCATTTTCCTAATTTGCCCGCTGTTGTCCGGAATATAAGAACAACAGTGATGTGAACTAAGCATTTTGCAAACGCCGGCTTCCTTTGCTAAAAGAATGTCTAAAGCAAGCCGATTTTGAAGAGTCATAGTTCTTTCTGCAGCAAGTTCAGCATTCATCAGGCTTATAGCTCCTGAGAATTTTGTCAACATGTTATCCACAATAGTAGACAACTTCCGTATTTTAATTGAATTCAATATGACTCCTACTGAAGGAATCATCGCTCCAAATATATCTCCTACCACACCAGAAGCTGTCTCCCTTTTTTGAACATGATGTGATTCAGACAGCTTTGGAAAATTCTTTAAGTCGTCCAGTTGATAAATCTTTGGAAATACTATTCCCAAATAACATCTCCCATACCATCCTTTAGGAAGACGATAATAGGCGTTAAGTCCACAAATATAATATACCCCTGGAATAACTGGGTCTTGTCCATTCAGCATGACCGTCCATTTAGCTTGAAACAAAAACGTATGTTTACATTCACTCGTTCCCACAAAGATTGTGTCATAATATGATTTAGGTCTATATATACAAAGCCTCCCTACGTGTATTGCATCTAAAGCTAGTTTCCCTGGTGTCTTTATCGCGGCAAAAGCATAGTTATCTACAGATGTCCTTTTGTGTAATTCCCTTTCTAATTTCTCCTTTCTCTATCGGTGAAAGCAAGCATGTAAGGTTTTCTCTGTGAGCGTAAGCTGTGTGAAAAGGTGACAATGGCTCAAAGAAACCCCTAACTAACTTTATATAATAATCTCTTGCTATTTTACTCAGGTACTCAATTATGGGGACATATGCAAATACAACATCATGATTGGAATAAAAGTAGTGAATATGATCCTGGCCATAAAATCTGGTCATTAATAAACTACATGAAATTCCATACGTAAGAGGCATGCTATGATATGTCACTCCTTCTATTACTGAGGTAGGTATTTGTGTACACAAATAACAATCTTTCGCACCCATTGTCTCTACATACTCATTCAACAAGCGATAGAAAACGTTGGACGAAAGTTCCTTATTATCATGCAAATATCTTTCGTCTTGTTCGAGTTTCTTCAAAGGAGTTAGTTCAGTAGTAGGTTTAGAAGTAGAAGCATCATTCGCATCTCTTTCATTCCCTCCATGCATTCCAAGAATTATTCCCATAACTGTTAGTACACATGCAGTTATTAGACCTATACACATATATCTACAATATTTCATCTTATGTCCCTGTGTAGTGTAGCCTGTCATGATCTATATAGAATCAGAAAGTTGAAGACACTTTATCAAATCAGATTTGCAGATATATATATATACAGCTGAACGAGTTCAATGTTCACACTGTTCTCTTTAGCAGCTTAGTCTCTTATCGGTTTAGCAGCTTTGTCTCAAGATCGGTTTCAAAGTCAATCAAGTTAGCAATGTCTTATCCGGTTCAAAAGTCAATCAGGTTGTCAATGTCTTATTCGGTAACGTTCATGGAATTTCACTTTTCAGGTACCAAAGTGTCGTTCTGCTTCTTCGTTCTCAAGACTGAGAGATAGGAATTCGTCTGACCAATTGTTAGTGGCTATGTATGCCCACTCTGGACCAGAATATCTTCGGCTCGGTATTCTTTTCCTTTTCAATTTTGCATCTCCTTTTGATTCTCTCTCGCTGGTGCCTTGTTCCTTGGCTGGGTATTCTCTTCACTAGGTGTTGTTATTGCGACGGACACTTCTTTTCTTTTCTCTTTCAACTTTGGCCCTTCACTTTCTTTTAATATTTCTTTAGTCCTTAATTTCACTGCCGATATGCTTTGTCTCTGTTTCGCACTGTTTTCACCTGATGGACCTGCAACCGGTTCTGGAAGAATTTGAACAATTTCACTCTGTCCTGTCTTGTCTTCTCTCCCTAGGAGGTCAATCAGGTTCTCCTTTTCTTTTCCTGTATCGTCTGCTTCTGGGAAAGCCCTCCTCTGATCAGGCTCTCCTGCTCCTTCACCTGTCACAGGCTCTTTGTCGCCTTCGGGATCTTCGTCACTTCCTGAGGCTTCTCCTCAGTCCTCCTCAAATGGATCAGCTGTTTCTTCCTCAGAAAATATTTCCCCTTCCTCTATTTCTGCTTGTTCGCCTCCAGGTTCTCTTTGTCCTGTCTCAGTGCCTGGTACTCTCTTGTCAGTCACTGGTGATTTCAGCGCTTCAACTTCCTCTTCTGTGGGGCACGTCACCCTTTTCGTGTGACTGGCGTGAATCCAGTTGGGAACTCCCGCACATTTCACAGCGGTGGTAGTTGTCAGAATCACTTGGAAAGGTCCTTTCCAACGGGGCTCCAGACACGACTTCCTCATTTGTTTCTTTATCACGACCCAGTCACCTGCTTTCAGGGCGTGTCCTGGACCTTGGATCGGTGGCAAGGTGGTTGCCTCCACCTGGTGGGAAAAAGAGCGGACCACATCAGCCAGACCTTTGCAGTAGTCCAATACCATATCATCGGTAATATTTACAAGAGCATTTGCAGGAACTGCTGGAAGTCTCATGGCTCTGCCCATGAGAATCTCATGCGGTGATAGTCCAGTCTTTCTATCAGGGGTGTTTCTCATTGACATTAACACCAAAGGCAATGCGTCAGGCCATTTCAAGTTTGTGGATGCACATATTTTCGCCATTCTCGATTTCAGCGTGCCATTCATTTGCTCCACTAGTCCTGATGCTTCAGGATGGTAGCTACAATGCAATTTCTATTCAATGTTCAGTGCTGCACACAATAATTTGATTACTTCATTATTGAAGTGACTTCCCCTATTTGATTCTAAAGAGATCGGGAATTCAAAACGTGGTATTAATTCTCTCAAGAGTAGTTTTGCAACTGTGAGGCTGTCATTTCTGCGTGTAGGGTATGCTTCAATCCAGTGACTAAAAATGCACACAATCACCAACACATACTTCAAGCCTCCATGCACAGGCATCTCAATAAAGTCCATTTGCATCCTGCTGAATGGACCACCTGCTCTTCCAATGTGGCTCAAATTTACTACTGTTCCCTTCCCTGCGTTTATTTGTTGGCAAATGATGCAACGATGGCAAACTGCTTCAGCAACTTGACGGAATTTGGGTTTGAACCAATCGATTTTGAATAATCTAATCATGGCATCCCTTCCAAGGTGGGCTTGTCCATGATTCAATCTGGCTAACTGCGTTAAAAGACTGTGCCCCTAGGGCTGGGTGCCATGTAACTATAAGCAGGGACCTTATAAAAGTAGTTTTATAAGCCCTGGTGAGGTAAAATCAGCCAAATTTGTTTTTCCCTCATTGTAGTGAATGGCCTTCATAGGCTAGAATGGGGAAACTTTATTTTCATTTTTAAAGTCCCCCTAAATGACAGATACAAAGAGTTTGGTATCAAATTAATTGTTATAGTAAATCCCACAACTTAGAGTTGTTGGATTTAATATAACTTGTTCAGGTAAAGAGTTTTTAACTTTACCTGAAAAGTTGCCAATTTCAGCCATGCATTGTTTTGGCTGCTGTGCCCTGATTGGCCAGCCTCTGGCAGCCTGGCCAGGCTGCCTTGATGAGGTGTGAAGTGGCCTGGCTTCACACAAAGAGATGTGCCTGTGGGAGGGAATTTCCCCTCAACAGATGGTGAGGCAGGAAGGGGGAGGGCTGCCAAACTGGTCTTCAAAGGCAGAGAAGGACAGTTGGAGCAACCCAGCAACACCCCCACATCCTGGAACCCCAGATAACTAGGTGCCCCTTTGATTAGATTAGGAGAGGGCAGGAGAGGGGTATGTTTATGATTTTTAGCCACACCAGTGGGTGGGCTCAGCCAGATGTAACCTCCAAACATCATTTTTAGCCATGATGGATTTTTGAAGAATGTTGCATCCTGGGATTGATTTTTGCCACACTTCCAAGGAAGTGGTCATCACAGGGGGAAGGACCCTGTACCTGATTGGAGAATCAGGACCCCCTGTTTTCACCCAGGAGCAAGGATAAAAATGGCAGACCTGCACCCACACCTCAGATCCCCATCAGATTCCAACAAGGAAGAACCAAAGGAGAAGAAGGACTGCCCTGCGGAACCCCTGGCCTGCACCTGGAACTTGCACTCAGAAGGACTGCACCAGCTGCACACTTGGGCTTCACCACAAGGACTTTGCCTGACTTCAACTGGTTCAAGTAGGGAGTCCCATGCACCAACTCCTGAAGAAATCAACCAGCTGACCACTGCCCAGTGGCCAAAAAGAAGTTTGTGCAACCATACCCCCAAGGGTCATCTCAGAGCTTCTGGACCCTTGGGGTGAGCTGTGGACCCCAAACGAACCTAAAAAGAACATCTGGGAGAAGACCCAGAAGTTTGGAGAAGTTTGGAGAACTTTTGAAAAAAAGCTCCATAGAGGGACCGACTCGCCGCGGCAGCTCTAGCCGGCTTGCCTCAACCGCGACCCGGCCTGATTTGCGGGTTCGTCCCGGTGAAGAAAATCTCCAAAAAAGAGACTAAGGGGGCCATTCCAACCCTGGCGGTCAGTGTTAAAGCAGCGGCTAACCCGCCAACAGGCTGGCGGTTAAAAAAATTTAATTCCGACCCTGGCGGAAACCGCCAACAGAGACCGCCACTTCAACACACCGCCCGCCACGGCTGGACAAACAAACAGCGCGGCGGTCACCGCCAACAGACAGGCGGGAGACAATGTACCGCCCACCCTATCACAACCCACCAATCCGCCACCTTTTCCGGGGCGGTAGCCCCGCCGATAAAAACACGGCGGAAACAGACATTTCGAACGGGAAACGCTCACCTCCATACACCCCACGAGGAATCTGGACAGCATGGAACCCGAACTCCACATCCTCCCAGCTATTGTCTTCCTGCTCCTCTACCAGGAGCACGAACGCCGGCGCAGAAGACAACAGTGAGTACTGCACCTACGACACAGGGGAGGGAGGAGGCAAAAAATTACGGGGACACACATACGCGACACACCCACCCCCACCCTCACCCACTACAACACACACATCAATGCATAGCAATACATCACAGTTACACCCCCCAAGCCCCCCGGAAGAATGCAAAGACAAAAGGAAATGATCATAAACAGTCGAATATATTGTATCACTGGCTTATAAATATATCACACATCTAAAACTATTATATACATAAATATTAAAAGTCCGATAATTTTTGCAGGCATTGTCGTGGACCACAGGGCCCAAATTACATGGGCAAAGCCCACACAGGATACCTGACACCAATGGAGAGAACACTGCAGGGGCATGAGATAGCAAAACTACAGGCACCTCAGAGGGGAAGGGAAGGGGGGCACCTCAGCCAGATGAGTCCACGACGCCAGATCTACAAGGGGCCTCCATGGCCACTGTTCCATCCTGGGGAGTGCAAAGCCACAGTCTCTCAAGTCTCTACAGTGGGTGGGTTGCCCACTGTGCCATCCTGGGGAGCGCAAAGCCACAGTCTCTCAAGTCTATACAGTGGGTGGGTTGCCCACTGTTCAATCCTGGGGAGTGCACAGCCACAGTCTCTCAAGTCTCTGCAGTGGGTGGTTTGCCCACTTTAACATCCTGGGGAGTGCAAAGCCACAGTCTCTCAAGTCTCTACAGTGGGTGGGTTGCCCACTTTAACATCCTGGGGAGTGCAAAGCCACAGTCCCTCAAGTCTCTACAGTGGGTGGGTTGCCCACTGTGCCATCCTGGGGAGTGCAAAGCCACAGTCTCTCAAGTCTCTACAGTGGGTGGGTTGCCCACTGTTCAATCCTGGGGAGTGCAAAGCCACAGTCTCACAAGTGGATGACAGTCTCCACTGGTTCTGGAGGGGGCTTGGTGCCCAGAGTGCTTCGTGCAGCCCTGCCCGACACAGATGAGGGCCTGCCCCATCTGCCAATGGGCCAGCGGTGCTTGAGACGGCGGTGTCCTGTTCAGCGGTGCTTGAGACGGCGGTGCCCTGTTCAGCGGTGCTTGAGATGAAGGGCCCAGTTCAGCGGTGCTTGAGATGAAGGGCCCAGTCCAGTGGTGCTTGAGACGGCGGTGCCCTGTTCAGCGGTGCTTGAGACGGTGGTGCCCTGTTCAGCGGTGCTTGAGATGAAGGGCCCAGTTCAGCGGTGCTTGAGACGGCAGTGCCCAGTTCAGCGGTTCTTGAGACGGCGGTGCCCTGTTCAGCGGTGCTTGAGACGGCGGTGCCCTGTTCAGCGCTGCTTGAGACGGCGGTGTCCTGTTCAGCGGTGCTTGAGATGAAGGGCCCAGTTCAGTGGTGCTTGAGACGGCGGTGCCCTGTTCAGCGGTTCTTGAGACGGCGGTGCCCTGTTCAGCGGTGCTTGAGACGGCGGTGCCCTGTTCAGCGGTGCTTGAGACGGCGGTGCCCTGTTCAGCGGTTCTTGAGATGAAGGGCCCAGTTCAGCGGTGCTTGAGATGAAGGGCCCAGTTCAGCGGTGCTTGAGATGAAGGGCCCAGTTCAGCGGTGCTTGAGATGAGTGTCCAGGTCAGTGGATCCGGCCATGGCATGGATGTCACTCGCCACCTGACATGTGGCTGGCGGGGCCTTCCTGCCCATCTGTCTGGTGGCTTGCGGGGCCCTCCTGGGCTGCAGTACCGGGCCTGTGGGTGTCCTCCTGCCCACCTGGGACGTGGCTTGCGGGGCCCTCCTGGGCTGTAGTACCGGGCCTGTGGGTGTCCTCCTGCACACCTGGGATGGGGCTGGTGGGGCCCTCCTGGCCAGCTGGCCTGCTGCCGGACTTGTCGGTCGTGCTGCCCTTCCCACCCTTCCCTGTTCGCCTGTGGCACTTTCCCACCTTTGGCGGTGTGCCAGGTGGCACCCGACTTCCTGCCGGAGCCATGGTTGGGATTTTGGTCCCTGGTGTCTTTGGCCTCTCGCGCTGGGCACTGGCAATCTTCGGATGCTTTTCCGGGGGTGGGCTGGCCGTGCCTTGGCTCCTAGCTGAACTGGCTGCCCTTGAGGGTGGGGGACTCCACAGTCCATGGCAAACAGTCTTTACAGGTCCCGGTTTTGTGGTGGCTGAGGTGCTGATTGGAGTCTTATGAGATGGACAGGGTGGGGGAGTTGTTGGAAAGAGGTCAAGTTTGGAAAAGAAAAGCAATTTTGAAAGAGAGGGACGGGTAGGTGTAGTGGGTATGGGAGTGGAGGAAGAGGATGTGGTTGTAGGAGTGTGAAGTCTGGTGTCTTTGGGTGCAGGTGCTTGGGCTGGAGGCTGTCGTGAGGTGGATGGCTGTTGGGTGGGTGGCTGCCTGCGTTTGTGTAGTTTGGAAGAGGGGGTGACAGACACACTGGGAGAGGACACAGGGGACGTGTAAATGGTAGTGGGGGTGGTGACTGCACGTGTGCGGAGTGTTCTGGTGGGTGTGCTGGTGATGGACGTAGTGGCTGAAGATGTTGTGCATGCAAGTGTGAGTGGAGACGTCACAGGGAGGGAGGAGGGAGACGAGGAGGAGGGGGACACAGTGGAGGCAGTGGGTGTTGGTATGTCTGCATGTGGATGTTGCTTGTGTGAATGCTTGTGTGATGTGTGGTGCTTATGTCTGGATGAGCTTCCCTTGGGTGTTGAGGTGTGTGCAGGCTGGTCTGATGGTGTGTCTGGGATAGGCAGAGGTACAGGGGATTGGGTCTGGGTGCAGGAAGTTGGAGGGGGGAGGCTAGAGACAGGGACAATGGCTGCCGTCAGTGCTGAGGCCAGAGCATTGAACGATCGCTGATGGGCAGCCTGACCAGAATGAATGCCCTCCAGGTATGCATTACTCTGGTGCACCTCCCTTTCTACACCCTGGATGGCATTAAAAAGGGTAGACTGCCCAACAATGATGGTCCTCAGGAGGTCAATGACCTCCTCACTGAGGGCAACAGGGGTGACAGGGGGAGGGCCTGAGGTGCCTGGGGCGAAGGAGATGCCCACCTTCCTGGGTGAGCGGGCACGGGGCAAACACTGAGGGGCTGCTGGGAGGGCGATGCTGGTGTGCTGGGTGGCGGCTGTACCTGTTGTTGCGGGGGGCATGGATGTTGCCGCCACCACAAGGGAGCTCCCTTCAGAGGACGAGTCGCTGTCACTGACATCAGCACGAGTTCCCCGCTGTGGAGCTCCCCTCGCCCTCCGTCCCACTGGTGTATTCGGACTCCGTTGCATGGCCCTCCAGGGCCATGTGGGATGCAGCTCCCTCGTGCTCCGATGCCACTTCTCCTCCGCCTGATGATGCTAATGCACACATGAACAGGAAGACCACAAAAAAGGGTGGGGGGGAGAAATAAAGACATGTTGAGTGCATGCATTGGCGACACCGTTGGCGGAGAGGACAGACACAGAAGCCCCCTGCACTACACCGCGCACTTGGAGTCCACTACGCAATCCGTGGGACATGGCCTACAAGCCTATGGACGACAACTGCACACATAGATGACACAGGGCCATGGATACCTGTACTTGGCACCCTACAGAGGTGGGGGGCGGGGGCACAGGGCCATGCCTTACAGAGGGGCCTAGCCTACAGAAATCGCCCTGGCCTAGGGATACCCACAGCCCTCCTCCCCCACCCAGACACCTCCACTGCGCGCAAAGTCAGCAGAATGTGTTTGTACTCACCCCCTTGTGTCTGCTGTGATGTCCTCACGCGCCCATCCAAATCGGGGTAGGCCACCGCCAGGATCTGGGACATCAGGGGGGTCAAAGTACGACTGGCACCCCTCCTACGTTGGGAGGCCATCCCCAGCTGAGCCTCCGCCGTCTTCCTGCTCCAGCGTCGGATGTCCTCCCATCTCTTCCGGCAGTGGGTGCCCCGTCTGTTGTGGACCCCCAGGGTCCGAACGTCCTTGGCGATGGCACGCCAAATAGCGACTTTCTGGTGGGCGCTGACCTATGTGACATGTACAGGGAGAGAAAAATAGTCATCACCTTCTGCATGCTCGATGTGAGTGGCCCCCCATCCCCACCCTTGCAATGTGGCACATGCTCTCATCTGTCGTTTGATGCATGCCTCAATCGCTCCCCTCCCCACCATCTTTCATCCACCCCACTCAACCCAGGCCTTGCCTACTAAGCATGGTCCCTGGGTACTTACCTGTTGGTCTGGAGGACCGTACAGTAGCGCATACTGGGGGAGGACCCCATCCACAAGTTTCTCCAACTCCTCCGCAGTGAAGGCAGGGGCCCTTTCCCCAGTCGCATGAGCCATTGTGTCTTCCAGACCGAGGTCACAGCAGCACTTGCGGTGTAGGTCCTCTCCTGTGGAAGATCAGGTATCATGTGATTAAGCAGATAGAAAATGGCGGTCACGCCCGCGGCGGTGCGTACCGCGGCGGTGCGTACCGCGACCGCCGGCGCACATCGTCATTGGCTCCTGAAACCCATAGGGTTCAATGTTAACCAATGCAGCTTTGCGCCGCGGTCTTCGACCGCCTACCGCCACGGTGTGCCATGCCAGCGCATTGACCTCACATCCCACTGTCGCACTTCACAGGTCAGGCAGCCGCCATTTCAAGGGCCCACATGGCTTAATTTCTACTGCGTCACACATACCTAGGCCTTGCATCAACACTCATACAAGCCATTCAATGCATTGGGAATCGTGTTATGTGCAAGCTGTGGTTACGTACCTGTGGGTTGATTGACTCTGTGCTCGCTGTTGTCCTTCATAGGCACCGTCCGCTGGGACATGCGAGGAGATGGAGGAATCTTCCAGTGTACAGACCGCTGGTGGACCTGTCGACAATGGAGGAACGACATGTCATACTGACATACAGGCTTGACCGAGCCACTATACAGGAACTGTGTGCCCAGCTGGAGCCAGACCTGATGTCACCCATCCGCCAACCCACAGGGATCCCCCTTCTAGTGCAGGTGCTGTCAGTACTCCATTTCTTAGCAAGTGGGTCTTTTCAAACAACAGTGGCCATATCATCAGGGATGTCCCAGCCCATGTTTTCCAAGGTGTTGTCCAGAGTGTTGTCTGCCCTGCTCAAACACATGCGGAGCAACACCATTTTCCCTGAGGTGGGGGATTTGGTTACAGTGAAGGGTGATTTCTATGCCCTTGGACATATTCCCAACATCACTGGTGCCATTGATGGGACACATGTTGCTTTGGTCCCCCCCAGCAGGAGTGAACAGGTGTACAGGAACCGGAAGAGTTATCATTCCATGAATGTACAGATGGTGTGTTTGGCTGACCAGTACATCTCCCATGTTAATGCCAAGTTCCCTGGGTCAGTGCATGACGCCTACATCCTGCGGAATAGCAGCATCCCGTATGTGATGGGTCAACTCCAGAGGCACCGGGTGTGGCTATTAGGGGACTCTGGTTACCCCAACCTGTCATGGCTACTGACCCCAGTGAGGAATCCCAGGACAAGGGCAGAGGAACGGTACAATGAGGCCCATGGGCGGACTATAAGGGTGATCGAGCGAACCTTTGGCCTCCTGAAGGCCAGGTTCAGGTGCCTCCATATGACAGGTGGATCCCTAATGTACTCACCAAGGAAGGTGTGCCAGATCATCTTGGCCTGCTGTATGCTTCACAACCTGGCTTTGCGACGCCAGGTGCCTTTTCTGCAGGAGGATGGTCCAGATGGTGGTGTTGTAGCAGCTGTGGAGCCCGTGGAGAGTGAAGAGGAGGAAGCCGAAGAGGACGACATAGAGAACAGGAACACAGTAATACAGCAGTATTTTCAATGACACACAGGTAAGAGTACACACCGGCATATTACATTTACTTAAAGACTCCTACCTCTCTACTGTCTGACTTTTTCCCCCAGTGTATGGTAACTGTGTTGTGACTTTCCCTTCCGTTTTCAGAGATGTGGGCCCCACTGCGTGACATCTGCTTTGTTTCCCCATGGACTACAGCTGTGTGACAGCGGTTTGTTGGCATCACAATGTGAATGAACATTTTGGCACGGTCATGTCTAATACATTTGTTCAAAATCATAGCCAGACTCCAGATTGTTTTCTGCAATAAGTGTGTTTATTCAAGTGCTCTAAATTGGATGGGTGGTTGCAAATCGGTGAGGGGTGATGGTGGAGGATTGTCCATAGCAGAGTCCAGACTATCAGTATCACAGGTGCATTGTCCAAATGCCTGTGGAAAGTGGAGCAGGGGCAGTTTAAGGTTGGACAGGGTGACAATGTGGGACAGTGGGATGACAATCAGGGCGGTATCCTTTCCTGGCGGGGGTCTTGACATCTTACTCTGTCTTCTTCCTGGATCTCAGGGCCCGCTTGCGGGGTGGTTCTCCTTCTGCAGGGGGTGGGGTTCTGGTGGCCTGTTGGTCTTGTGTCGGGGCCTCCTGTCCACTAGCGCCGGCGGAGGTGGTAGGCAGTTCTTGGTCCATGCTAGTGTCAGGGGCCCTTTGAGGTGCCACAGTGTCCCGCAATGTGGTGACAACCTGATTCAGGGCCACTACGATGGTACCCATGGCGGAACTGATGTTTCTTAGTTCCTCCCTGAACCCCATATACTGTTGCTCCTGCAGAAGCTGGATCTCCTGAAACCTGGCCAGGACCGTCACCATCGTCTCCTGGGAGTGGTGGTATGCTCCCATGATGGAGGAGAGGGAGAGGGAGGGAGGGAGAGGCACAGCAGCCCTCCCAGTTCCCCTGTTTCCCTGGGCCTCTGTCCCCTGGACCGTGTGCCCACTACCACTGCCCCCAGGTCCCTGTTGTTGTTGGGGTGTTGGGTTAGCCTGGGTTCCCTGTAGTGGTGGACACACCGCTGATTGACGTGTCCTGGGGACAGAGGTATGGGCCCGCTGGGTGGGTGCTGTGCTGGTGTTCCCAGAGGGGGGAAGGTCTGCTGTGGCCTGTGGCTGTCTGAGGGGAACCGACTGTCCTGAGGTCCCTGATGGACCGGGCTGGTCATCTAGATCCAGGGAGACAGAGCTGCTGTCCTCACTGTGGGCCTCTTCTGGGGGTGGAGTGGACATTTGTGGACCCTCCTGCGCGGTGACCTGGCGTTCGGGTCCTGCAGGGGTATAAAAGTATGGTTATTGCTTCTGTGTGTGCCATAGCGTGCAATGGGTGGGTGCCCGTGTACCCCAGTGCTGGCATTCCTTTGTGGGGGCTGTTGTGACGGTGGTTTGGGGGGGGGGTTGTATGTGTATGTGCAGTGGGCATGCTTTGGTGATGGGTGTCCATGCTTTGTGGACGCATGCAGGGTTAGGTGTTGGAATGGGTGGGTTGTGATGGTGAGACATTTGAAAGGAGTAGGTGTGATGGGGGTGGGGGTGAGGGTGGGGGTATGAGTTGGCATGCAGGTGGGGTGGGAGGGATGAAGTAGTTAAGATGAGACTTACCAGAGTCCATTCCTCCAGCTACTCCTGCGAGGCCCTCAGGATGCAGGATGTTCAAGACCTGCTCCTCCCATGTTGTAAATTCTGGGGGAGGTGGTGGGGGTCCCCCGCCAGTCCGCTGCACCGCGATGTTGTGCCTGGATACCATGGAACGCACCTTCCCCCGTAGGTCGTTCCACCTCTTCCTGATGTCGTCCCTATTTCTTGGGTGCTGTCCCACAGCGTTGACCCTGTCCACTATTCTGCTCCATAGCTCCACCTTCCTGGCAATGGTGGTGTGCTGCACCTGTGTCCCGAACAGCTGTGGCTCTACTCATACGATTTCCTCCACCATGACCGTGAGTTCATCATCAGAGAACCTGGGGTGTCTTTGCGGTGCCATGGGGTGGTGTGGGTGATGTGTAGGGTGGATTGTGTGGTGCTAAGTGTGGTGATGTGTATTGTTGTGTTGTGTGAAGTGCGTGCAAATATTGCTGGGTGACAGTGAATTGGGCGTCTGGGTGCTCGGATGTCTTTTCTCGGTGCGTGTTCACGAATCTCTAGGAGTGGAGGTTTGCGGGTGATGTGGTTGTGTATTTTATATTGTATTGGGTGTGTGGGAGTGGTGTGTGTATGTGTATCAGGTGTGTGTATTTTGAATTGTCCAATGTGGTAGTGTTTTGTACAAGTGTGTGTATTTCGAGCGCAGCGGTGTGTACCGCCAATGGAATACCGCGGTTGAAAGACCGCCGCGTGGATTTGTGTGTTGTGATAGTGTGGGCGTATTTCTGTTCGCGTGACGGTGGAGGTTTGGTCATCGCCAGTTTCTCGCTGGCCTTTGGTGTGGCGGACTTTTGTGGATGTCTGTATTTTGGCGGTTTGCCTGTTGTGGGTCAGAATGACCGTGGCGGTTTACCGCGGCGGCGGCGGTGTTATGGCGGTCTTCTGAACGGCGGTAAGCGCCTTTTACCGTCGAGGTTGGAATGACCCCCTAAGTCCGAACGTACAAAGTCGACCAGGACCTCCCAGCCAGCATATCTGAGGAGGGCTCCTAGGACGTCGGATCAAGATCCGGGTTTACCCCTGTCGAAGGATTTTCACCTCGTAAAAACAACTAAGTCCAAAGGTGAAAATCTCCACCGAGGGCTCCCACGACACGTATCCGGAGAAGAGTTCCAGGAGGTCGGATTGGACTGGCAGGTTCATCCCGCTGAAGGAAATATTCAGAAAAACGACTAAGTGCGAAGGTAAACTTTTGACCGAGGCCTCCCGCGGCCTGTAGCCGAGCCAGGCTCCATCGCGGTCGGCCTGAAACTTTGACTTTGCCCCGGTCGAGGTGCAACCAGATGACCCGATTAGCGCTTTTTGTTTCTAGGTGCTAAAAAACAATAATTCTTTAAAAATTCATATCTCCGGTTCCCCTTATCCGATTTTATTTGTTTTTTGTGTCATTTTAAAGATAAAAATATAATCTATTGTTATACATTGGTTTTGGATTTTTAAACTATTTTCTGTGTTTTATTTAATTACTGTATTGTGATATTTGAATGCTTTACACTCTGTCTCCTAAGTTAAGCCTTGTCGCTCGTTGCCAAGCTACCAAGGGTTGAGCTGGGTTTAATTTACTGAGACCTAACTGGACCTAAGTGGAGGTTAGTGGCCTTTTGCTAAGTGTAGGTACCTATCTGCCCTTACCAATAACCCATTTTCCAACAGTGACATTCAGGATAGTCTTATTTCCTGGCGGGGTCTTGGCAATAGTCTCTGTCTTCTGCCTGGATCGCAGGGAACGTTTGTGGGGTAGTTCTCCTTCTGCAGGGGGAGCGGTGCTGGTGGCCTGTTGGTCCTGTGGTGGGGCCTCCTGTCTACTAGCGGCAGCGGAGGTGGAAGGCTGTTCATCGGTTTGGCTAGTGGTAGAGGCCCGGTGGTGTGGCACTGCCTCCCTCATAGTGTCGCCATGTCTGCTAGCACCACTACAATGGTGACCAGGGTGGCGTTGATCTCCTTCAAGTCCTCCCTGATCCCTAGGTACTGTCCCTCCTGCAGCCGCTGGTTCTCCTGCATCTTGTCCAGTATCTGGCCCATCATCTCCTGGGAATGGTGGTATGCTCCCAGGATCACGGTGAGTACCTCCTAGAGAGTCGGTTCCCTGGGCCTGTCCTCCCCCTGTCACACACCAGGTCTCTCAGCTTCCCTGTTGTCCTGTGCCTCTGTCCTCTGAACCGTGTGCCCACTGCCACTGACCCCAGGTCCCTGATCGTCCTGTGTTTGTTGTGTGCCCTGGGGTCCATGTAGTGGTGGACACACTGCTGATTGATGTGTCCTGGGGACAGAGGTATGGGCCCGCTGGGTGGGTACTGTTCTTGTGTTTCCTGAGGGGGGAGGCTCTGTGGTTGTATGGGACTGTGCCTGGGTAACCGACTGTCCGGAGATCCCTGATGGGCTAGGTTGGTCATCCAGATCCAGGCGAGCAGAGCTGCTGTCATCACTGTGGGCCTCTTCTGGGGGGGGCTGGATGTTGTTGGCACCTCCTCTCTGGTGACGTTGGCTGCAGTGTTATTGTTTCTGAGTGTCATCTTGTGCATGGGTGTGTTGCCCTCTATGGTTGTTATTGCCCTGACAGCTTTGCCTTGTGTGAGTTGTTATTTGGTGGGCTAGCTGTTTCCCTCTAGTGTGCATGCTTTAGTGACAGGTGTCCATGCAGGTCTGTTATGGGTGTCCATGCATTGGTGTTGCATGCAGGGCTTGGTATTGGGAGAGGTGGGTTGTGATGGGGCGGGTGTGTGAGATGGTGGTGTGATGGGGTGAGGGTGAGGGTGGGGATATGTGATGGCATGCAGGTGGGGGGGTGAAAGTAGTAAAGATTTGACTTACCAGAGTCCAGTCCTCCTCCTACTCCTGCCAGGCCCTCAGGATGCATGATTGTGAAGACTTGCTCCTCTCATGTTGTTAGTTCTGGGGGAGGAGGTGGGGGTCCACCGCCAGTCCTCTGTACAGCTATTTGGTGTCTTGCTGCCAGGGAACGCACCTCCCCCGTAGGTCGTTCCACCTCTTCCTGATGTCATCCCTTGTTCTTGGGTGCTGTTCTACTGTGTTGGCCCTGTCCACGATTCTCCGCCATAGCTCAATCTTCCTAGCAATGGATGTCTGCTGCACCTGTGATCGAATAGATGTGGCTCTACCTGGATGATTTCCTCCACCATGACCCTTAGCTCCTCCTCTGAGAACCTGGGGTGTTGTTGTGGTGCCATGGGTGTAGTGTGAGTGGTGTGGGTGAGGGTGTGTAGTGTTATGTGTTGGGGTGTGTGATGTAAGGTGCGTGCATGGTGTATAGGTGATGGTGGTTTGTGGCTGTGGTCTTGTCTGTGGGCTTGCTATCTCTCTTGTGGCATTTGTTTGTAGTCGTACAGGGTTGTGGGTATTGTTGGTGGGTGTTTTATAGTGGTGTGGGTGTGGTGTATGAATGTGTGTCAGGTGTGTGTAGTTTGAATTGTCCAATGTAGTGTTGTTTTGTATGTGTGTGTGTATTTTGAGCGTGGTGGTATGTAGTGCCAATGGTTTACTGCCATTGAATGTCTGCCATGGTGATTCATGGGTCATAATGTTGTGGGCGTAGTTCTGTTGGCGTAACGGTGTAGGTTTGGATACCGCCAGTTTATCACCAACCTTTGGGCTGGCGGACTTGTGTGTGTGGTTGTATAGTGACGGATTGCTATGTGTTTGTCATAATATGGGTAGCGGTAATCCGCTACGGCGGAGGTATGTTGGCAGCAGTCAGCATGGCGGAAATCGGTACTTACTGCCAATGTCACAATGAGGGCCATAGTGCCTTCTGTATCACTTTTATGCCTTGCAGCTAGCACATCCACTAGCACAAAAATGTTGATCATATTGCTCCAATACCACTAATGTACCCTACTCTGGACTCCAAATACGTTTGCTCAAAAACAGGCCATTTTGGGAGCCCTGTGCCATATTTGCAGCATGGACTCTCTTCTTCTGGAAATCTCATAATTCACAGACATTACGACATGCCTTCTCCTGAAGTGCTCTCAGGGTCTGGACCTTCATCTCTCCAAAAGGATAACCCACTTCGAGGGGCAAGCCATTGAAGCATGGACACTCTGTAGTGCTGTATAGAAGGTTTATATAATTCATTATGATTACAAACAGATCTGAACATTGTATATTAAGCTACCCTATTTTCAGCTCTTGTACCTGTTGGGAGAAAGTAGCCTCTTTCTAGGATGGTTACCCCCATTTTTGGCCTGTTTGTCAGAGCGTTTTTACTGCCTCACTGGGATCCTGCTAGTCAGGACCCCAGTGCTCATGTTTTGTGGCCTCCCTAAGTTCAGTATGTTTTACTGTTTTGTCAGAATGCCTGACTGTGTCACTAGAGTCCTGCTAACCAGAACTCCAGTGCTTATGCTCTCTCTGATTCTAACTTTGTAATTACATACTGGTAACCCAGTATTCCACTCCAAATTGGCATACTGGACCTCCCCTTATAAGTCCCTAGTATATGGTACATAGGTACCCAGGGCATTGGGGTTCTTGGAGATCATTATATGCTGCAGAAGTTCTTTTGCCACCCATAAGGAGCTCATACAAACACTTCTTCAGGACTGCCATTGCAGCCTGAGCGAAATATTGTAAGCATTATTTCACAGCCATTTTCACTGCACCAGTGTTTCCAGAGTTTCTTCTGGACAGGGCCATTGCCCTCGGGAGTTCTTGAGCCTCTGCTAGGCAGGCAGTCCTTTAGGTGTTTGTGGAGAATGCTGGTCCTGCAGTATGTGCTGCCTTTTTGTAACAGGGCTTTGGAAGCTACAGTCAGGCCGGTAGAGCTGGGATCAAATCAGTTGGTGTCTGGAGTCGGCTCTGCTGGGGTCGTGTTAGCAGTCCTTCTTCTTGCTTCTTTAGGTCGCCAGGAATCTGGTGAGCTAGGTTCAGGGGGGCCCTTGAATCCTAGATATAGGGGCATCATAGGGCAGTGGCAAATATCTACTGTCCATGAGGGTGGCTACACCCTTCCAGTGCCCACTCCCTTCGGGGAGAGAGCCACATTCCTAACTCTATTTGTCCCTGTCCTCCAAACAAAGACAGAGGATCCTGCAGGGAAGGGGTTGCTTCAGCTCCAGACAACTTAGGGGTGGTCCACTGGAGTGGTCACTCCTCCCTGTTTTTCCTAATTTTCCTGCCAGACTTACTGCCAGAAGTGGGGCTTTGTCCAGGGGGCGGGCATCTCCACTAGCTGGAGTGGCCTGAGTCTTTGAGTCTAACTGCCAAGTGTTGCAGTTCTTGCAGAGGGAAGGTGTGAAGCACTTCCACCCAGAGCAGTCTTTGTTTCTAACTGCAAAGAGCACAAAGTTTCTCACCCTATGACCAGGTATGTCCCAGAAGGTAAAGGAGCTTTGCAACTCCTGTGTCATCTGCCAAGGCAGGTGACAAACCAAAGACCCCTTTAATCCCACTTCCAATGGTCAGAGTGATCCTGAAAGGGTAGAGATTGACATTGTTGGTTTCCTTGATCTTCAAACAGCATCAGGGAACAGATTTATGCTGGTGGTAATGGACCATACCACCAGGTGCCCTGCAGAAATTCCCATTAAGGCTACTACTGCCCCTGCAGTTGTCAGGGCCCTCATAAGTGTTTTCATTAGAGTAAGATTCCTTTAGGAGGTGGTTTCAGACACTGGTAGGAACTTCATGCCGGCTTCCCTGAAAGCAATGTGGAAGGAATGTGGTGTGACTTATAAGTTCACTATTCCATATCACACACAGACTCATTGTTTAAATGAGAGATTCAACAAGACCATGAAAGGTATGATCAGGGGTCTCCCTGTAGAACTCAGGGGATGGGATGTCCCCTTGCCATGCCTGCTTTTTGCCTACAGAGAGCTGCCACAAAAGGGAGTGGGCTTTAGTACCTTTGAACTTTTGTTGGGCCATCCTGTTAGGGGACCACTGAGTCTAATGAGGGAAAGCTGGGAGGATTCCTCTCAAAAAGGCTAAACAAGACATCATGGACTATGTGCTTGGCCTACATTCCAGGATGGCTGAGTACATGGAAAAAGCTAACAAAAACCTTGAGGTAAGCCAAGAGCTCTAGAGGCAATGGGTTGACCAAAAGTCTGCAATGGTGGAGTGCCAACCAGGCTAAAAGGTATGGGTGTTGGAGGCAGTGGCTTCTAGGGCCCTCCAGGACAAATGGAGTGGAACCTACCCTATCTTTGATAGAAAAGGGGAGGTCACCTATCTGATGGACCATTGGCACTCCCAGAAGCCCCCACAGGGTCATGCAAACCACCTTAAACCTTACGATGACAGGGCTGATGTGACCATGCTCATGGTCGCTGATGAGGGCCAAGAAGAAGAAAGTGAACCTCTCCCTGACCTTCTCTCCCACAACCCTGCAGATGGGTCTGTTCAGGGAGTTGTCTTCTCAGATACCCTCGTTGCCCAACAGCAGACTGACTGAAGGCAGGTCCTGAGGCAGTAAGCTGAGCTCTTTTCTTTGACCCCTGGTCAGACTCCCTGGTGTACCCACAATGTAGACACTGGAGACAGCATGCCTGTCAAAAGCAAAATCTAAAGAGAGCCTGATCAAGTCAGAGAAAGCATCAGAGCCGAAGTCAGCAAGATGCTGGAGCTTTGGGTGATTTAGCCCTCTTAAAGTCTCTTGGCAGTTGTCTTAGTCTCCAAACTGCATTCCAAGTAAGGTAAACCAGAGCTGAGGTTTTGTGTGGACTACAGAGGCGTCAATGCTGTCACTGAGACAGAAGCACATCCCATTCCAAGGGCAGATGAACATACTGACAGGTTGGGTGCAGCCAAATTGCTCAGTACTTTTGATTTAACACCAAGGTACTGGCAGATTGGTTTGACCCCAAGAGCCAAAGATAAAACAGCATTCTCAACCCCAGATGGATATTACAAGTTCACTGTAATGCCCTTTGGAGTAAAGAATGCCCCTGCCACCTTCCAAAGGTCGGAAAACAAAGGGGGTTATTACAACTTTGGAGGAGGTGTTAATCCGTCCCAAAAGTGACGGTAAAGTGACGCATATACCACCAGCCGTATTACGAGTCCATTATATCCAATGGAACTCGTAATACGGCTGGTGGTATATCCGCCACTTTACCGTCACTTTTGGGACGGATTAACACCTCCTCCAAAGTTGTAATAACCCCCAAAGTCTTTCCTGGGTTGGGGTCTTTTAGTGCAGCATATCTAGATTGTATTACTGACTTTAGCTGCAATTGGCAGGATCACCTGACCCACCATGGAAAGGTCCTTCATGCTCTACAGTAGGCAGTCCTAACTATCAAGGCAAGTAAGTGCCAGGTAGGCCAGTGCACTGTTGTATACTTGGGCCACGTGGTAGGTGGAGGCCAAGTTCAATCATTACAACCCAAGATCCAGATAATCATGGACTGAAAGGCTCCAGACCCAAGTCAGGGAATTCCTTGACTTGACAGTATGTGAATGGGTATGGCACTCTTGCGGCAACACACACAGAACTCACCTCCAATGAGCAACCTAAAAAGGTAAACTGGACATTGAGTAATCAAAAGGCTTTTGACACTCTGAAAGCTAAGCTGTGTTCAGCACCCATTCTCAAAGCTCCAGATTAGACAAAGCAGTTAATTGTGCACACAAATACTTCTGAGCATTGGATAGAAACAGTACTATCCCCGACCAAAGATGATGGCCAGGGCCAGCCTGTTGCTTTTATTAGCAGGAGGATACTCCCCAGGGAACAGCGTTGGAGTGCCATTGAGAGGTAAGACTTTGTTGTGGTCTGGCTCTTGAAGAAGCTGTTGAGGTGGTCAATCTCCCTACATTACAGTGGAACACAGACCTGAGACTAAATCATGCCAATGCAGATGGCCTTTCCAGGTTTTTCCACTTAGACAATGAAGACTCTCACAGGAAAGGATAGGCTTATTCCCTTTTTTTTTTTTTTTTTTTGGAGGGGGTGGGTGTAGGAAATCGCCCCTTCTGGACCTATTCACCCAATTTGTTGCTCACTGGTTGTAGGAGGCTGGCCTGGTTTGTAGTGGGTGCCTTGGGTACTTACACCAGGTCCAGTTATCCCTTGTTAGTGAATGTAGTAGTGTTCTAGCAGCTTAGGCTGATAGAGGTAGCTATATCAGAGCAGCTTAGGCTGAACTAGGAGACATAGAAAACTCATGCAATACCACTTATAGTTACACAGTAATTATACACAAGTAAAGACAACACTCAGTGTTAGCAAAAATAAAGGTATTTATTTGGGTGACACAGTACCAAAAATATCTTGACAATAATCCTTCTGGAGGTAAGTATTATACACAATATATACACTAGACACCAAAATTAGACAAGTAAATACTCATAGAACAATGCAAACAGTAGGAAATCCTATAAAAAGCAATGGGAGAAAATAGGTCTAGGGGCAACACAAACCATATACTAAAAAAGTGGAATGTGAATCACAAATTCCCCCCTAGACAAGTGTAGTGTGTGCAGAATCGCTGGGAGAGTAAGAATACAGCAACGGTAAGTAAAGTACCCCACCCCAGAGCCCAGAAAAGCAGGAGTAAAGTACTGCAAGTTTCCTTAGGACACACTACATCTCGTTTTTGGGATTTTGCAGCAGCCAACCAAGTCTGCGAAGAACAATTGCTGGATTATTGGACCTGAAGACCTGCAAAAGAAGGGGACCAAGTCCAGAAGTTCCAGGAAGGACAGGAGCCCTGCCAAACCAGAAGAAGGTGCAAAAAAAAAAGTCCCTGGTTAGTTGAAGACTGCAGAAATGCACCCTAGGAAGATGCCAGCGGGTTACTGCATGATGCAGAAGGTATCCCACGGTGTGATGATTGTTGCAGATGAGATTTCGTGTTGGAAAACGCCAACAAGCCTAGGCTACGGCAAAAGTGCGTTTTTCATCAAAATGGTGCCTGGGGGCCTCAACTCAGTGTGAGGAGGAAGAGGGAGCTCTCAGCACTTTAGAGAGCCCTCAGGATGTCAATCAGCACCCCCAGAAGCCGCAGGATCCGGGTTCAAAGGAGGTGCAAAATGGGGTTGTTGCAGCACAACAAAAGAAGGTCCCACGCTGCCGGAGCACAACTCAGCGAGTTGAGTGTTGCAGGGTGGAGTGCTGGGGACCTGGGACAGGCTGTGCATGAAGGAATTTTGCAAAGAGTGCACAGAGGCCTCAGGAGGCGAAGAAGACACAAAAGAGAGGGGTACCGTAGTTCTCAGGGAAGGCAAGGTCTTACCTCCTCCAAATTGCATCAGCAGGACCTCAGGACACACTTGCTGCCGTGAGAGGAGTCCCAGGGTACCGGTCGTCGCCTTAGAAGGTGCCTGCTTGGAGGAGGGGAGTGACTCTGTCACTCCACGGGAGATTTCTTCGGACCTCCTGGTGCAGGATGAAGACAGGGAGTTCCCAGGGCATGCACACCATAGAAACTGTTGCGGTTGCTGACTACGAGCTGAGGTTGCTGAAGAAAAGTGTCTCTTTTAGACACTTTGTTGCAGTTACAGCGTTTCTTGGAGCAGGCTGCAGTTGTTCTGAGGTCAGAGGATGCTGAAGTTGTTGCAGAGGATTCCTGAAGGAAACTTGCAAGCAGAATCTGAAGAGAACCCACAGGAGAGACCCTAATTAGCTCTGAGAGGGGGATTGGCTACCTTATCAGGTATGGACCTATCAGGAGGGGTCTCTGACGTCACCTGCTGGCACTGGCCACTCAGAGCCCTCCAGAGTGCCCCCACACCTTGCAAAGTAAGATGGCTGAAGTCTGGGACACACTGGAGGAGCTCTGGGCACCACCCCTGGGGTGGTCATGGCCAGGGGAGTAGTCACTTCCCTTTCCTTTGTCCAGTTTCCCAACAGAGCAGGGGAGAAAGGGTTCCTGAACCGGTGTAGACTGGTTTATGCAAGGAGGGCACCATCTGTACCCTTCAAAGCATTTCCAGAGCCTGGGGAAGGCTACCCCGCCCTAGCCTGTAGCACCTATTTCCAAAGGGAGAGGGTGTAACACCCTGCTCTCAGAGGAAATGCTTTGTTCTGACTTCCTGGGACTGGGCTGCCCAGACCCCAGGAGGGCAGAACCCTGTCTGTGAGGTGGCAGCAGCTGTAGCTGCAGTGCAAGCCTCAGAGAGCTGGCTTGGCAGTACTGGTGGTCCATGGTGGAGCCCCCAGAAGGCATGGAATTGGCTCCCCAATACCAGATTTGGAATGGGGGGACAATTCCCTGATCTTAGACATGTTACATGACCATATTCGGAGTTACCATTGTGAAGCTACATATAGGTATTGACCTATGTGTAGTGCACGCGTGTAATGGCATCCCACACTCACAAAGGCCAGGGAAATGGCCCTGAACTATGTGGGGACACCTTTGCTAGTGCAAGGGTGCCCTCACACTTAGCAACTTTGCACCTAACCTTCAGCAAGTGAAAGTTAGACATATAGGTGACTTATAAGTTACTTAAGTGCAGTGAAAATGGCTGTGAAATAGTGTGTGCACTATTTCACGCAGGCTGCAATGGCAGTCCCGTGTAAGGGTTTGTCTGAGCTCCTTATGGGTGGCAAAAAAATGCTGCAGCCCATAAGGATCTTCTGGAACCCCAATGCCTTGGGTACCTAGGTACCATATACTAGAGACTTATAAGGGGGGTCCAGTGTGCCAATTGAAATTGGTTAATGAAGTCACTGGACTACAGTGACAAATTTAAAAGGAGAGAGAGCATAAGCACTGAGGTTCTGATTAGCAGAGCCTCAGTGACACAGTTAGACACTAAACAGGCATACATATTAGGCCACAAACTATGAACACTGGGGTCCTGGCTAGTAGGATCCCAGTGAGACAGGCAAAACACACTGATATATAGGTTTCTATCTATGAGCACGGGGTCCTGGCTAGCAGTGACACAGTAAAAACACACTGACACACACTCACAAACAGGCCAAAAGTGGGGGTAACCATGCTAGAAAGAGGCTACTTTCCTACACTGGTACTGAGGTTTTTTGACTCAGGTGCCTTGGGTTCCTGATAAATAGGTCCCGAGTGCCAGTGCTCTTTCCCTAAAAATAATTAAATAATTAAGGGCCAGATGTAGGAAGCCGTTTGCATGGTGCAAACTGCGAAAATCGCAGTTTGCGCCATGCAAACAGCCTACCGTGATGCTCATTCACAAATTGCGAGTCGGTACCGACTCGCAATTTGTGAATGCGACTCGCAAATAGGAAGGGGTGTTCCCTTCCTTTTTGCGACTCGCATCGCAATGCAGAATTGCTTTGTGACCGCGAATGCGGTCGCAAACCAATTTGCAGTTACCACCAGTGTCACACTGGTGGGAACTCATTCGCAAAAGGGAAGGGACCCCTTCCCCTTTGTGAATGTGGGCATAAAGGTTTTTTCAGAGCAGGCAGTGGTCCAGTGGACCACTGTCTACACTGAAAAAACAAAACCAAATGGTTTCGTAATTTTTTTTCATTTTGCAACTCATTTTCCTTTAAGGAAAACAGGCTGCAAACTGAAAAAAAAAACTGCTTTATTGAAAAAGCAGTCACAGACATGGAGGTCTGCTGACTTCAGCAGGCCACCATCCCTGTGAGTGCAGGGACTCGCTATGGGGTCGCAAAAAGCGACCCACCTCATTAATATTAATGAAGTAGGTCTTTGCGACCCCATAGCGAGTCACAGATGGTGTCTGAGACACCGTTCAGCCTCCGATTTTGCAAATTGGAAATTGCGAGTCAGACAGACTCGCAATTTCCGATTCGCAAAATCGGTATTTGCTACATCTGGCCCTAAATTATGTACAACTGGCACACAATCTAGTACCTCTGTAAATCCTAGTAAATGGTACCCCTGGGTCTGAATACAAGAAAGGTCCCTAAAGGCTGCAGCATGTACTGTTACTCCCTAAGGTACCCTCCTAAACACAGCACAATGCCTGCCATTGCAAAATGCATGTCATGGTGCAGGCTATGAGAGAAAACACAACATGGCACACTAGTGTGCCATGCTTTGCTCACTGCATTTAAGTGTATGCAAGTCACCTCTACAGCAGCCCTTAGAGCCCCAGGGCAAGGTGCATCATACTTGATGTTAGGGCATATCTGCACAAGCAGACGTCCCTATGATGCCTAGTTCGATTACTGAATATTGCAAGTGAACAGGGAAGCCATCTTACGGATTGTACTGGACACTCATCATTACTAGTTACCTAGCTACATAATGGATCTCCTGCAACCAATTGTGTTTGGTATCAAACACCTCACCTTAATAAATACAGGCGAATGCCAGTCTTGGATTTATTATGACATGCATACAGAGGGCACCTCAGAGGTGCCCCCTAAAACCTACCAGACTCTTAGGGGGTCATTCCGACCCTGGGGGTAAAACCCGCCAGGGCCGTGAACGACGGAAAGCACCGCCAACAGGCTGGCGGTGCTTTCCTGCCCATTCTGACCGCGGTGGTAAAGCCGCGGTCAGAAAAGGGGATCCGGCGGTTTCCCCGCCGGATTTCCCCTGTCTGGGCTGAATCTCCATGGCGGCGCTGCAAGCAGCACAGCCATGGAGATTCAGACCCCCTTCCCGCCACCCTGTTTCTGGCGGTTTTTACCGCCAGGAACAGGATGGCGGGAACGGGTGTCGTGGGGCCCCTGGGGGCCCCTGCACTGCCCATGCCACTGGCATGGGCAGTGCAGGGGCCCCCTCACAGGGCCCCAGCATGATTTTCACTGTCTGCTTAGCAGACAGTGAAAATCGCGACGGGTGCAACTGCACCCGTCGCACCCCTGCAACACTGCCGGCTCCATTCGGAGCCGGCCTCTGTGTTGCAGGGCCTTTCCCGCTGGGCCGGCGGGTGCTCCTTTGGCGGGCGCCCGCCGGCCCAGCGGGAATGCCAGAATGGCCCCCGCGGTCTTATGACCGTGGAGCGGTCATTCGGCGGCGTAAGTTTGGCGGGCGGCGACTGCCGCCCGCCAAACTTAGAATGACCCCCTTAGTCTGTTGGCTTACAGGAACCGACAAGTCTGCCACCACAGATATGTTTCTGACCCCCTTGGAGGGGGAAGCCCTTGCTCCCAGAGGCTAAAAACAATGCCTGCTCAAGAGGAAGGTGTTATCACCTCCTGCAGCAGGATGGCTATTGAATCTACATAACAAGGCCAGGGACTTCAAAGACCCTGCCGCCTTTGGTATGCAACTCTGGCTTTCCCCAGACCTGGAATTTTCCACTTTAGGAAAATGCCACCTTTTGGCATTGTCACCCCCACTTTGTGCCTGGTAATTTACACAATTTTGACTGAAAATGCACTGGGTTCCTGCAAACCAGCTCCCCAGTGTCAGATCTCTTTCCCTAAAACTGCAATTGTTCCCTAATTGACAATGCCTTTGGTCCCCCTGTACATCCCTTGTAAGTGGTACCCATGGCCCACAGGGCATGGGTACCAAAGAGGATCCCTAAGGGCTGCAGCATACATTGTGCCACCCTCAGTAACCCATCACCTAGCACATGCAGACTGCCACTGCAGACTGCGTGTCTTGGCACAGCTAAAAGTGAAAACACAACATGGCACAGTGCCTGTGTGCCCTGCCCCCTAACACTGTGTGCAACATATGCAAGTCACCCCTACAGCAGGCCTTACAGCCCCAAGGCAGGGTGCATTATATTACATGTGAGGGCATATCTGCAAAAGCAGCTATGCCCCGGCTATGTCTTTGTCGATTCTTAGGCACAGTGAGAGAGCAGGGAAGCCATTTTAAGTACATGTGCTGGACACTTTATACGATTTCCCCAGCTACATGAGGGCTTCACTGAAAATAGGGATGTT